>NW_027528611.1:5074641-5100786 GCF_008692635.1 Crocuta crocuta | reverse complement strand
TTTAAAGGGTTTCTCTCTTTCCCCCCCCCCCCGCAGCCATAGGTGATCTGTATTGATGATCTGCAGGAACCCAATGAGAGCCCTGGAGCTGGACGCTCCATAGCCGTGTCCTGGGTTTCTCCCACCACACCCCGCCTCCCAGCAGCAGTGTCTGACTCTGATCAAGATCCTGAACTTAAAGTTGAACCTGGATCCTAATTCCATTTTAAAGACAATAGGATACTGCAGTTCCATGAAGTCATGACTCCTTCCCTTCCCCAAACCCAGTGTAACATACAGCTAAAACATGTTAAAATATATGAAACAGAATTTGACAAAGTGAAATGGAAAAAAGAAACAGAAAAATCCACATTCATAGTGAGGGACTCTGACACATCTTTCTCAATAACTGATAGGGGAAAAAAACTACAAGGTAAAATCAGCAAGGATATGGAACATTTGAAGGACACAACTGACAACTTGATCTATTTGACAAATACAGAACACTTCCCCCAATAGCAAAAGAATCCACATTCTTTTTTTTTTTTTTTAATGTTTTTGATTTATTTTTGAGAGAGAGAGAAACAGCGTGAGCAGGCGAGGGTCAGAGAGAGAGGGAGACACAGAATCTGAAACAGGCTCCAGGCTCTGAGCTGGCTGTCAGCACAGAGCCCAATGCAGGGCTCAAACCCACGAACCGTGAGATCATGACCTGAGCCGAAGTTGGATGCTTAACTGACTGAGCCACCCAGGTGCCCCAAGAATCCACATTATTGTGTAAAATAAGTTTTGTTTGCTAAAAATTGCCCCATGCTTTGTCACAGAACAAGCTTCAAAGAAAAAAAAAAAATCAAAGGAGTGAAATCATTCAGTGTATGTTTTCCAGAAGGTAGAAATCAAGAATAAAATAAGAAAATACTGAACTGCTCAAATATCAAGCCATATTACTCCTAAATAATCTGTGGGTTATGGAAAATACCACAATAGAAATTAGAACATCTTTGGAGGTGAATAACAATAGAAAGGGTTAAAAGATATCAGAATTTGTGAGCTACAACTAAACAGTATTTAGAGGAAAAGTTACAGCAATAAGACCATATGGTAGAAAAGGAGAGAAGGCCGGCAACCAATGATTTGAAATTCATCTTAACAACTAAAAAAGGTTAGCGTATGAAGCTCAAACACAGCAAATAGAAGAAATAATAAAGAGATGAAGTGAATAAAATAGAAAAAGCAACGCTCAATGAAGAAATTCAACAAAGTGGTGGTGGAGGAGAGCAGTGCCTTGTACAGAGCAAGCATTCAATACATAGCAGTCACATTACTTTCACTCAAGAAGCGTGGACACTGGGTTCACAGAGGGCTTGGATGCTCCCCCTGGAGTAGACTGCTCCAAAAGCTTGCAGATCCCACCCTGAGTGGAGTGAGATGAGATTTGGGATGGGGAAATTGAGGAAGTGAAAGCAGTCTTTTTCAAAAGCCTCTGTGTGTGTGTGTGTGTAAACTGGACACCCTTAAACTCCTGCATATGAAGCAGAGTGAAGTGCAAGGAGACAGCACCACAGAGAGGAGTATTTTGTCACTAACAACGTTGTAGAATTGCTGGTGCGTGGGAACAATAAAAAGTAGGTTTCAGTATCGTCTTAAAATGTTCTGCAGACAACACACCCTCTTGCTGCCTGCCCTGGGGCAAGGGCCCAGCTAACTGCCCTGCCGTCAGTTAGCTGCAGCTTGGGTGACCCGTGTGAGTAAACGGTCCACTCTTCCACCAGACTGGGAGCCCTCATGGGAAGCCATGGCAAGTGAGGGTAATTTTGCGTACAACTGCCTAGTTTTGAGCTTTGTATAAGAGAGGTGTTTCCTATATATTTGATGAATGAATGATTCAACGGGGTAATAATGAAGACAAGAAAATATGGGCATTTTGTTTAAACATGAAGAAAGCCTTCCCAGATACCATANCCTGAGCCGAAGTCGGACGCTTAACCGACTGAGCCACCCAGGCGCCCCAAGAGAGCTCATGGAGGTCTTAACCTTTTGTTTTGAACCCCTTTGGCTGTATAGTAAAGTCTATGGAGTGTCAGCTGCATAAAATGAAATACATAGGATTGCAAAAGAGAACAATTGTACTGAAATATAGGTATCAAAATAAAAAAACAAAGGTGTGATAGATAATAAGATTTAGTGAGGGTCTAATCACTCTCATAACTACAAAGTAGAAATGAGCACACATGACATTTGGGAATTTCTGCAACTAGGTGATAAGGTGACATAAAAACATCTGTGATGTCTATTGACAACAGTCACAGGTAATGCTAATCGTGCTGTGATATGTTGCCTACACTTATCATTGGAGGAAATGCTAAATTTCAGTTAGAGGTTAGTGAAAACAAAATGTAATTTTTCCTGGTCCTCATTCACAGAGCCTCTAAGATGTTGGTTAAGAGCCCTGTATTTGAACCAGCGATGTTTCAGCAGAAAGGGGGCCAGGCCAGGAGAACATGTTGCTCTCTGCCCATGAGCCTTGTGACCCTTAGTCCCTGCTACTTAGATCCTGTAACTGTCCTAGCTTCTGTCCTTTTCCAAAGCCTGCCTGTTCAGCTTTTCCTTCACTTCTGTAAACATTCTTCCAATAATTTACTCTGGGTTCTTAATGTGTTGCTTCTCTACAGACAGCTACTTCCTCAGCTCCATGACTCCCAGCCTGGAGTCATGAAACACGAAGTGAATGTAGGCAGAGAAGTTTCAAACCACTGAGTGGCTGGGTGGTATTGGATCATTTACTTACCTAAGCATGTGAAACAGAAAGAACACCTCCTCACAGGGCAGGTGTGTGATTCAGTGAGATGAAATATCTGCTCTATGAGATCAAGGACTTTGATTTATTCTCTGCTGAATCCTATCAGTGCCTATCACAGAACACAGAAGGGGATCAATAAATATACCTTGGCTTAATGGGCACTGTATCTGAAAACACTTGAGAAATTCCAAAATGTAACATAAATTGCTGTATCCATATATTCCCAGGATGAAGAGAACGGATTTCTGTTCTTCCCCTCAAAGTTTTGTCTTGGTCTTGCTCTCTCTTTCTTTCCTTGAATCTTTACCCTAAATCTATGTTGGAATCCAGCTAATTTGCCTTATGATTGATTTCCTGAAATCAAAAAAGCCACCCTTCTTAAGTGGAGGGAGGATGGGCCAATAATAGGATGGGGAGAAAGAGAGATGTCCCATATTTCTTTTGTCTACATTCAATGGTCCTGAANCCCGCATCTTTCACAGAAACAAAGCTGTGAAACACTAAGTAAATGTTTCCCAGAGAGCCCAATTAAGAAATAACTCAGGGCAAACCAAGGGTACAGAGGTAGAGAGATAGAGAGATAGAGGGAAATGATACTTCTTTAAAGGACAGAGATCCCTGAGCAGTGTTGGAGAAATTTGAGGGGCCTTGATGTTCTTCAGAAGTTATGAATTTCAGGGATGCCTGGGTGACTCAGCTGGATGAGTGTCCGAGTCAGGCTCAGGTCATGATCTCACAGTTTGTGAGTTCAAGCCCCGCATCAGCTCTATACTGACAGCTCAGACAGAGCCTGGAGCCTGCTTCAGATTCTCTGTCTCCCTCTCTCTCTCTCTTCCCTTCCCCCACTCACTCACTCTGTCTCTGTCTCTCTCAAAAATAAATAAACATTAAATTTTTTAAAAAAAGAACTTATGAATTTCGACCTGGGGGTCACAAGGTACTATCTAAGCCAAAGGGTTTCTCAGCTGTGGTTGCCTGGCTGGCTCAGTCAGCAGGGTATGCGACTCTTGATCTCCGAGTTGTAGGCTTGAGCCCACTGTGCGTGTAGAGATTACTTTAAAAAAACAACTTATGGGATGCCTGAGCCCACTCAGGTCATGATATCAGGGTTAGTAAGGTTCAGTCCCACATCCAGCTCTATAGCATGGAGCCTGCTTGGGATTCTCTCTCTCCCTCTCTTTCTGCCCCTCCCCAGCTCATGCTCTCTCTCAAAATAAACTTTAAAAATTAACTTTAAGGACATGCCTGGTTGGCTCAGTCGGTTAAGAGTCCAACTTCGGCTCAGGTCATGATCTCGCGGTTCGTGGGTTCGAGCCCTGTATCAGGCTATGTGCTGACAGCTCAGAGCCCGGAGCCTGTTTCCGATTCTGTGTCTCCCTCTCTCTCTGCCCCTCCCCCACTCATACCCTGTTTCTCTGTCTCAATAATAAAAGCATTAAAAAAAAAACTTTAAAAAGGGGGGGCGGGGTAGGGTTTAGGCTGAAGGAACACTCCGTTGCTTCAGGGTGACGGGAGCAGGAGAAAAGCTTTGCACTCTACTCCAGCAAGACAAGCCGGCAGTCTGTGAACTGGGAACCCCATCTCCTGGTCGATGCTGCCCCCTGGAGGCCAATGTGGATGTCGCGGCTCCCTTTCACTTGTTCTGTCTCATCCGGGTCCTTAAGACTGTTGGATGAGAGTTCTTACGGCGAGATCGACGTCTCCGAAAACTATGTGCATATCTCCGGGTTCCCTAATCAAGGGCCTCCTCATACTCTAGCACTTCCCCTCAGTGAGCCCTGCAGAATAACGCCCTCATTTTGCAAATAACGTCTGAATATTTGGGTTCGGAGATGGTCTGTAGTGCGCGAAATCAGAATGCCTGCCTACACACCCCTTCTGCCATCGGAGCATTAGTTGCCTTTCGATGAAGTCTCCTGTCTTGGAGGCAGTCCCTCCTCGACCCTTTCTCTGGGAACCTGCTGTTTGGTCAAAGCGACCTGTGCGTCCCCTGTCCCAGGTCCCAGACTGAGCGAAACTCCTCCCGTGCCCCTCACGCTGAGGCTGCCGTCAGATCAAATGTGAACACTGGATCCGTTAAGGTTGAGAACTAGAAGTGGGGAGGGTGAAGGTGGGCGAGGAATGAGAAGCGGGAAAGGAAGGCGGAGGGACAGAGGGTTTCCGGGGCGAGCTTGCGGGCCCTCCGAGCCCAGCACACCAACACCATCGCCTAGCACGCGGCAGGCCTCAAGGAATGTGTGGGGCAGAGACAGGCTGGGTAAACCTGGAAGCACGCCGAGATCAGGGAGCGAGCGGCTGAGGCGCCGGGGAGGTCAGTTAAGGACACTGCCCTGGTTCCGCCTCTGAGGCGTCTGGGCCAATCAGCAGCCGCCTACAGTCCCCCCAAGTCACCCCGTTCCCGCCGCACTCCAGCCTCCGGCACCAGGGCTCTCAAAGCAGCGAGAAGCAGCTCTGAGGTCTGGCTTCCAATCAGAGTGCGGCTCTCGGAGACGGGGAGGAACCCAAATAAGGCGGGAGCCGGGGGAAGGCACACCCCCCCCACCACGCCCTCACCCCGCGGCAGCCAATCCGGGGAGTCTGCCGGGCGGGACAGCTCCGATTCGGCCAGCCTGTGCCTCTACTTCTCAACCTCCCCAGCGCCGGGCTGTCAAGGATCCAGCGTTCAGATACACGCGGCGCCTTTCAGGAACCCCCCGCCCCAACCTCCCCGGCCTTGGCAGACTGGGCCCGCATCCAGGAGGCCTAAGCAGGGAGTAGAAATCATTTTCCTTCCATCACTCGCTGGGACTTGGGAAGGGATGATCAGGCCATAGGGGAGGAGGAAACATTCCCAAATTACCATCCCTCCCACCCCTGGTCTGTCTGCGCCTTACCCGTTAGGATTTGAAGGTGCCTCTGGGTCTCTCCTATCTAGTCTGAGTTCAAACGAGGTGTTTAGGTGGGAAGCAGCAGGAAGGCTCCAAGGCACACAGAGCTGAATGAGACAGACACACCGCAGACCTGTCCCAGCCGTCTCAGTGGTGTCGGTGCTACAGCCCTCCAACAGGGTTATGCCAGCCACAGCCAGAGGAGTTCAAGAGCTCATGTTCAAGGAAAGGGAGCAGTCCCAGGGTCAGTCTGGGGGCAGGGATGCAAGAAGAGCCTGTAGTGGGGAACCAAGGCAGCCCGTGGGACAGTGCAGGAGGCTGCACAGCCATGTTCCCAGCACTTGATGCAGTGGCCATTTTAAACAGGGGCCGCCTTCCTCCACCAGGCTGGTTACTCATGAAATAGTCCCTGCCTAAAACCAATGCAACCACTTCTTTGGCCTGAAGCAGTTAAAGGTTACTATCTGTACCCCTTCCTTCTGGACACCCAGGAAGTAGCCTGAGAGGAACGGTAACCCTGGAGCAAAGAGGGCCACCTGAAGACCCCAGGAGGAAGGAGGAAGGAAATGGGAGAAGAGTGTTACATCATGTTAAATATTTATTGTTTTATGCGGACTGACCTTGGAGTAACTCTCAAGCGAGGAGGGGATTGGTCAGTGTTCAAGTTGCTGACATCTTAGGTCAAAAAGCTACCGAAAAGGGGCACCTGGATGGCTCAGTCATGATCTCTCTGTTCTTGAGTTCAAGCCCCACATTGGGCTGCTGCTATCATTGCACAGCCCACTTTGGATCCTTTGTCCCCCTACCTCTGCCCCTCCCCCACTTACATTCTCTCAAAAATAAACAAATATTTTTTTTAAAAAGCTACAGAAAACAAAACACTGGGAGGGTGGGGGGTGGGAATCAATGACTTAGAGGCAGTATTCCCTTGCCACCAATTCCAAGAGCTGAGGCTTTGCGACTCAGGACATGGTGACAAGAGTTGAGTAAACCAGATTGAGGCAGTGAAGGTTTTACTGGGAAAAGAAAACTTGGGTATGTGTGTGGGGGAGGGGTGGTGAAACGGAAAATGATAAAGGTGTGTTGGGAGGCCAGGGGGAAATGGTCCTGGGAACCTGAAAACAAGGAAATTCAGCTTATCCTGATGAGGCAGGGTCCGGGGAACAAAGGCAGGGTGAGGCTTGTCAGGGACATGGAAGCAGAGGGAGAACTGGAACANGAAAATGATAAAGGTGTGTTGGGAGGCCAGGGGGAAATGGTCCTGGGAACCTGAAAACAAGGAAATTCAGCTCATCCTGATGAGGCAGGGTCTGGGGAACAAAGGCAGGGTGAGGCTTGTCAGGGACATGTCAAGGACATGGAAGCAGAGGGACATGGAAGCAGAGGGAGACACGGAAAGCCCAGGTGAAGAAGATTCTGGGGTGGGGTACAGAAGTCCATGAAGAAGGCCAGTGGATCCCAGGGTCCAGGACATCAGAAGTTGGGCTTGTGCTTCTTGAGCTCCACCATTAGGTGGTGAATGTTGATGAGCTCAGCCCGGGCAGGGAGAGCTCGGAGCTGGGGCTGAGACAGCACGCGGTGGAAGCGATGATAGAGCTGGATCAGCTGGGTCAAGGCTCCCTGGTCAGAGAAAGTCATGGAAGGATCATGGCGGGTGGTGCTAAAGGATGATGTTAGGAATCAGACCAGGGCTCATCCAGAACTTTGATCATGCTGGTAGCTGAAGATCAAGGGTCACTCGGAGGATACTAAACCCAGGGAAAAGAGGGAAAACAACTAGCGATAGGGGGTGGGGGGAAGTGAGGACTGGGAGTTGCAAGTCACCTGGATGATACTGGTCCCATTTCTGAAGTTGGTGAAACTCCGCATCACATCCTGACTCAGAGACTCCACTGATGATTTCCAGGAACTACCAAAGCCACGGATCAGCTGAGTAACCCGAGCTGATGGCAGGAGGAAAGAGAGAAGGTGTCAGGGAAGGACTTGGCTAGCGTGATCTTTGATCCTCCCCCAGGCACAGCCTTCCTCGGCATCCAACCCCATTCTCCTGTTCTATCCTCCTCACGGGATCTGTAACCTCTCACTTTTCTCTTCCACTCACCTTACCGCTGAAGCCACCACTACCGCATCATCCTCATACCTTCTTCCCCTCGAAGCCGCTCAGCCTGTCCACGCTCAATCAAAGCCTCAGCTTCCTTCACAAAAGCCACCAGACCCCCAAAAGGGGGAGACAGCAACTCTTCAATGAATTCCTGTAGAAACACACAAACACACACATATACGCAGGGTCAAGTGGCCCTGGTGTCAGCACATTTCCTCACTTGTGGATCATGACTGACCAGGTCCTCAGAACACTCCCAGAGCAAGTTATATACTTTAGGACACCACTGATCTCAGGGGTAGCGGAATTCTCCAAGGATCCCCTTCTTCAAACACAAAAACCAAAAAACTAAACTTGAGCTGGAATCAGTGCAATAATAAACTGGGGTCAGGGCCAGACCAGAGGGGTGGGTGGCTGGGAGAAGCAGGGCTACCAGAAGGCACATGGCCATACCAAGTCTGCGAGCTGGAAACAGAGTCTGACGGCAGACCCAGGTGGAGAAGCAAAGCCTGGGTCTCTCATAAGAACCTCGAAAAGGTGCTGATGTAGATCCAAGTGGACTGCATCTTTCAGCTACTACAAAAGCAGAGGTAAATCCTCTTGAAAGAAAATATCTTCAGGGCGCCTGGGTGGCTCAGTCAGTCGAGTTTCCAACTCAATTTCAGCTCAGCTCATGATCTCAGATGCATGGGAATCAAGCCCTGTGTCAGGGTCCATGCTGAGCATGGAGGCTGCTTAAGATATTCACTCTCTCCTTCTTTCCCTCTCCCCAGCTCATGCATTCCCTCTCCTCTCTCTCTCAAAAAAATAATTAATTAAAAAAATTAAATTATTGGGGCGCCTGGGGGGCTTAGTCGGTTAAGCGTCCGACTTTCGCTTAGGTCATGATCTCGCGGTTCGTGGGTTCGAGCCCCGCATCGGGCTCTGTGCTGACTGCCAGCTCAGAGCCTGGAGCCTGTTTCAGAGTCTGTGACTCCCTCTCTCTCTGACCCTCCCCTGCTCATGATGTCTCTCTCTCTCTCCTAGAAATAAATAAAACATTTAAAAAAAAAGTTTTTTTTTTAATTAAATTATTAAAAAGAGAAAAATATCCTCAATCCCATTTTAGGCCCATGTGATCATAAGATCAGGCAATCAGCTCAAAGGTAATCAGACACATATGAAAGGAAACTACTGTGAGAATCAGTATAGACAGTAAGCAATGGCCTTAGCTCTGCAAAGACTGCCAACATCGGAACTATCAGACGCACAGTGGTGGTGCATTCTGTATGAGACGTTCAAAGAAGTTAAAAATATAGACACAGAGATGACCACTCGACAAGATTAGGAATGGACACACTGGAAACAAAATGAAATTTTTAAGAAAGGATTTAAAAATCAAAAATATTTTGCAGGGCACATGGGTGGCTCAGTCAGTGAAGCATCTGACTTCAGCTCAGGTCACAATCTCGCAGTTCTTGAGTTGGGAGCCCCAGAGCCCCACATCAGGCTTTCTGCTGTCAGGGCAGAGTCCACTTCAGATCCTTTGTCTCCCTCTCTCTGCCCCTCCCCGCCCATGTTCTCTCTCTCTCTCAGAAATTTAAAAATAAAAATTAAAAATTAAAAATATTAAAAAAAATTTTTTTAACATTTATTTATTTTGGAGAGACAGAAAGAAACAGAGCATGAGCAGGGAGGGGCAGAGAAAGACACAGAATCCAAAGCAGGCGCCAAGGCTCTGAGCTGTCAGCAGAGCCTGATGTGGGGCTCAAACTCACGAACTGCAAGATCATGACCTGAGCTGAAGTCAGACACTTAACCAACTTAGCCACCCAGGTGACCCCCAAAAGCATTTTTAATTTAAAAGAGTCAACAGGTTGGGGCGCCTGGCTGGCTCAGTCAGAAGAGCATGCAACTCTTGATTTCAGGGTTGTGAGTTGTGCCCCATGTGAGATGTAGAGATTACCTAAAAACACATAAATAAAATTAAAAAGTCAACAGGTTAAACAGCAGATTAGAAATACCTGAAGAATGATACAGCGAACTGAAATTTATAATTGACTTAGCGTGCAGCACACACAGATAAGGAGATGGAAAATCTTGAGACACTGAGAAGTACCGAAGTCCAATTCATGGATGCAGCTAGTGATCACTGACGGTTACTGACAGTAAAGGAGCCAAGACATTATGTGCCCCTGCTGAGGTACACACCACTACCTCTCAATTACTCATGGAAAAAAAACAAATTGCAATCTGATCAAGCCTTTTGATCGAACTACACACTTACAGGAGAAAAGGAAGTGTTTAGCCACACCGTGGAATGCAATCTACAAAATCCAGACTACATGACAAATAACTCACTGACTCAGTTTCTTCCACAGATAAAGTGCAGAGGACGGAAGCAAAGACAGAAGGGCACTCTACAGATTAAAAGGAGACAAATGAGTGGACCACACACAGATGTTGATTTGAACCATAAAAGCCACTTATGAGGTAACTGGGAAAACCTGAATAGTAGCCCCTCTAAATAGGGTTTTTGTTTTTTTGTTTTTTTTACAAATAGTTTGTCAAATTAGTTTCCACATAAATAGGATCATTTTTAAAAAGCGTGACATGTTGTGTTTGTGTGTGGGGGGGGTTATTTTTATTTTTTTAAAGACTTATTTCTAAGTAATCTCTACATCCAATGTGGAGCTAGAACTCACAACCCCAAGATCAAGAGTTGCATGCTCCACAGATTTAGCCAGCCAGGCGCTCCACATGTTGTGGTTTTGAAAACACATCCTGATACAGATGAAGTGATGATGTATAAGATTTAATTCAAAATAAAGGTGGGGGGAGGCAGACACGGGAGGATGAGCAATGGGTGCTAACAGAGATGAAATAAAGCTGTGCACCGTGGTTGCCGATTAAAGATCTGTGATTAAAGATATCTACGTTAGCGTCTGAAATTCCCTACATAAAAAGTTAAAATTGGGGCACCCGGCGGGCTGAGTCAGTAGAGCATGCAACTCTTGATCTTGGGGTTGTGAGTTTGAGCCCCGAGCAGTTTAAGTAGAAATTGCTTAAAAATAAAATCTTAAAACTCAAGCTAGATAGTTAAGACCTGGTAGGGTAAAAGTGCAACTTTTAAAATAAAATCTACTCCTATTTAAAAATAAAACCTTTTCTACTCTTCCCACGAAACATGCACTTATATCCACTGAAAGATGTCAGGTAATTAATGAGACTGGGTAGAGATTCTCAAGAATGGATCTTTCAATAATTGAGGGATCTTTATTTGGGATAAAATTTTGAACAGAGATTAAATAACCAAATTTAACCTATTCTAGTTGCCCAAATGCCATTACCCACTCTGAACCAGTATAAAGGTGGGGGGGGGGGAAGGATGGCACACAGGGAGAGTACTGCACAGGGAAGTTCAGCTAAGAGAGATGAGATGTCCTGTCTAACACAGCAGCTGTGACTCACAGGTAGCAATCAATCACTTGAAACGGGGCTAGTCGTAATTAAAATATGCCATAAGCATAAAATCCATGCCATACGTCAGAGACCTCATATGGGAAAAAATTTTAAACAAATAACTACCAATTTTTTATTAGTTATATGTTGAAATAATGATAGTTTGGATATAGTGGTTTACATAAAATACGTTAAGTTCATTCCATCTAATTCTTTTTACTTTTTGAAAGGTAGCTACTAGAAAATTTAAAATTACTAGTGTTGCCTAGGGCACCTGGGTGGCTCAGTCAGTTAAGTGTCTGACTCTTGATTTTGGCTCAGGTCATGGTCTCATGGTTCATGGAATCGAGCCCCATATTGGGCTCGGCATTGACAGCGCAGAGCCTACTTGGGATTCTCTCTCTCTCCTTCTCACTCTGCCCCTTCCCCACTTGCACTCATAGGCTCTCCCTAAATAAATAAGTAAACTTAAATAATATATGATTACTTACGTGGCTCCTATTTATGGCATGAATTGTATTTCTATTGGAAAGCAGTGATCTAAGATATGAATAAACTTGAAACTCTCTATCAAGCAAAAGAGAATGTTCCAATAGCCGAGGAGCCGACCAGAGGGAAACGGTGCACTGGGCTTTGGCTAGCGATCTTTCCCACTTATCAAGAAGCACCCCGCCAAAAAGGACTGAGAGAGCACCGATGCTGGCTGGCCCCCACCCCATGCTGGCAAATCTCGCAGCACCTCAGCTGCTCTCCGCACAGTCAGCTGGGCTAAGCACACCTCTGTAGGATCAGGAGCTCCAGAGAACTGCAGGTCTAAGGGCAGAGCTGACATTCTCGCTGGCTACCTAACTGCAGGTGAGGACAACAGTTTCCTTCCTGGTCTAATTACATGTTTATTTTACTAAAAAGAGAAAAAAGAATGGGAAAGTTTAACTTCCGGCTAACCCAATCCCAAGAGAGGAGAAGGAAAGGAGAAAAAACAATGTCGAAGAAGATACTGGCTATCAATTTTCCCAAATTAATGAAAAAGATAAATTCAAAGACCCAGGAAACACAACAAGATACCAAACAAGATAAGGAGAAATCCACATCTAGACATATTGTGATAAAACTTCATAATACCAAAGAAAAAAATGGGTTTTTATAGAGCAGTCAGAAAGAACAGACTTTAGAAACAAAAGTATTAGAACTTTTAGAAACAAGAAACAAAAATTGAATAGCAGCAGACTTCTCCACAGCAATGACTTAAACTAACAGTAGAAAATCATCTTCTAAATGTTGAGAGAAAATAATGTAAGTGAGAATTTTACAGGAAGCCAGCAAAACTATCTTTTTCAAACAAAGATGAAATAAAGGCATTTATATAAAAACAAAAGTGAGGTTTCCTACCAACAAACTTCCACATATGTATTTCTCTAAGATGTACTTCAAGAAGAAAAAAAATGACTACCCCCAAGAGACTGAATTTTACAAAAGAATAGTGAACTAGGAAACATGCATAGAAATCCTAATAAATGTCATCACTGTAAAATGGCAACAATTAAACGTAGAACGGAAATAAAATACTAGGGGCGCCTGGGTGGCTCAGTCGGTTAAGCGTCCAACTTCAGCTCAGGTCATGATCTCACGGTTTGTGGATTCGAGCCCCGTGTCGGGCTCTATGCTGACAGCTAGCTCAGAGCCTGGAGCCTCCTTTGGATTCTGTGTCTCCCTCTCTCTCTGACCCTCCCCTGCTCACGCTGTCTCTATCTCTCTCTCTCAAAAATAAATTAAAAATTTAAAAACTAAGAAAAAAAGAAAACACTGGTCAAAAATTAGCATAAAAGGCAGAAGGGGGAGGAGTGACTGGAGCATTAATACCTTTTCAATGTTTTAAAGTCTACATGTTGTTTGGGAGAGGAGTAAAATATTAAGTTTAAGCATTAAGCTAAATATGCAAAGAAAAATTTAAAAGACAAATTCTAAAAGAATAAAGTACAAAATCCAAACAATTATCCCTGCTCGCACTCCCTCTCAAGATAAACTCTAAAAAACAAATTCCAGCTATATACTATTTATAAAATACTTAATTTTTATATCATTTTATTTATTTATTTTCATTTTAGAGAGAGAGAGAACATGAGCAGGGGAGAGGGGCAGATGGAGAGAGAGAGAGAATCTTCAGCAGGCTCAGCATGGAGACTGATGTTGGGCTCGATCCCATGACCTTGGGATCATGACCCGAGCCGAAATTAAGAGTTGGATGCTCAACTGACTGAACTACCCAGGCACCCCTATAAAAGATTTAAAATGTGAAAACATAAAAAGATTGAAAGTACAAGAATGGAAATTAATTAACAGGCAAATATTAACCAAAATAAGCCCGATAGAGCTATGTTAATACCAGACACAATAGGCATGAAGACAAAATTAGTCGCACTAAAGTGGGTCATTGTATTGTGACAAATGTTTCAAGTCACCAATAAGATCTAACAATCCTAAACTGTTTTTAAAAAGATTTTTTCAGTAATGTCTACACTCAATGTGAGGCTTGAACTCACAACCCTGAGATCAAGCGCCGCATGCTTCACCAACTGAGCTGTCCAGGTGCCCCCTGCTTCTAAACTTTTAAGAATTTAGAGGGGCACCTGGGTGGCTCAGTCGGTTAAGAGTCTGACTTTGGCTCAGGTCATGATCTCACCACTCGTGGGTTTGAGCCCCGCATCCGGCTCTGTGCTGACAGCTCAGAGCCTGGAGCCTGCTTCAGATTCTGTGTCTCCCTTGCTCTTTGCCCCTCCCCAACTCACACTCTCTCTATCAAAAATGAATGTTAAGGGGCGCCTGGGTGGCTTAGTCGGTTAAGCGTCCGACTTTTGCTTAGGTCATGATCCCGCGGTTCGTGGGTTCGAGCCCCGCGTCGGGCTCTGTGCTGACTGCCAGCTGAGCCTGGAGCCTGTTTCAGTCTGTGACTCCCTCTCTCTCTGACCCTCCCCTGCTCACGCTGTCTCTCTCTCTCTCTCCTAGAAATAAATAAAACATTAAAAAAAAATGAATGTTAAAAAAATGAAAAAAAAGAGAATTTAGATAAAACAAAACTATATAAAGCAAAATTTGATAGAACTATAAAAAAGTGACAAATGTACAAATTTCAAAACATCTCTCTCAACTACTGATAAGTACACACACAAAAAATAATCCTTTATGACATAGATAATGCGAGCAATACAATTAAAAAGCTTGGATCTCCACATTGAGCAATTAAAAAATACAAATTCCTCTCAACCATGCATGGAACATTTATAAAAGTTGATTACTAATGTACTGGGCCACAAGTGAATCTAAACAAATTTCCAAAACTCAGTAACAAAAAAACTCACATTCTCCACCTACGATGTAATTAATTGAGACATTAATAATAATAAAAAAAAACTCTTTGATAAATAAGAAACCAGTTTTGGAAATTTAAAAATACTCCTCCAAAAATACTCCTCCAAAAATCTCACAGATCTAAGAAGAAATAATTGAAATACTAAAATTCTTAGAACTTATTTTAAAAGTGCTACATATTCAAACCTACAGAATTCAATAAAAGCAGTACTTTGAGAGAATTTCATTGTTTTAAATCTTCTCAAATGCTTTAGCTGGCAAGTTCTATGAAACTTTCAAGGAAGAGATCATTCCAATCTTAAACTCTTTAAGAAGAGAAAGAAAGAAGGCAGAGTTCCTTTCTACCTCCTCCTGCAAATCCAATATGATTCTGGTACCAAAACCATACAAAAACAGACAGTATAAGGAAAGAAAATTAGTGGCCAGTATCACCTATGCACAAAGAAACAAAAATCCTAAATGATTAGACAAAATCCAGAATGGTTTAACATTCTTTTTTTTTTTTAACTTTTTTAACGTTTATTTATTTTTGAGAAAGGGACAGAGAGAGAGACAGTGTGACTGGGGGAGGGACAGAATCAGAAGCAGGCTCCAGGTTCGGAGCTGTCAGCACAGAGTCCGGCATTGGATTCAAACTCATGAACTGTGAGATTATGACCTGAGCCAAAGTCAGATGCTTAACCGACTAAGCCACCCAGGTGCCCCTGGCATGGTTTAACATTGTAAAGCCTACAAATGTCATAAGCCATAAAACTGGTAAAGAAGAAAAACCATGTAATTACCTCAACCACTGCAGAAAAAGCATACATTCTTGTTTAATATATTCAATACTCATTCAAGATATTTAATAAACAGTAACTCTTGGCATACTACAAATTAATATCAAGTGTTGGTGAGGATGTAGAGTAAAATGAACCCTCATTGGTAGAAATGCAAACTGGGGCNTCTGACCCTCCCCTGCTCATGCTGTCTCTTTCTCTCAGAAATAAATAAAACATTAAAAAAAAAAAAGAAATTAAAGGCTTAAGGACTAGAAAGGAATAACTAAAACTGTCAGGCCTACATAAAACATGCACACACTATCTCCAGAAACGTTATTAGAAATAATAAGTTAAGGAGGTAGGTTTGTATATGGCCAATATACAAAAATCAATAGCATTTCTTTTTTTAAATAATTTTTTAAGTTTATTTATCTATTGAGAGAGAGAGCGTGCACACATGAGCAGGGGAGGGACAGAGAGAGAGGGAGAGAGAGCATCCCAAGCAGGCTCCATGCTGTCAGCACAGAGTTCCATGTGAGGCTCCATCCCATGAACCATGAGATCACGTGAGCTGAAATCAGTTAGTTAAGCGTCCGACTTCAGCTCAGGTCATGATCTCATAGTTCTTGAGTTCAAGCCCTGCATCAGGCTCTGTGCTGACAGCTCAGGGCCTGGAGCCTGCTTTGGATTCTGTGTCTCCCCCAATCTCTCTCTGCCCCTCCCCTGCTTGTGCTCTTGTCTCTATCTCAAAAATAAACAAACATGAAAAAAAGAGTCAGTCTTAACTGACTGAGCCACCCAGGCATCCCCAATAGCATTTCTACACAGCAATTCAAATAAGAAAATTTCTTTTAAAAATGATAATATTTTAAGTAACAAGCTTATTTTAAAAAAAAATTCTAAAAGAATAGGTCAGGAAGTCTGAACAATTAGAATGAAAAAAAGTAGTAATTATTCCTAGTAATTCCTAGTACTCCCAGTAATTATTCCTAAATGTGGACTTATTCCTACATAGGAATAACTACAGTAACAACTCCTAGTACACGAGAGATTGAAAGAAATTTTCTTAACCTGATAAACAGCATTTACAAAAACACAGCAGCATTCCTCCTAACAGGAAAATGATGAAAGCATTTCTTTTAAAATCAGGAACAGGATAACTCCTCTATTCAACTGTTCAACATTGTCAGAGAGGTCCTAGCCAGAACAGTAAGAGATCAAAGATGTAAGAAATTAAAGGCAAAGGAGTAGAGAGGATTCCTTTACTCCTAGTAGGATGAAATCTAGATGTTACACCTACCGAGGAATAATTGACAAAAGATCTGCAATGTCTTTGTGCTGAAAGTTATAAAAGGTTGTGGAAAAATATTAAAGATGGGGCGCATGGGTGGCTCAGTCGGTTGAGGGTCTGACTCTTGATTTTGGTGCAAGTCATGGTCTCACAGTTCATGAGATCGAGCCTCACAATGGGCTCTGCATTGGCAGCTTAGGGGCAGATTGGAATCTCTTTCTCCTCTCTCTCTGCCCCTCCCCTGCTTGCTCTGTCTTTCAAAATAAATAAACACTAAAAACAAAAAGTTAAAAGATATTGGGGTGCCTGGGTGGCTCAGTCGGTTAAGCATCCGACTTCAGCTCAGGTCATGATCTCACGGTTCGTGGGTTCGAGCCCCACCTCGGGCTCTGTGCTGACAGCTCAGAGCCTGGAGCCTGTTTCGGATTCTGTGTCTCCCTCTCTCTCTCTGAACCTCCCCTGTTCTCTCTCTCTCTCAGAAATAAATAAAACATTACACAGGGGCGCCTGGGTGGCTCAGTCTCGGGTTGGAAGTTTGAGCCCCACACTGGGTATAAAGCCTACTTCAAAAAAGAAAAACAAAAAAACAAAAAAACAAAAACCTTAAAAAATAAAACTAAATTATTATTGTCTTGCCATACTTATATATGTATATATACCTTTTTTTCTTATATATTTTTAAAAACAAGAATACGGTAAACACAACATATAGGTCAAGGTGGGACCATGAGAAGCAAGGAAATGGGGTGAGGAAGAATTCAGTGTTTGATGCTGGTTACTGCCAAGGTATGTAGTGGCTTCAGGAGCATATCATTAAAGAAAAATATAGAAGAAAATTAAGCCAACCAACAGTTGCAAGTTTGTGTACCTAAAATCCTTTAACTGTCGCCCCCCACACAAAGACACACATGCACACAGAACGGAAAGCAGCACACAAGACTGTCCCTTTCTTCTTCCCCACACCCCTACCTGTGTCCGAGCATTGAGCAGCTGCTGGAAACTCTCAACCTCTTTGCTGTCATCTGCAGCCCGCTCCTAAGGGATGACAAAGGGAAATCTCAAGTGTGGGGAGACGCAGCCCTTCACTTCAGGATATCCCCTTCCTGCCACATTTACTGTACTTGGCCGGGCATTGTGCCAGACGCCAAGAATAAAACACGGGACAAAACCAACATCGTGCGTGTCCTCAGGGAGCTAACAGAGCAGTGGGGGAGGCCACAGTGTCCGGGTAGGCAGGGAGGGAGCAGCGGCGTCTGTACCATCAGCACACCCAGCATCATGTCATAGTTGTTGATCAGGAAAACCAGCTGCTCCTTCCTTGAGGAGAACTCAGCTGCCACTCGGAGGACAAAATTCTCCACTTCCACCTGGAAAAGTCAGGAGGAGGAGGTGACACAAGGAGGCAAGGATGCACAGCCCTCCTCACATTCAGGCCGCTGCGGCAGCTGGGCTGCTGGGAAGTCGGCCCTGCCACCCCTCACCTGTAGCTGTCCCAGCAGCTGCATTGTCCGCTCATTGGGAATCGTCTGATTGATGCTGACAAGAGCAGAGGAGAATTCTGCATATCGGCGTGTGATCTTGGGGAGACAAAGTGGGAAGAAAAATCACACCAACTCCCTGGCCCAAGTCCTGGGAGCTGCCCAGTCAACCTCTGTGACTCCTGCCCCCTATCCCTCTGACCAACCGTGCCCAGCTCACCCTGAGTTCACACATACTCCTACACTGCCCCCTCACGGTATGCCCAGACACCCAGCCAGGCCCACAGCGCAATGGACACCCGGCCAACCCCCACAGTGAAGCTAGAAGCCCTGCCTTTCAGAACCCCTTTGTTACCCTTGCCCTGTCTTACATAGTGGGGCCGAGTATCCAGCCCCCCAAGGCGCTGAGGGTCAGTGCTTCGGACACTCTGGACATTCATCTCCAGGATCAGCTCAAACCGTGGCCACAGCAAGGCAAGCACCTGCTCCCAGTACCTGCAGGCTTAATCAGAATCAGAGATCAGGTGGCAAGAAACCTGGGGGTCCTGACGAGCACTGGGTCATCTATGCAATTGCTGAATGACTATATTATACATCTGACGCTAATAGAATGCTGTATGCTAACTAAAACTTAAGGGGCACCTGGGTGGCTCAGTCAGTTAAGCGTCTGACTTCGGCTCAGGCCATGATCTCACGGTTGGTGAGTTCTAGCCCCGAGTTAGGTTCTGTGGTAACAGCTCACACCCTGGAGCCTGCTTTGGATTCTGTGTCTCCCTCTCTCTCTGCCCCTCCTGTGCTCATGCTCTGTCTCTCTCTCACAAGAATAAACAAACATTTAGAAAATTAAAAATGAATAAAATAAAAACTTAAAAAGTCAGCAAGAAATATGGGGGCATCGTGAGGGTTTCGGTAGGGGAACCCAATTAACAGCTGATGGCTGGTGGAGGCAGGACTGATATGAAAGCTGAGTCAGAACACAGTACTGTCTCCAGGCAGATGAATAGAAGTAAGAACCAGGTATCAGGTCAGTAGCAGTCCAAAGGTCAGGGCACAGTCACGTAAGATGAAGGGTTCAAGGGCAGCAGGGCACCAGGGACCAGAACTCAGTGACCTGTCCAGGGCAGGAACATCCCTCTTTGCTGCAATGTTGCGGAATCGGAGGACAATGTGGATACAGAGAAAAACAGCAATGGCATCGTAGCAGTCAGTGAGATAGGACTCCAGATGTTTCTACGATTCAGGGGGAAAGAGAAGATTGGAAAAGAATGTTACTCTGTCATTCCCAGCGGTAATGGACAAATGCACGTGCTCCTCTGGGGAGGTGGCACTGGAAGGGAGAGAGAGGTGTGATCTCTCAGGAAATGCTCCCTCCTTCCCTGTCCACTGGCCACTCATGCGGTACTGCTGCCTTGCCCATAAGGATCTATGCCCACAAGCCCATCACAGCAGAATTCAGGGCTGAGCACCATTTTGGGGGCCCCTCTGTTTTTAGATGTTACTGCCTGGGTGTGGGTCAGTACTAGGGTAGCCTCAGGACCCCAAGCTTTGGGGGTTTCATCTACTTTGCGAGTACAAGGTTTAGACATTTTAGAATAAGAGGATCCTGGTTTCAGTACCACCAGAGCTAGGACTCCACGATGGTGCTGAAGAGGACTGAGGACGGAGAGGTCTAAGAGCACAGGAGCTGGGGACCTTACCAGGGTCATGCTGAGTGTGCGGCCCATGACAGCATTGAAGAGGTCATGCGCAGCCGAGCCAGACACAACAAAGAATTCACAGATGAACAGATATTCCCGGCAGGAATTGTCGAGGAGGGCGTAGTGCTGGCTGCGGAAGAGGGCCTCGAATGGATACTAGGATGGGAGGGGTAGAGAAGAGAGACAAAAGGGATGGATCCCCACACCGACTTTCCACAGAGAGAGCTGGAAAGCCAGCAAGCCTGGGCAATGAGAGCTCAGGAGGCCCTTCCTATCTAACCCCTATGCAGGCTGCGAAACAGCATCCTCAACGTGTACTGAAAGGAGGAGGGACAAAGGGCATAAGAACCCACCCCCACCTGCCTTTCTATGCCTGCCATCACCTCCACAGCCTGACTCATGACGTGTCATTCCCCTCAGCCCATCTCTCCCTCTATATGCCCTGAAGTCAATGGTCTCAACCCTCCTCACATCACAGAACGCCTGGGTGACCCGAGAAGGCCCCTCCCAGATCTGCGGGGACTGATACAGGGGCCTGCGGGGTGGGAAGCTCTGCCCAGGTCTGGCCTCCCCCAGCGCCCCTCACGACAGACTCTTGTTCCTTCTTGTACCCTCTGTTCTCCCCGCTGGGCAGTGTGGGGCACCAGGATGGGGGCCTCCAGTTCAGTGGGGGAGATGACAGAGCCACGAGTCCCCAGGGTGAAGATGGTGTTCCTGCTGCGGAGGGAAGGCTTCGAGAAGAATCGTGAAAGGTCAGGGTCAGGGAAAACAATAAGATCACAACCGTGACAGACTCAGAGAATCAGTGCCTTCAGGGACCGCAGGCAGCTAGAGACAGCCTAGATGTCTCTCCTTCTCAGTACTGGGCGCCCACTCCACCTGACACCTGCGAACAGGCTTCAGAGAGCTTCTGCCCTCCATGATACCATATGCAAAACCACGCATCAAAATGATGTGTGCCTTTTTCTGGGGAGGAAGGCCACAGCCTTCATCATATTCTCAAACGCTTTGATTACAGAGAAACAGGCAAGAAGCAATGCCTTTGAGGCTGGAGCTGGAAGTACCCTCACTGTCAAGGCCTAGTATGTGAGTTCCTCAGCTCTAGGATATCTTTCTTTGCTGTGTCTTCCACACCCATTAGATCATCCTTCTCAGCAACCTCTTCATACTAGCAAAAAGAGAAAAGAAAACTGGTAACCATTTCTTCCTACAGCATGATAAAAAAATTTTGTCCACTGTCCAGCCTTGCCCAGAGGTGATCCCTCTTCCCAGCCCATGTTCCTAGGAATGCCTCTCTCCTTGGCCTCACCTGCACCTTCATGAGCCGCCCCAGGTAAGAGCGATAGTAAGACAGGTAGATCTTGCTCAGTGTTTCCACATATTCATCCCTGATCTCCTTTGCTGTTGCTCGTTCATTGCCCAGTAGAAACTGATAGAAGAACCTGGAGGGGCCAGGGATGAGTCAGTCTCCCTGCCTCCCCAAGAAAGCAGACACTACAATGGGCTGCTCATTAGCTCAGAGGTCATCCAAAGCCCTTCGTTCAGGCGGTGACCTGTATTTCAGCAGTGCCGTCTGGGGGATCTGATAGTTGGTCATTGGTTTTCTGAAGGAATAAATCTTCTGAAGGATGAATTCTCGGATCTTCGTCACTGCCTAGACATGGGGGACCAAACACATGGCATGAAGCTGCAACCTTATTACCGTCTGGGAAACAGTGGGGGAAGTACCAAATGTTAAATATCAGAGGATGAAGGGTAAAGAATATCTCTTCAGTGTATCTTAAAATTTTCAGGGGAACCCAGAGATGTGAGGATGAGCTCTGCCAGGTAAAGGTAGGGTGAAGTTTTGGGGGCAGGCTACAATGAGCGCTGCCGGGGAAATCTAGGTTGAAGGTGTCAGGAAGGGTATTATCATCTCTGGGGTATCATCCCCATCTCTCACCTTGACCCGGAGCCGGTCGAGTATGCCTCTGACATCTGCACAGGCCGCTGTGCCTCTAGCCTCCTGCTCTCGGACTGCAGCTGCCTTGGCATCTAGTTCCTGTAGCTGCTCCAGGAACCTGGGCTCTGTCACTGGCGCCTCCAGAATTGCCCTGGGTAGCAGGGATGGGTGGAAAGGGTTAGGACAGAGACCCAGACATCCCTAGACCCCAAACCAAATCCTTTACATCTAGCCTGTCTCTCCCCCTTCTTACACTGTATCACGTACTCAGGACACATGTACAAAGTTTTCTGTTCCTGGAACCTTCCCCCCACCTCCCATGCCCATATGCCTTGAACCCCCTCACTATATGCCTGGCCCTGGATGATTCCTAATCTTGGATGCCTAAAGCATGCATCAAGATTGAAAGGGTTGTCAACCCACCCATCAGTTTCTGGAAGGCATCTGATGACAAGAAGCCAGGAGACCTACATGGTAAGTAGGGTAGGTCACCCTAGCCCATCTACTTCCTACAGACATGGTGACTCTTCAAACTGGCAACTCACGTGATCAGAGCAGAGGGCACTATCAGACCATCGACAAGTTCCCCAAGTTTCCCCCGAACTGCCTGGCGGTTTCGAAGCCGAATGTTCATGGCTCCTGACTGTTCCTGCAGTGTCCGGATCTCAGAGCTGATAGAGCTGAGGTCACTCTGAAAAGCCCCCAACATCTGCTCCATGCGCTGGGGGGAGGACAGAGATGTTGCTGGAGCACCACGGGTTGGCAGGGGACAAATGGACCACCTAAGTTTATTGATTAAGTCTTCAGTATCAGTCCATGAGGGTAGCAGGTGACGAGGCAAAAGGCACCCCAAAGGTCACTGGCAAACAACATTAGTTATGGCAGTAACAACAAAAAAGACTGTTGAAGTCATCCTAAAAGTGAATCTAACTATCCCCAGCTGAGACTGATCACCTAAAGAAAGGCGCCAGAGACCATGATCTGGTTCAGGGTTATCAGGGATCGCAGGTCATGTTACTAACCTCAAGAACAGCATCACAGGCTGTGATCTGGTTGTGCAGAGATGCTATGTTCTCACTCTCTTGGATATCTGACCCACAAAAAGTCAAGGGGCTTCACCATAAAGTTGGAGATTCTCAGACCTGCAGGACTTCTCCAGTTTCTCCCTGAGATGACAGAAACTTCAGAGAGAAGATGTCAGCCCCCGCTAAGCTGCCTGCACCATACTCCACAAAATCCCTATTTTAATAACATCACTCTTTTTCTCTACTGGAGGATACAATCCCGAATGGATTTCTGCTCAATCTGCTGTAACTCCAGCTCAACCTGCTTTGAATAGTGTCGGAGATCCACACCCTGGGAGAACCGAGACACGACAGGTTAGCAGAAAGTCGCAGTTAAGGGACACTGGGACAGAATCAACACAGAACTACAGAGTAAGACACCAGGGTAACATTATAAGCCCAAGAGACTATTGCCTTTTTTAACTCTTTGAGAGGAGGGTAAGTGGAGGGACAGATCAGTGTAGCTGAAAGCCTCACCGTTTTAAGAGCTTCCTTGACTAATTCATCCTCCAGATTTGCCTGAATGTGAACTGGAAATAGAAGTTTATTATAAGGGTCCAGGTGCACAGCTCCCCCTCCCCCAACTAATCATCTGTACACCAATCCCAGTCTTATTATTTCCAGCCCCCTTGCCTCTCAGATCTTCATAAGCAGTCTGCATCCATCCTATCACTTACCATCCACTTCATCCAGGATGAATTCATCAGAGGAGATGTCCAACTCTCCAAGTTGCAATGGCTCCTGAAGACCAGGACCACCCCCCTGGAGATGGACAAGTTCATGGGAAAGGACACAGGAAGAACATAGGGAGAACAAATATAATGGGATAATCCACAACCTTCAAGTCATGGAGGGAGAGGGGAGGGGGAGGACAGCTGGAATTTTACTGGGGAGCCATAGGTACTGAGTCAAAAAATCCCAAGAGTCTCACACTGCACCCAATCTACTACCCGGGGCTTATAGGTAGGGAACTCACGGAGAATAGAGGTGTCCCAATGGGGAAAATCAGGAGTTGCAGAGGGCAGAGCAAAACTTACAGCTGAATGCAGGATTCCCCAGACTCCTGCTATCTCTGGTGTTCTATCACAATCCCTCTGGGCAACATCAGCCTTTCTAGAAACGTCAGCTAACACATAGCTTTTGCTTGCGTGCCGGGTGCCACTTTTCATATACTCATTCATCTAACCATAATCGACAGTCTATATGGTAAGTCTTATTATTTCGTTCACCTTATACGTGTACAAAATATGATCCAGAAAGGCTGGTTAACTCGCCCAAAGACACACGGCGTGTAAGTGGCAAAACTGGACTTAGAAACCAATCTGACTATAGAAGCCATGTTCTTAACCTTTACACTACACTGCTTCTCTATCTTGCCCCCAAATCTGGAAATTGTGCCTCTGGAAATTGACGCTTGGTCACTCTGTTTCCGGCTCAGACTCAAGTCCGATCCCAACGACAGGTTTGGAAAGCCAAACAGGTAGCATCATCGGTAACAGCCGCGCTCCCACCCTTGTGCCTAAACCCAGCCCAGTCGCGGCTTTCTGACTCGAGGACGACCAGACAAGACTCCGTAAGAAAAAGAGCCCCGCGTTCTCACCAGCGGGCCCTCCTCCTCTTCCATATCGGAGGCCCCAGCCCGCAACATCAGCTCTCGGGCGGCTGCCGCCATGGTCGCAGCGGCGGCCATTCCCCGCAGCCTCACTTCCGGCAGCTGTCAGTCGCTGAGTCCGCCCCTGGAGTGGACCTACAAGTTCTAGAGGGTCTTGCGGGCTGCAAAATCGTGCCCAGATATTTGAATTAAGTTGCTTGACTCCCGCTTCCCCTTTTCAGCCCAATCACTTTACCCAACTGAAAATGGGAGTTGGAAGTCTTAAGCACGATCCCATCTCGGAACCTTTGCAGCCCTCACACCCAAGAACTTTACGAACCGTAAAGACAGGACGCACCGGAAGTTGTGGCCACCAATAGAGACTCCCAGAAGTCGCGTCGGCTCTGACGCAGGCAGTTTCCGGAAGCGCTACGGCAAGGTCGCTCCGCCTCTTCCGCCTGGTAGCTATATAAGGGTACGACGTCACTTCCGTTGTCTCTTCCACAGGAGGCCTACACGCCGCCGCTGCGGCTGCCGCCATGGTAAGACTGGGGTTAGTGAGGGGATCTGGCGACATCGGAATCGGGACACAGAAAATCTGCTATTAGGTGGCTAGAAATGGCCTGTCCTCGGGGTTCGTAGCTTTCTGTGTGAGTCTTTGGATGGCGCCCCTGGGAAGGAACGACTAAAGACATCTGGAGAGTGGGCCAAAGGAAGAGTCACTTCCAGGGCACTCGAAAGGGGCGAAGGGGTTGGGCGTGAATGGGGACGTCCACTTCAGAGTGTCTACTTCAGAGTGTACTTTTGGGAACGGGCAGAAGACCTCCCCCCTCCCAAACGTTGCGTTTTCCCGGGCCTGAACACTTCATGTCCTGCTGTCTGCAGCCCGCAGGAGTTACGTTGTGCGAAAACTGAAAGGGAGGGGGGGGGGTCGTTGCTCACTGTACGACAGATTTAACGTTCCTGTTTGAGGTTACTGTTTGATGGTAGTATTTTCATGGTGTCTCATTTCTCCCCAATCTCTGTCAGTCTCTAGTAATCCCTGAGAAGTTTCAGCACATTTTGCGAGTACTCAACACCAATATCGATGGGCGGCGGAAAATAGCCTTTGCCATCACTGCAATTAAGGTAAAGTAGGGTAAGGAATGGAGAATAAGAATGAAACTTAGATTAAGACAGTTGTAAGTGAGGCAGGGTTGAAGAAACACATCCCAACCAGATAACCTTGGCTGCCGGGTTAAAAAAAAAACAAAATGGTTAAAAAGAGTGATTAATTCTAATCCCTCACCACATTTACCACAAAAGGTAAGTAGAGAAAGCCAGAGAATAGTCTCAGTATAAGCCAAGATACTTTCAGGGGATGGGGAGTGGGTTCCTTTGTATACCTGAATTCACTAAAATTTTACTGGATCATCAGCCATGAATATTTTGTGAGGTTCTTTTTTTCTGATCCCTACAGCAGTGCCTCATAAGAGCAGTCATCACTGTAAAAATATATATGTTGTAGAAATTGTATAATCGTACTTAGGAAGGCCAACAGATATCAAGCATGAATAAACCTATTGTTGGGAAGGAGGAGGGGTGTCACTACATCATGAGCAGGGCATTTAACTCCAATGCCAGAAGTGAATGAGATGCATTTCTTGTTTCTGTTGATGGGAACCAGTGTTTGGTTCATTGTGTGAATAAAATTGGTGCATAAGCTTGCATGTTTCACTTCACCAACCTGATGTGAACTGGCCTTCCGAATGGAGACATTATTCTATT
>NW_027528611.1:5028842-5074628 GCF_008692635.1 Crocuta crocuta | reverse complement strand
GTCACATATGTGTAATTGTGGAATGGCTGAATGTGTTTTCTGCCCTTACGTGGACATCGTGGGGGTGGGATGGTCCTGTCTTGCTCACAATCCCCAGCTCCTGGTAGATGTATTTATGCGGTGTTAGGGAATGGATCCAGGATACTGTAGCCTCGTCTCAGAAAATTTAAAGGAAATATTATATAACTCAGTAATTTAGAATTGCAGATCCTAGCTTTGATTCATAAGACTGATTAAATTCCTCTGCTTTTTCATGTTAATACTGCAGGAAGCACAGCTTTGATTTGTTTTTAAATGGTATACAAAAAGATTACTTTCTTTGGTTATGTGAAACTACTAGGACAGTGTAAACTACAGTACCTTTTTCAGGGGGTCTATGAGGTTTAAATGGGATAGTGAATAAAGATGGGCACAGCTTAGAAATCTATAGGGCAGGTTCAGTACCATGCAATAAAGTGAATGGAATGAATTTTTTGGTTTCCTTACATATGCAAGTTATAATTAAACTGTAATCGATAATAAGTGTGCTGCAGGATTATGTCTAGAAAAGCGTACGTACCTTGATTTAAAAATACTTTATTGCTTGGAAAAAATGGTAACCATCATGAGCTTTCAAGGAGTCCTGATCACAGATGACTATAATGAATATAATTTTTAAATAAAGTTTGACATACTGTAAGAATTACCAAAATGTGACACCAGCACAAAGTAAGCAGATGTTACTAGAAAAATGGCGCTGATAGACATGTTCAACACAGAATTTGCCACAAGCCTTCATTGTGTAAAAAAAAAACAAAAACCACAATATCTTCACAGTGCAATGAAACAGCATGTGCCTCTATAAAAGATGGTGGTGGTTAACAGGAATGCTTGTGTTAATCCTTTTCTGCTGCGTTTTTGAAGTTAACCGGTTTTGTATTTACTTTCATTAAATTTGTGTGTGGTCCACCTAACAGTTTAATCGAAGGCCTTTAAGGTAATTTTAGGAATTTTGTAATAAGTATCTTAGGGGTCCTGATGCTTTGCTTATCCCTGGGAAAGGTAATTCCTAGAGAGAGATGGTACAGAGGTTTTTTGCTAGCTGTGTGGAGAGCCAGCAAGTACAGCTAGCTCTTCTCTGGTGAACTAAAGCTTCGAGAGGGGTCTTTTGCTAAGGATCCAGAATGGAAGGGCAATAATTGGAAAGGAAGAGAGAAGTGGGGGCTGGTATGGGAAGGGATTCCTCAAAAGATGTTAAACAAATGGTAAGATTAATTGAATGGGGAAGGATAAAGAATGGAAATTAACACAAGCAGAGAGCATGTTGAGAAATAATACAGACCTTATAAGATTATTGTATGCCATGATCCCTTCCTAATTGTTTTGTTTGCGCTTGTAGCTATTTAAGGTTGGCTGGTTTTCTGCTTTTCCTCTAAAGCAGGGTAATACTACCACCTATAGGCTATCAGGAAACCTGAGAAGTACTTAACTGGCCATGTTTGAAGAATTCATGTCTTGTCCCATGAGTAACACTGCGCTAAATACTTTACGAGAGTAATTCTAATTTGGTGTCAGCTCTTCTATGGTCCAGGCCTGTAGGCCTGGTGAGTGATGGTCCCGAGTATACTCTTACGGATGGAGAAAACAGGTGGTCTTGGCAGAGAAGAAGGGATCTAATGTAGGAAGTTGACAAGTCCGTACCAGTCCGCAAACAGGCCTTCAGAAATTTTTATTTAAAAAAAATTTTTTATGTTTTTTATTTTTGAGAGTCAGAGCATGACCAAGGCAGGGTCAGAGAGGGAGACAGAGAATCCAAAGACAGGCTCTAGGCTCTGAGCTAGCTGGCAGCACAGAGCCTGACAAGGGGCTCAAACCCACGAACTGTGAGATCGTGACCTGAGCCAGTCAGATGCTTAACTGAGCCACTCAGGCGCCCCTTTTCCCTATCATTTTAAGGTAAATCGCAAACATACTATTTTATTTGTAACTCTTTATTTTTTTTAAGTTTATCTGTTTTGAGGGAGAGAATCCCAAGCAGGCTCTGCGCCATCAGCGCAGAGCTCTACATACGAGGCTTGAACCCACACCGTAAAATCATGACCTAAGCTAGAAGTCAAGTTGGGACGCTTAACCAGCCGAGCCACCCAGGCACCCCTGTCTGTAAGTCTCAAATTTGAAAGAGACTTAGACCTTAATTTTTCTGATAATTTGATATTCTAGGTCACTTACAGAGAGGAAATAACTCTTCATTTCCTGGGGCTGCTGAAACAAGCTATTTGTTGGCTTAAAACAACAACAAAACTTATTCCCATAGTTCTGGACACCAAACAGCCAAAATCAAGGTTTCGGCTCCCTTAGAAGTCTCTAGGAATCCAATCACCTGGTGTTCACCAGCAGGCCTTGCTGTTCCTTGTCTTGTAGCTGTGTCACTCTTTTCTCTTCCATGGTCTTCTTTTCTCTGAGTCCTCTCCTTTTGTGAGGATACCAGTCATTGGATTCAGGGCCTGCTCTAATCCAGTCTAACCTCATTTTTTTTTTAACTAAGTATGTTTGGAATAATCCTTTTTCCAAACAAGGTCACATTCTAGGATTCTAGGTGGACATACGGGGCGATGGCACTATTCAGCCTGGCACACGATCCTTCGCCATTCAGACGTGTTTGCTTCTTGAGTTCAGGTGGCAAGGTGTACTGGTGTTGGTGTTGATACAATGCCACCAGCTTTAAGCATTAGTTTCTTTTGAGTTTGGTTTGGGCAGTTAGATGACCTGTGGCCTGGTCATCTCTGAGCACTGACCTTTAAGTTTGTGAAAACTTAATCAGAAAACTGATCATTGAGACGAAGTGACTTGCTTGCCCAAAGAACTATGACCCTTAGAGACCCAGAGCACCACAATCCCACCCCTCGATCAACCCTCTTCCCAAAAGTCCCTAGTCTTGCTGCTGTGGTGCTGCATCTGCTTTGAGAACCAAGCCTGTGGTCCTCCACAATGCAGAGACTAGAAGGTTGCACTCTTGGGTGCTGCTACAGTGTCTTAACAGCCTGCACTCGACAAATGTATGTGCTGAGCAGTGTGAAAAGATCTGCTTTCTTTGGACCTGCCCCTGAATAAAACTTGTTTTTAATGCTTGCTTGCTTTTTTTTTTTTTTTATGTTTATTTTTGAGAAGAGGGCACGAGCACAGGAGGTCAGAGAGGGGGACAGAATCAGAAACAGGCTCCAACCTGTCAGCACAGCCTGATGCAGGGCTCGAACTCCTGAACTGCAAGATCATGACCTGAGCTGAAGTCAGTCACTTGACTGAGCTACCCAGGAGGCCCTGAATAAAACTTTTTCTATTTAATGGTTAGACTTTGTATCTAGAAAAGCATAGTGGGCTGGGTGGTTGCAGGCTGAATAGCAGGGCTACAAAAGAAAGCCAAAAAAAATCAGACTCCGCCCCAAATTCCAAAACTTCTCCTCAGGGTGTGGGGCGAAGATACGCTCATGTGGTGTTGAGGAAAGCGGACATCGATCTCACCAAGAGGGCAGGAGAGCTCACTGAGGATGAGGTGAGGACAAGGAAGGGGGGCTGTGGGTTGGGCCTGCCTTGGAAGGGAGGCCGTTTGTATCTGACCCTTGTCCTACCTGACAGGTGGAACGTGTGATCACCATTATGCAGAATCCACGCCAGTATAAGATCCCAGACTGGTTTTTGAACAGACAAAAGGATGTGAAGGATGGAAAGTACAGCCAGGTGTGTATTGAAATGGGAGAGATTAGAGAAAAGGCAGGTTGTCCAGTTAGAATTAGTCATAGGAGGTCAGTGGGTAAAACATAACTCACTCTTCCAAATCCAGGTCCTGGCCAATGGTCTGGACAACAAACTTCGTGAAGACCTGGAACGACTGAAGAAGATTCGGGCCCACAGAGGCCTGCGCCACTTCTGGGGGTGAGTGGGGGTGGGAGTCTCCTCTTCCTGCCTGCCCTGAGACTCCCAGAGGTTTCTGGTGCCCTGCGTTCTTTACAGGTGTTTCCTTTACATGGTATGTAATCTGTGACCCTTCTCTTTCCTCACCTGCAGACTTCGTGTCCGAGGCCAGCACACCAAGACCACAGGCCGCCGGGGTCGCACTGTCGGTGTATCCAAGAAGAAATAAATCTCTAGGCCTTTTCTGTTAATAAATAGTTTATACACCTACGGCTTCCTTGTATGTAGTTCTCTCCTTTCTTCTGGGGACACTGGTCCGGAAAGTTATCACACTGGGCCCTGTGGGTGTTCTGTCTCGTTGACGGCCTCACTCTGCTACCCAAATCAGGTGTGCTTGGTCTAGGGTAAAGCAATGGCGTTGCCCCTCCCTGCCCTACCAGAAACAGCACTGGTGCTCACCTCTATCAGATGCGGTAGAGGTAACGCTCAGCCAGGAGGGGGAGCCTAAGGCAATTTCAAGACACTCAGGTTGGGGGGTGGGGCAGCGTGGCACCTGTAGGTAACACAGGTCTTGACCAAACCTTTTTTTTTTAAACTTCTATTTCTGAGAAAGCGTGAGCATGGGAGAGGGTCAGAGAGGGAGATACAGAATCTGAAACAGGCTCCAAGTTCTGAACCAGCTGTCAGCACAGAGCCAGACGGGAAGCTCGAACCCACGAGCCGTGAGATCCATGACCTGAGCCAAAGTCTGACGCTTAACGGACTGAGCCACCCACGTGCCCCAAACCTAGCTTTTTTTTTTTTAATGTTTTATTTCTAGGAGAGAGCGTGAGCAGGGGAGGGCCAGAGAGAGGGAGTCACAGACTGAAACAGGCTCCAGGCTCTGAGCTGGCTGTCAGCACAGAGCCCGACGCGGGGCTCGAACCCACGAACCACGAGATCATGACCTAAGCGAAAGTCGAACGCTTAACCGACTAAGCCACCCAGGCGCCCCTCTAAAAAAATATGTAAAAAACGTGGCCCGCGGAGACGGGAAGTTGTGGGCCTCCCCTACGGAGGCACACCGCTACAACGCTGACCCGGAAGAGCTGAGCTCTGCAGCAGAGCGGGGGACGCGTGCGTGCTTCGGGAGGGAGGCCGCGGCTGGTAGGGTGCCCTGCGCTTGCCTCTCGGGCTGAGGCACACTTGACCCAAATCCCATTCGCGGTCGCGCAGAGGCCCCGCCGCCGGTACGTCGTCGGCTGCCGCTACGCAGGGAGGCGGTGNGTAACAACCGCCCGCCGCCGCCCCGCTTCCCGGGCCTCAGCGGCACGGCTCCCCCCATCCCCCTCCCCGCGCTGGTACTGGTCGCGGGCTCCGTCGCCTGCTCCATCCCAGGCGTGGCCGGTTAGGGAACAGGTCTGGTCCCTCTGCCCTCTTAACCACCTCCATCTTTCCCTCCAGGTCCCTTCTGATTACACCATGCCTCTCAGCCTCTTCCGGCGCCTTCTCCTTGCTGCCCTGCTGCTGGTGATTATTTGGACCCTTTTCGGGCCCTCAGGCATCGGGGAGGAGCTGCTGAGCCTCTCGCTGGCTTCCCTGCTCCCGGCGCCCGCCTCCCCAGGGCCGCCTCTGGCCCTGCCCCGCCTCCTGATCCCCAATGTGGAGGCATGCGGGGGTCCCGGCGCCCCACCCTTCCTGCTCATACTGGTGAGCACGGCCCCAGAGAACTTGAACCAAAGAAATGCCATTCGGGCTTCGTGGGGCGGGCTGCGCGAGGCCCGAGGGCTCAGGGTGCAGACACTCTTTCTGCTGGGAGAGCCAAGCTTGCGGCATCCCATCAGGGCATCCCACGAGATGGAGATCGACTTAGCACGAGAGGCAGCAACCCGGGGAGATATCTTGCAGGCGGCTTTCCGGGACTCCTACCGGAACCTTACTCTGAAGACTCTCATCGGGCTGAATTGGGCGGACAGACATTGTTCCATGGCCCGATACATCCTCAAGACAGACGATGATGTGTTTGTCAACGTCCCCGAACTGGTATCTGAGCTGGTTCGGCGAGGAGGCCGTTGGGAACAATGGGAGAAGAGCATGGAGCCTCCGAGAGAGAATGAGTTTGGAGATGAAGAGTGGGAAGGGCCCATCTTCAGGAGCCAGCCAATGCCTCTTTTGTACTTGGGCCGTGTGCACTGGCGGGTACACCCCACTCGGACACCAGGGAGCAAACACCAGGTATCAGAGGAGCAGTGGCCTCCCACCTGGGGCCCCTTTCCACCCTATGCCTCTGGCACAGGGTATGTGCTGTCGGCTTCTGCTGTGCAGCTCATCCTAAAAGTGGCCAGCCGGGCACCCCGTCTACCACTGGAGGATGTCTTTGTGGGGGTAAGTGCCCGACGAGGAGGCCTCACCCCAACCCATTGTGTCAAGCTGGCTGGGGCCACCCACTATCCCCTGGACCGGTGCTGCTATGGGAAATTCCTGCTGACATCCCACAAGTTGGACCCCTGGAAGATGCAGGAGGCCTGGAAGCTAGTGAGAGGCTCTGATGGGGAAAAGACTGCACCCTTCTGCTCCTGGCTCCAGGGAGTCTTGGGCATCCTAAGGTGTCGGGTAATAGCCTGGCTTCACAGCTGACAGTGACGGGGCCACAGCAGAGGAGTGAGGAACTCCGGGTCTAGCCAGCACTCCTCACAGCCTTCTCTCGCCCAGGCCCATGGCAGGGGCCCTAGCCTGGCTGCAGATGACCAGTTTCTGCAGTCAGATGCTCAGTCTATCACTGAAGACGGAGGGATACAAGAGACATCTAGGGGCCTGGCCTGCCAGCCCCAAAGACACTCCCCACGAAGAGCACAACACTGCTGGGGTTGTTCTCTCCAGCCAGAGGAGAGGGGCACAAGCTCCTCAATAAACTTGTCTCTCTACCTCTTCGAGTACAGCGTGGTCCTCACCAGCAGTCCAAGAACACACACCCGGGGAGCCTGGAGGCTGCTGCATGGGAAGGACCTCTCAAGGGACATGGGATAGAGAGGAGGAAGACCCCGAAAGAATAAGGCTAAGGCCACAGTGACAAGATACGAGGTGGGGGTGGGAGCAGGACACTATGACCCCTCAGATCCTAGAGTAAGCCCATGCTGGGCAACGGGCGGAACAGGTCCCGAGAATGAGCTAGACACGTTATCCAAAACAAACCCACCTTCTTTAATAGTTTTTTTTTTTAATGTTTTTTTATTTATTTCTAGGAGAGAGAGAGAGAGACAGCGTGAGCAGGGGAGGGTCAGAGAGAGAGGGAATCACAGACTGAAACAGGCTCCAGGCTCTGAGCTGGCAGTCAGCACAGAGCCCAACGCGGGGCTCGAACCCACGAACCGCGAGATCATGACCTAAGTGAAAGTCGGACACTTAACCGACTAAGCCACCCAGGCGCCCCCAAACCCACCTTCTTTAATACCAACCCAGCCCAGGAGCCAGCTGTCCCTGGAGAAGGGGCATACTGTCCCCTCGTTATTCTAAGAAATAGGGTCATTTCCCCACAGGCAATCGTGGGGGAGAGTGCTGTTCTCAGGCCACCCTTGGGCAGGGCTCAGCGCAGAAATCTGTCCAGGGCAGATGGCCGGTCCCTCGAGGGCTTGGCCTTCTTCTCTTGCTTCTGTGGCTGCTGCTCAAGGCTCTGTCGGACTTTATCCTGGGTGGTGAGAGGGTGGCAAGGTGAGAAGTGGCAGGCTGGCAAGGGCAGAGGCACTAGCAGGAGGGTGCAGCCCACAGGATGCCTGGTCTACCCCCCCAGTGATCATTTACCCGCTGCTCCTCATCCATGACCTTCCTCTTCCTCTTCACCAGGCTTGCTGTAGAGCTGCGGCCCTTCTGCTTCGGCTTTGGCTGGAAAGGAGCCCTGGCCTCCGGGTCGTAGCCCTAAGAGAGAAGACAAGGGTAGAATATTAAGAGCCTCAGAGGCCAGGAACTGTGGCAGCACCATGTGCTGTGTCGTACTTCCGGGGACATGGCACGGAGGTTGTGGAGGGGTAGGGCCTGGGCACTTGGGCCTGATTCATACCAGCCTCTCTATCCGTTCCTTCTTTTCTTGCTCTAAAGAGATGACATCAACTTCTGCCAGGGCTCGTGGATCCAGACAAATGAGCTCTGCAGGTACCTGAAGGTGTCACAGAGGCACAGAAATGGTAAGGAGCCACAGGAGCGACAGGAGGGTGATCCAGAGAGGGACGGAAGCCAGGGGGCTGCTGAATCCCACTCTTCCCCCAGACTCCTGGGGCATGGGGAGCTTTCCCTGCCCCCAGCCCAGACCACATGCAGGCACATGCTCACCTTCTCCAGCAGCGCCTTCACCTCCCACTCCTGACGCTGCTTCTGACTCCTGTAAGGGTTACTCTCCAGGCCGTCAAAGTTGGGCTCAGCAGCCCCTAGAAAGAGGGAGAAGCATGGAGCTATAAACAGAACCAAGTCCAGCAGCTCCAGCCCAACGATGCCCTTTTGCTCCTGGCTATCACAAGCCAACCCAAACATCCATCCAGAGTTCACTCACATGGATCCCATCCCCTGGCCCACTCACCAGGTACCAGCATGCTGGTGATGCCCCCAGTGTGCCCCACCCCCAGCACATCTTCAAAGGGGCAGAAATGAAGGCCATGCACGTGGCCCGAGAGCCGGTGGGTGAGGTAAGGCTGCTCCAGGGAGGGGGGGCTGGCCTTGCCCTGCCCCGCCCATATGTTGACCACGTCACCCATGCCCGCAGCCAGCAGTCCCCGCTGGGAAAAGGCCAGGTGTCCTGCTCCCTGGGGCAGGGTCCGAGCACTCAGAGGCTGGAACGTCCCTCGTAAATCAAAGATCTTCAGCTGGTGGTCCAGGCCAGAGGTGGCCATGTACCTGGTAGAGAGAGGGAGGTCAATTAATTTGTAATATGGGCTTACTGAGCAGGCGTGTGGTCAAATGCAGACATAAAGTCTTGGTAGGGAGAAACCATTTTTATTTCCCTTTTTCAGATGAGGAAACCGAAACTGAGAGAAAAGATAATCAAATCAGAGTGAATGGTAGAGCTAGAATTCAAGTCCACTCTATCTCTTTAGTGTCTGCTCTTTTTTAAAAATACTTTTCTTAACATTTATTCATTCTTGAGAGCTGGAGGGAGTATAAATAGGGGGCGGGCAGAGAGGGAGAGAGAGGGAGACACGGAATCTGAAGCAGGCGCCAGGTTCTGAGTTGTCAACAAGGAGCCCAATGTGGGGGTCGAACTGACGGACTGACAGATCATGACCTGAGCCAAAGTCAAACCCTTAACTGAGCTACCCAGGTGCCCCTTTTTAATACTTTTTTAACTGTTTATTCATTTCTGAGAGACAAAGACAATGTGAGCGGGGAGGGGCAGAGAGGGAGACATAAAATCTAGAGCAGACTCCTGGCTCTGAGCTGTCAGCACAGACCCCAACATGGGACTCGAAATCACTAACCATCATGACCTGAGTTGAAGTCAGACATTTAACCAACTGTGCCACCCAGGCGCCCCATAGTGTCTGCTCTTAATCAAAGGGACGGCACGTACACCCATCTGTACCTAAATGAGATGGTCCACTGCACACACTGGGAGCACAGTGGCTCAGCAAAGAGGACAGACAGCAGTGATCAGGGAGGACTTCTGGGAGCTGTTCTAGGTCTTTCTCAAGAAACACATATATCAAGTACAAATGAATTCGTATTAGAGTGTGGAGATGGGGAGATGGAAGCGGAGGTTTGTTTTGGGGATTGGTGGGAAATGTCAGGAGGATCACAAGGGGACAAATAGCAGGGGCTCTTTACACTCAGACTGAGGACCCAGAGTCCCTAACCCTGCTTGCCGGTAATGACAGACCACAACGGAAGATTGTGAGGACCTGAGGCAACTTTAGGAAGTAATAAAGTAATAAGCTAGGAGACTCACTCTACCCCTCCTCCTCTTTCCCTGGAAAAGGGGAGGGCAATCCTCTCAAGGAATCGTGCACGATAGTTTGTTTTCCAAGGTTGGAGTTTCTATGTTTGCTATGTTCCTCAGAGAGGGAGGCTAAAGGGAGACCAGCCAGGCCAGGGGGTTCTAAGTTTGCTAAGAGGCCATGGACTCTCTTTTTAGCCTTGGCTGTGAGCCCAAGAGGGCAGGTACCAAAAGGCTCCTATGAGAGGGACTAGCTCTGTGATGGGGCTGAATTAAGGCCCAGTGGACACTTCTCACAAGACAAGACAATCAGGGCCCCAGCTCCACCAGATGGAAAGATCATCAATGCAAACCAGGAATTCTTGAGGGCTCCTGGGACACAGGTCACACTCTTCAGTCAACCCACAACTCAAGGGCTTCTCTCCCCACACATACCCACCTTTGGGATCCCCTGCACAAATGCCAGCCCACTGACCAGAGGGCATCCAGGCCACACTACCATGCTACTAACTCTGCAGAACACAGTCTAGCTCAGAGAACCCAATCCTAATGCCAGCCTCCAGAATGCCTCTTGAGGAAGCCAGTAAGCCTCATCTCAAGCCCCTGTGGCTTATCTGAGGTGCTCTTGAGAAGGACTAAAGATTAGCAGAGTTGGGTCAAAATCAAGGACCAGAGCTGTTCTCAAGGTGTTGACCAAATCTCAGGAAACTAAGTGATTAGGCCTTGGGCACAGTAGCAGCTGACCAAAGCAGTCCAGGGAAGGCAAACCACAACACATTTTTTTTTTGAGAGGGAGAGGGCATGTGAGTGTGCAAGTGGAAGGGGGGCGGGGGGAGAGAGACACAGAATCCAAAGCAGGCTCTGAGGTCTGAGCTGTCAGCACAGAGCCTGATGGGGGGCTCGAATCATGAGATCATGACCTAAGCCAAAGTCAGACGCTTAACCAACTAAGCCACCCAGGTGCACTCTCCCCCCACCCCTTTTTTACAGACTTTCTTTGAAACCATTTGAAAATAAAGTTATGTACGAGATTCCAAAACAGCAGTGTAAAAGGAAGAAAGCAGCACCCAGGACATACCAGCAGGAGGTACAACCAGAGGCTGGAAAGTAACTGTGAGCATCACACTTGCTCACAGGAGGCAGCAAGGATAGACAGAAATGGACCTTGGAGACGCCCTCAAGCGGAAAGCAGCCAGGACCTCATGGGGATGCATGGACAGTAATGAAGGGATGCCGCCAAAGCATGTGGTAGAGCCTGGGCACCCAGAAACCACCCAGCCAACAGCAATTTGGTTCCTGCCCTTACTGATGGCTGAAGATCCGAGAGCTGTGTAGCTAGCCGGAAATGTCCAGTCACATTCTGATGACCAGAAAATGTGGCAGAAAGGGAGCAAGCCAGGAGGAACTCTGGGAGTAGGATGACCTATCCCGCAGTGGACACATTCAATCTGGGGTGACATAAGACAACTCAGTAGGAACTAAGAGCATCTCTTGGTTAATCATTTCTTTCAACCACAGTCCTGTTTCTGAATATAAAGTAGAATACTGCCCCAGGACAGGCTCAATGGCCCATTCACCCTTGTACCCCCCAGCACCTCAGCACAGAGCCCCAGCCCGTGGCAGGTGCCCAGTGACTGTCTGACAATGAACGGAATTAAGAGGAACTGATCCCATTAGAGGGAACTCGTGCGGAAAACAGCATGCCAGGTCTGCGTACACGTACGCATCAGACAGCACAGGTGGCAGCTTCAAACTCTCAGGAGGAGCAGCAATTCCAAGTAGGACCCCCACTCCTACGCCTCACATCACCAGCCAGACCTCAAGAGAACGATCATCTTCAATGATGGCAGTGGTGAAGCCCAGTGCTTCGTACTTCCTGGGCAACACACTAAACCCTGTAGGCTTTAACTCGTGTTGGCTCAGGCCGTCTGTGACGGCCTGTGAGCTAAGTCCAGGGCTTGGCAAACTACGGCCCATGCACCAAACAAATCCAGCCCACCACCTGCTTCTGTACAGCTCTGGGGCTCCAAATGGGTTTCATGTTTTTAGGCTGTCGGAAAAAATAAAAAACTCTTTTGCAACAAGTGAAAATTAGAGGAGATGCAAATCTCAGTGTCAGCAGAGGAGGTTTTACTGGAGCATAACCATACGCTTTCACTGGCCTCTTCTGTGGCTGGTTTGCACCACGACGGCACAGGAAAGTGGTCCACACCGACGCGTTTGGCATCTCACCTCTCAGCACCACTGTGGGCGCACCACAACTCACAATGACACTGTCATAACTGGACAGCGTTTCAAGCGCCACCTATCACACGATCTGTGTGAAAGGTTTTCAAAGACAAAACAGGTAACATCTCTCCCCAGATCAATGCTAACAAGCATTCGCAAATGAGTTTGATGACTTAGAATCCTGTAACTCTTAACCTTAATTGAGCACAATGTTATCCTCAAAAAGAGGAATCCGGTTCTTCCCATCGGCAGACCTGCATTACAAAACTACTACGCACAATTATTATATTTTAAATTTTGTTGCTTAAAAATTTGTGACACTTTGTTTTCACTAAGTACCTACGTGATACACTCGAATTTGCCTCTCAGCTAACAAAACCTGAAGTCTTTACTATCTGGCTCTTTACAGAAAAAGCTTTCTGCCCCTTGAGCTGGATACTCATCCCCACTCTTGGGGCGACAAAAGAGTATGGCACACAGAGGTTATGGGGTGTGCCCATGCTTATGTGGCCCGTCAGTGGTTAACACCAGGATTAAACCTAGGCAGCTTGGCGCAAGTCTGTGCTCCTAAAGGCATACTGCTTTCTATACTTTTCTACCCAGCTGTGACCTCCCCAGCACCTCGTGACCAAACAAGTGACTTACGTGCCTGTAGAATCTACTGCCACAGCCCGGACCCCACCACGATGGCAGAGAATCTTTGCCAGCGGCTCCTTCATGGCTGGACTCCATAAGGACACAGTCCCTAGATGCAAGAGGAGAGGAGCAGAGGTTATCAGTAGGTGCTAAGGGGGTAATACCTGGGAAAGACGGGGTCTCAAGGCCAAGAGATAACAGGAGGGAGGAACAGGGGCTATCTGAAGGGATGTGCAAAGTACAAATATAGAAGCAAAGCAGGTCAGGATGGTCAGAAAGTCAAAACTCAGCTAGAGACCAACCGTTGCTGTGTCCGAGATGGATGACAGCATTGTAAGGGTTCTTAGTCATGACATCCAGCCGGCCAGCCCGAGCATTCAGAGCTGCCACGATCTTTCCCACTGACACATCCAGGTAGGTCAGAAACCCTGGCTCTGACTGAGAGAGAGAGAGAGAGAGAGAGAGAGAAAGAGAGAATAAGTCCTGATTGTTCTCTGTCCTTCTACTAGGATCCCGGAGAAGAAGCAGTCTTTTCAGCGGCTGCCACCCAGTCCCCATGCTCCATAGTCACTCACAGCCGTGGCCAGGAGGAAGTGGAAAGGCAGGAACTCAAGCCGCATGACTCGGTCACAGCGGCGGATACAGTGGAGCTCGATGCCCTGGTTGTCATAGATGTGAAGCCAACGACTCTGAGCGACGGCAAGCAGTGCCTCTGAATGCAGAAACCTGGGAAGAAGGGAGGAGTGGTTCAGTGGGAAAGGGGGTCGAGGGACCGTCATTCAGTCAGGAATAGGATGCCTTGCCCGCCACTGACCGGATGTCCCGCACTGCCTCCATGACGTTGATCTCGCACATGAGCCTCTTTGTTACCCAGTCAAGGGCGGCCACATGACCCCGACGCCCTCCAAAAGCCAGGTGTCTGTTGGAGGTGGGGGAACAGCAGTATCAGTGCAGGGAAGCACGGTGACTCAGACCATCTGAGGTCTACCCCACAGCAGCCCCTCCTCTCCAGATAAGATGCTTTACATGCTCAACCTCACATGCAAGGAAATCACAGGACCCTCCCCACATCATTGACCTAAACATACACTGGCATGGCTAAGGTGAGTGTGGCCAAAGTGGTTAAGGAGATACAACCAAATCCTAGTTCAAGAGTCACTGACATCCAGCCCTACCTTCCAGTTCGGGAGTAATTCAATCTGTAGGGTCCAAACTGCCGCAAGTTCAAATCAAAGTGCTGGGAAAAGGAACAGAATTTAAAAAAAAAAAAAAAAAAAAAAAATACAAAAAANGCTTATTTCAGTACTTCCCTTTTCTAGTCCCCACTTCCATCTTGCTCTGCACCACCAATCCAGCCAGTGGCCCCTTATCCAACCTCAGACTCACCTTGGCTGCACTTGCAATGTCCACAGCCTCCACAATGTCTGCCTGGCGTATCTTTGCCGTGTCCTCCCCATCCTCCCCTTCCAGAAACCTAGGATTGAGTATTAGCAGTAAAACTTCCTAATATGAAATGAGTGTACCAGCGTGAAAATAAGAAGGGCCAGCCTCAAAAAGTAGGTAGGGCCTGAGGAGGCCCACATGAGAGTCCACTTACCCAGGTTCCTCAACAAGCAGCAGCTCAGAGCGAGCGGCTTTAGTGCTTGCTTCCTGCTCCTCAGCTTCTGCCACCTCAAGTCGGCTTCGGGTTTTGGACTTCGAATGGGGCAGCTATAATATTGTTGGTGGGGCAGAGGTGGGAAAAGAATCAGACATTATGTAGGGTTTCACGAGAGCCAGGCAGCCTTCCTCCTTCCCCGCTCATATACTCCCGGGCTGCAACCCTTCTCCACTCTCAGACTGGTTCTCACCTTTTTGGATTTGTCAATGCGACAGAACTTCTGAGCCACCTCCACAGGGACAGGGGCAGGGCCTGGAAATGGATCCTGGGCCTGGGGAAAGAGGTAGCAATTAGCAGACAGACTAGGGTTGACCCCAACCCTCGCACCTGGAAAGCAGAAAGCGACTTGCTCCACCACCTTATCAGGTCCCAGGCTCACCCCGGACAAGCTCCGCTGAGGCTCCGGATTCCTCCGCTCTCGAGGTTTCTTCGGGAGCTGAGGCTTTCTGGAGATCCGAGACCTTTTTGGGAAGCTAGCGTTCTTTGGCCTCTGGTGGCGGAGCTCACGATTCCTCTTCTTGTTACCAGGGGGCCCCGGAGAAGCTCCCGCAGCGGTCAGAGTGGTTTCTTCCTCCCAGTACCTTCGGGGTTTCTACAGGCAGATCAGTAGCTCTAACACCCCGCAGCCCGCGCCGCGCCCCGCCCCCCTGCGACCGCGCAGCTAAAAACTTCCCTTCCACCCCAAGGAGGTCTCTACCTTCTTCTTGGCCTGAGAGCTGTTCTTCTTGGGCGGGACATCCCTGCCCGGTTTGGGGGCTGTCTCCATCTAGCCCACCCGAACGATGATCCACGTGCAAAACTCCTCTCAGCTGTCCGACACTCGGCTTGGAAACTCCCGGAAGTCCGCCAGCCGTCATCCAATCAGCGCCGTACCAGGTCTGAAGCCTTCTAGGCGCCATCTTAAATGAGGGCGCATTCTCTCTCGAGGGGCGGGGCGGGCGCCATCTGGAGCAGCGGTTTATGCTCGAGTAATTAATGAAGGGTAGTCTGAGGCTGGGGCCCAGGTAACAGTAGAGTTTCTCTTTCCGGCTTCGTTTCCCCATCTTGCCTAAAACTTTGAGTCCAGTCATTTTGGCGGAACACCATTCATTAAACCGGCCAAAACTACAGTTCCCGACATGCATAGGAGGACAACTTCCGGCGCCCTCCTTTCCCAGCATTCTTTGTTTACTTCCAGGTTTAGTAATAGTGAAGGGAGAACGTGAGTAGAGCTGGGTTACGGTTGAGGGGTTTGGGGTGTCGCCTCAGCCACCTCCCCCTGGGGCCGGGGTAGAGTGGCTCTGGGGGACGGGGAGAGGCTGCCGTGCCCCGGAAGGCTGCCTCTCAAGAGTGCTGTCATTTCCGCAGGCCAGGCCAAAAAGGGGAGCTTGAGAGTACCTCCCAGAGTGAGACCCAGCGCCCCTCTTCCCACTTCCCGCAGGCCTTCGCCCCCGCCATGGCTGAGCTAATCCAGAAGAAGCTACAGGGAGAAGTGGAGAAATATCAGCAGCTACAGAAGGGTAAGGGAGCAGGGTCGGTGCGGCCTCGCCCCAATCCCTTCATTCCCTGCCCGGAGCCAAACCAAGATAATGTTTTCTGGCCGAGTCCCCGCGTACAGCTCCTTCCCCCCATCTCAACGCTCTTCCGCACCCAGTGACCTGCCGCCCCATCCTTGCCTACTTCCTTAGCTCCGTTTTTTTCTCTCCAGCATTGGGGTCAGGGGGCACATGTGATGTTTCTAATCAAACCTTTCCGCCCAACCTCCAGACTTGAGTAAATCCATGTCAGGGAGGCAGAAGCTTGAGGCGNGGGGCGCGGGGGGCGGGGAGGAGGGACCTGTACTGGCAGTGATTGTGATCATGTATGTCCCATCCCTCCACCAGGAACTGGCCCTGCTAGATGGGTCCAACGTGGTCTTTAAACTTCTGGGTCCTGTGCTGGTCAAACAGGAGCTGGGGGAGGCTCGCGCCACGGTGGGGAAGAGGCTGGACTATATCACAGCTGAAATGTGAGTCTTTCTTCCACCAGCCTGCAGTGCACCCGACAGCGCTGGCAGAGGGGTGTTCCAGAACCATTGTAGAGTAGCTCCAGCGTACCCCCCGGTTGTCCAGTTCCTCCAAACCCTCCCCCAGATCTCCACGTTCCTCCCCATCAATCTCTTCTTGCCTTCACCACCCTCCATAGTAAGTCCCATTAATTTCTCATTTGCTTGTCTCTCAGTAAGCGATACGAATCCCAGCTGCGCGACCTGGAACGACAGTCAGAGCAACAGAGGGAGACCCTGGCTCAGCTGCAGCAGGAGTTCCAGCGGGCCCAGGCAGCCAAGGCAGGGGCTTCTGGGAAGGCCTGACCCCGTAGTGGGGGGAGGGGGAGGGGAGGGAATGAGGCAGCTCTAGGGTCTATACTGTAGCTAATAAAATGTGAAAACGCCTGGCTGTTTTCTAACTGGCCACTTCTGTCATGATTGTGTCGCATCCATCCCCTGGGCCCCATTCACTTTATATATACACCACCTACGTTACTCCCTCAGGCTCATATTATAACTGGAATCTCTCTGCGGCAGAGTAATCCTTTCTTTCTTGAGAGTAAAATCTGAAATGTCCCAAATCTACTTCTTGCCTGTATGTGCAACGCTGAATTCCGCCTTATCTTGCTTGGCAAGCCCCTTTAGGAATATGAGAGGAGCATTTACAACAGTTGTTGGGAAGGTCAGTTTTAATTGCAGAACTCCCAATAATCTAACTGGAGACCCCAGGATGAAATGTGGAGACCCTCCTTGCCATGATTTCTTGTCATCCTCCAAATAGCCCTGGTCTACCTCTCAGTCTCCGGAATGTGTTAGCATGTAGCTTAGACAGATCTGAAATCCCAGTGTGGAATGATCTGTGATGTTGTAAACCCTCCAAGTTTAGACAGCACCCACAAAGTTGTTCTTGATTTCTTTGTCCTAAAATGGTTTCTTACAAATTTTCAACCGGGGTGGTTCTTCATACTGCTCACTTTAATTGGGTGGGTAGTACTTGACATGGGTCTGTGAGAATGGAGGAGAAAAACTTAGGAGCAGACAAAAAGGACTAGGGTGGAGGGGTTCCTGGGCGGGAATAAACCTGGGAGGAAAACGTTTTCACCAACACCTCACTTTCAGCGATGGGATAGAAACGGGCACCGAAACACTGGGCTGCTTGTTAGCTGGCATCTACCCTCAGCCATCTCTCCACCCCCACTCCCCACAGCTAGACCATACACACTGCAAGGACAGGGGAGTAGGATTTAGGTAGTGTTTTGGTTTATTATCTTAGTGTTGTCACAGTGACAGGCAACCCCAGGAGGAAAAAGAACTACGAGAACCTACTTCTTGCCATCCGCTCTCCCCAGGGCTCAGGGCCTCCAGGCTTTTCTTCTCCCCCTCCTTGCAGGCCTCCCCTTGGCCCCTGGCATGCTAGGGTGTGGCCAGGACTCAGAAACTGATCCCTTCTTCCACCACTAGCTGTGTGCTGCATTCATGGAAAGCAGGGAGCTATACACAGGTATCCAACTTGGTTACCAAGATTACCAGTTCCCACAAAGCGGAATCTCTCAGCCGCCTGGTAAATAGTGGCACTTCACTGCCCCGGGGTAGTTGGCCACCCTCTGGATTCCTTCCCAGAGCAACAGGACTGCCGCCGTTCAGCTGGCTACCCACAGCTGCTATGGCCAACACGAGTTCTGTTGAGCCGGCAGGACTTCCTCCTCAGAACAGTGCCCGGGCAATCTTCCTTCCTGTGGCCTTGATCCTGGGAAAAGAACCCCCTCCTCCCTCACTTGGGGGAGTTCCTGAGGCAGAGGGGCTGCTGGTGAGACCCAGCGTAGCAAGAGAGGGCCTTCGCCGCTGCCGTAGGAGGAAATCGTGTGAGGCTCCGTCCATAGCGTAGAAGACATTAGCCGAGGGTGGAATGGTCAGCTCTGTATGATCAGAGAGGGAGTGTCAAGACCAAACCCCATCATTCCCCCCACGAGCACCCGGCTGTGGACTCGTTCCCGCTTCTGGGCATCACTCTGCTCCTGAGTCGGCCTTCCCTCGTGGCCTCTCACCTCGCTCCCCTGGCAGCAGCTGCACTAGCTCATACTCCGAAGCCACCGCAGAATCACGATTGTTTTTCTTAAGGACTCGACTGATGACACTTGGAGCCTTGTCTTGGCTTGTTACCTGGCAGGACAGAGACCAAAAGAGCAATAAATTGGCCATCACCTCTGCTTTCTGTCCTTTCAACTCTAACCACTGATCCCAACCCAAAACAGTTACCGGTTTCAAACACTTTAGAATGAACAGGGAAACGCTCTACAGTGGCTCTCTGTACTCCGCAAGCCCGTACTCCACGGTGTCCAGTGAAATAGGGCTGCTGCCCTGTGAGGAAACTGCTGTTGGTTCTAAAAATCTACTATGGCCACCAAAATTCAAGGTGCAGCAGCTAATGCAAAGTAGCCTTTAAAATGAATAAAACAGCTGCCAAACCCAGGGGGGGGCCGCCTGGGTGACTCAGTCACATGTCTGACCCCTGGTTTCAGCTCAGGTCATGATCTCGTGGTTCGGGAGATCCAGCCCCGATGTGGGCTCTGCACTGATAGCACGGAGCCTGCTTGGGATGCTCTCTCTCCCTCTCCCTCCTCCCCACTCACCTGTGCGCTCTCTCTGCCCCTCTCAAAATGAATAAACTTAAAAAAGGTAATAAAACAGCTGCCATAACCAAAGGTCAGAATTAAAATGAGAGTCATCTGGGGCGCCTGGGTGGCTCAGTCGGTTAAGCGTCCGACTTCAGCTCAGGTCATGATCTCACGGTTTGTGGGTTCGAGCCCTGCATCGGGCTCTGTGCTGACTGCCAGCTCAGAGCCTGGAGCCTGTTTCAGATTCTGTATCTCCCTCTCTCTCTGACCCTTCCCTGCTCACGCTCTCTCTCTCTCTCTCTCTCTCAGAAATAAAACATTAAAAGAATTTTTTTTAATAAATAAATAAAACGAGAGTCATCCTCCATTTGGCTATTCAAACCTAAGACAACATCTGCAGCCCCACAAGGCATCGTCCTCTCCCCCTCCCCGCCGGCCCACAGCTTCCTCACCAAGATGCTCTTGTAGACGCTGCCATCTTCCCCCAGCTCCATCTGCACTCGGATGATTCGGCAATCAGAGGCTCCTGGCCCAGGCCCCCCTCCCCCACATCCAGTCCCCCTGGAGGCCCCCTCTGCACCCCCACTGAGCGGGGAGCCACAGGAGGCGGAACGGCGGTGACCTCGAGAAGGCCTGGGAGAGGACGCTGGAGGGGAGAGGTGGCTGGGGTCGGCCGGACTGTGCAAGGACGGCGTGCTTTCCAGGGCGGAGTCCAGAGATGAAACAGACGGCCACTTCATGTGCTGCGGACAAACAACACGGGGCGCTGGCGTGAAGGCAGAGACATCAGGCAAGAAACGTTCACAAGAGTGAGGTCAGTGTTGAGGTCAGAGGTCAGGAGCGGAGCTCACCTGGGCCAGCCGGGTCAGCAGAGGAGCAGGGGCTTCAGGTACCTCATCTCCCCCCACGCTGGGTCGGTCCCAGGAGACAAGAGGGGTGGGACCTCCAACAGAGCCCAGAACCCTGGAGTGGCAAGAGACTGGGAGCGTCAGAGCAAGAAGGGCTCCTCCTCCAAGTAGCCTCCCCAAGACGCTACCCCCTAACCGCGGACTCCCTCACTCTGTCCACTGTGAGATGACCAGCGTTGGCCGAAGCACCCGCGGGGCAGGAGGGTCACTGGTACCAGGTGGCTCCACCTCACACGACACTCGATGGCTGTGAAGAGGGGGGACGTGGGCAGAAGTCAGGACGTGATACGCCGACTACCACACTCAGCCACAGCCCAGGAATCCCAACCTCACCCAGCCAGTCACCTCTGGGCCTCTGTCAGTGGCCGGAGCCCCTGTAGCCACCGCTGGATATCGGGGTCAGGTCGGAGGTCATAGCCGCGACATTCGTTCTGGAGCCGCCGCAGTTCAGAAAGGACAGCAAACTCCTAGGAAGGAGTCCACGGTCTGCAGGAGCCAAAACTCAGGGACCCCCAACTTCCCCACTCCCCGCCCCTTCCTGGGACATGACTAGGGGTGTCTAGCATCTGGCCCACGCACTCCCCTCACCTTCCTCCGCTTGTCAAAATTGATGTATCCGTTCTGCAAGAATAATGGGGATGGGGTGAAGCCCGACCCTGCCACAGAGAGAATGTCCCCTCTTCAAACACACGCACATCCACAGCCAACTCACACACACTTCATTCGCTAGGCCTCTGACTCCTCTGTCCTTTCCCTGGCTCCCCCTCCCTCCTATCGTGCCCTAAGCCCTCTACCTTACCCTTGAAACTGAATGATCACAGGGAGAAAAGGTGTCCATTTCACAGACAGGAAAATTAGGGCTCAGAGAGAATGAGGAATTGGCCCAAACTCCCAGTGTCCCAAGGTCCCAGTGTTTATTTAACAAACGCTACATACACTTACATTTCAGGCATGTTCTAAGCACTTGCCAAATGTTAATTCATTTAATCCTCATAATAACAGTCTGACATAGACACTGTCACTGGTTTCCCATTTCCAGATCACTAGGCACAAAGAAGTCAAGCAACTTGCCCAAGTAACAGAACCAGAATTCCGGCAATCTGGCTCGTGCCCTGGAGTTCAGCGCTAACACCCCATGGCACCTTTCTTGAAGGTCTGTCTGGCCCGGAGGCCCATTTGTTCCCCCCTCACAATGCACTCAGTAACACACACACCACCGACCTCCAGCTCATCCTTGGAGGCTGCATCCAGCATCACGAGGTCCTTCAAGAAGGTGCCAAGATATGGGACCACACCCTGAGGTCAGAGGTCAGGATCAGACACGCTGTCCCTGATCTGAGTGCTTTCCAATTGCTCTGCACTTTCCCATCCCATTGGCTTGGAGGACAAATTTCATTCCCCCACCCTGCTATGCCTCTGCTCTCCATCCCTCAGACTGCTGCCCCCCCATACTCCCTACTCCTTCACAACCGCCCCCCAACTAGTCACTCACCCCACCCCGGGAGCCAGACCTCGGGGCCTTCTTGGAATTTGGCTCCAGAGAGGGCTGCAGCTTCACCTCCTGGTGGGGACAGAACGAGGAGATATGGTGTGGGATGGGGAGCAGGGGTGGCTGGGAACGCCGGGGAACAGGGCCTCACCTGCAGTAGGAGCTCCCGGCTCTGGGAATAATTATCCTCCTCGGAGAAAATCTGGCAGAGGCTGGAGAAGACTCTGAGGCTGTCCCTGAGGGGTGGAAGGCAGCAACCTTGAGGATGGGCCAGACTCGCCCTCACGCCTCTTCCCAGCCCTCAGCTCCAGGCGATACCCCATCCTCCCCACCTGGCTGCTTCCCCCCAGGCTGCTCGAAGCCTGTGGATGGGGCTGGACTGCAGGGCCGACACAACAGCATAAACTGAAGAGAAGTTTCGGAGCAGACGACACTCCTGTGGGGGTCACAGAGGCAGGCCAGAGCTTTGGGACCTCTCTCCACATCAGGGTCCCCAACGGGGCCAAGCCTCTCTCTCTTACCTCTGCCACACGGATCCACTTCTCCAGGAGCCGAGCCCTCTGGGGAGGACGCAGTGGCCGAATGGTCACCTCTCCAGGCCCCTCCCCAGTTGAGGTGGCCCCCAGGACAGAGCTGACCACCGCCCCTGCCACCTTGTTGAACTGTGTGACAGTAGCTCTGACGGATGGGCAGAGGTGGGAATGTCCTGGCCGGTCTCTATGACCCCACAGGCTCCCCAGGCACTGAGAGGGGACCAGATTGAGAAACAGCTCCTGCAGGGCAGAGGTTGGAGGTTAAGGTTCATAGTCAAGTGAGGTCAGCCTTCCAATATCAGGGGTGTGAGGATCTCAGGTGGCCAAGGAACCAAAGGGGCACAGGGTTTGAAGGGTAACAATCAAGGGGAAAGGGGGAAAGGTCAAAACTGAGTGGACAGAGGAGGCTGGGAGCTGGATCAGGAAGGGCTAGAAGCAAGGAAAGGATCTGGAGTCAGGGAGAGGTTAGTAAGGGGGCAGGGGGCATAGGGTCAGAGGTCAGGGTCTCACCGCATCTAGCAGGGTCAGCTGTTCGGCCAAGTGGTCAGCGAGGAACACCAGGACATCCGTGGGGTCGGCAGGGGGGTCGCCGGGGAGGGCCAGGGGCTTAGGAAGGTCGGGGGCCTGGGGGTCCACCCGGGACCGGAGGTTGCGGATGAGGTCAGCGCTGCCCCCCCCAACACCCTCCCCTGCTGCATACCCTGTCCGAAGCAAGAAGCTCTCAAGACGGTCAAGCTGACCCTTGACCTCAGAGCCAAAATCCTCAGGGTGAGAGGCCAGCCAGGTTGACAGTACAGAGATGGCTACCCTGGGAGAAGGGGAATCAGCCAGGGGTCAGGTATCAAGCCGCAGCTCAGCCACAGGGAATGGTGAGGTCAACAGTCAGGGGTCACTCACCCTATTGTCCTCTCTAGTTCATCAGTAGGATGAGATTCAAGAGCTTCCAGCCTGGGAAGGAGAAGAGATTCTATCTGCCCGTTTTTTCCAAACCCCCAGTGACTCTGACTCGTTTGGTGGGATTTTCTGGCTTTAGAAAGCCAGAGATCTCCATAATCCTTGGTCCCTTCTGACCCTGACCTGTCAGCCACAAGCCCTAGCAAGGCAGGTGTGGAGGTGAAGGCCCGGTGGGTGGCCAGGAGAGCTGATGTGAAGGTCACGTCAGCCCCTGATGTCCGAGCATCCAGCAAGTGTCTGACCAGGGCCTCCAGAGTGCCAGCTCGGAGCCTTCGAGAAGAACGCGGGGGAGGCGTTGGGGCCTGTTGGAGACAGAAGGACAATTATTGACCCTCATTTCACCTTTGCCCCTAGATCTCTGGGGAAAATCCCAGACCTAGGAGACGGTCCAGGCTCGTCATTTTAGTTTCAGAGAAGGCAGAAGACTTGATCTAAGTCGCAGGCAGAGTCCAGGTCTCCAGACCTCCACCTTACCGCTCTGGCCAAAAAGTTTGCCAGAGCAAGGGGAACGGGGAGGTGATGGGTCAGAGGTGAGAAGCCAAAGTCAGGATCTCACCAGGGGATCAAGAGGCCGATACTGGCGGCTTGTGACAGTAAAGGTGGCACCATCCTCCTCCTCATCCCAGACAGACACAGGGGCCTGGAGGGGCAAGGAAGGGGAAGTCAGACAGCCCCGCACCAGCCCCCACAGGCCCCAGCCTCACCCTAGGCCCTACTCCTCCCTCTGTACCCCTCACCTGTGGTGGCGGGGGACAGTACCAGCGAGTGCGAGGGGTGGGGGGGGCTGGTGACCCCAGGTCTCCCCCACTGGGGCCCAGACAGCCCCCCCCAAGCCGTCTCAGGGCCCGGTGAAGTCGAGGGGGTGGCAGTGGGGAGGTGGGTGGAATGCACGAACCCTGGGCCTGGAGACCGCTGTGGCCCTTTCCCCCCAGAGCTGAACCCCAACACAGCAGAGAAGCAAGGTGCAAGGGGAAGCGAGAGAGGCAGAAAGCCAGAGGCAGAGACCTTGAGAAGCTGGAACCTCAGTCACAGGCACGGCCGCAAGCTCCGCCCTCCCCCCCCTCCCCCGCAGGAACTGACCGAGCCCTGAGAGTTAGTCCTTCCCCCTTAGCCCCTTTCCCCCAGGTCCCTCAGTGCTGGAGACCCCCCTCGAGGTGGCGACTCCAATCCCAGTACAGGAAGGAGAAGGGGAAGTTGGGATGATGGGGGGGGGGGGCGCAGACTCAGAGTCACGTGGCCCCAGCCCCTCCCCCAACCGATCCCGAAAAACCAGCCCTGCCAGTCACCCTGCCCTCACCCAGTCTCTGGACCCAGGAGTCCAGGGCCTTGGGGCCCCGAATCCAATTTCTGGCCCCTCCTGGGGCCCCAAATCCTGCTTCTGGCCACCACCATTAGTCCCGGAGGAAAGCAGGTGACCCCACCTCCCCACCCCACTCAATCTGGGATCTTCCCTCCAAAGTCCGAAAACCTGGGCTTCCCGCCTCCACTCAAGGCCCAGAAGGAGAGGGGGAGGGGTCACAAAATCGAAGGGTTCCTCCCAATCCCAGAGTCAGAGGAGCCGGTTACTGTGGAAACAAACCCCTCCCCGCCAAACAAAAACAAGGAGGGAGACAGGGACCAGGACACAATGCCCAAAGAGGCAAGCACACTCCGGAATAAGCAGGTGGAGCCTGAGACCCGCAGGACAGAGAGCCAGACGCGCAGGCAGTGACAGGGAAGGCTCCTGCGGGCAGGTCCTGAGTCACACTGCCACAGAGAACCTCAGAAATTCCGGGACTCCCCGCAGCGGGGAGACAGGCAGACAGCCAGCAAGAGGCGCGGAAATAACTGAGGCTGAGAGGAAGAGATGAAGGGACACACAGACACCAGAGAAAGGTGGAGAGTCTCCGAAAGTCATACCTCCCCGACTTCCCACCACCCGCGTCTCACCTCGTCTTCTTCCTCCTCCTCCTCTTCCTCCTGCCCCCCGCCCACGCCCTGGCCACCTGGGCCCCCACCCTCTTCGGGGTCTCGGCTCCGGAAGCTGCTCAGCACGACTCCCCCGGGGGGGCTAGTGTCCCAAAGCAGCCGCAGGGGCCGCGGGAGCATGGCCGAGTGAAGGAATCAGCGGGGTCGGGCCATGGGGGAGCCTGGGGAGAAACGGAGGGGAGGGCAGGTGGAGAGTCAGGTGGGCGCGGGGAACGGGGGAGAAGAGGGACGCGGGTGGGTGCCTAGATAACTGTATGGGAGTCCTGGGGGGGGCAACATAGGAGTGGAATAGGGGGGGTCCTGGTGCATTTGGGGGGTGAGGGGGTCACGAGTACGGGAATGGGCAGGGTCGCAGGGTGCTCTGGCTCTGACCTGCTCGGGAATGTTGGGAGCAGCGCGGATCCCGGGCCGCTGTTCCCGTCGGTCTCCGCTCCCCAAACGAGTCCCTGNCACCCCCGTTCCCCCCCCGCCAGGCTCCCGGGCCCTCCCGCCCTTTCCGCTCCCCCCCACGTCCGCCCGCTCCGACAGTAGGAGCCAAAAAGGGAAGGAAGTGAGGACAGGAGCCAGGGTTGCGGACAAGGGGAGCACTGGACGTCCAACGGCCAGAACCCAGGAGCTCGGGTCCCCAGCTCCGCTGTGCTCGGGGTCCCCTACTCAGGGATCCTGGAGCCCTCTTCGCCCCTCACTTAATTGGAATGGATTCCAGGCTCCAGCTCCCGAGGACAGGAGCCGAATTTGACACCCCCCTCCCCTCCCCAGCACCGAGGCTAAAACAACCGTGGGAAGCACTTTAGGCGAAAAGGGATCTGTTACTCCACCCCGCGGGGTTACACTCCCCACCCACACCCACGCGCGTAGCGGACCGGAATCCACTCCGCGTTTTCCGAAGAGCGCTGGGTTCCCGCCCTCTCGTAAGGGGGCGGAACGGGAAGTCGCCACTTCCGGTTCCAGATTCGGCACTCCAGGGTTTCCGGCGCTCCGCGCTGGCTCTGCGCTCGCTTCTGCTCACCCCCAGTGCACGCTGCTAGAGGGCGTCCTCCCCGCCCAGAGTGGCTCCCGACCCCGAACTGTCCAGAAGGAGGATTGGGTGTCGCCAAAGCGTTTGAGAGGTCGGGGTGATTGGTAGGAACCAGAAGTGACTGTAAGAGTCTGTGCTTGCAGAGGGGATTGGGGTAGAATGAGACACCGTGTCGGGAGCACCAGAACATAACTTTATTCCGTCGGCCTGGCCGACCGTCCTGCCCCTCGGAGGTCCCTAGGCCAAGCCGCCGCTTCCTTCGTCCAATACTTCGCCAACAGTTAACTTGATCCAACAATTGCTGTTCAATTACTTACGATGTGAAAAAGATTAATTTCTTCTGTTGAGCGCCCTCCAGTGGGCACCCGGCCCTGTGCCGCAGCGGGGACACAGCAGTGGACAGACAGGCACGTCCTTGCCTTCGAGGAGTCGACAGTTCGGAAGGGGAGACAGGCATTTAACAACGACTCGCACAATCACTTAAATACAACTGCGGTGAACCGCACAAGAGGGACACGCGGCGGTCTGAGGGAATAACGAGGTTGTCCTGGTCTTAAGTCTAGAGATGGCGAGGGCGGAACAGACAAAGGGAACAGACCAGGGAAGGTGGGAGCCGCTGGAGATAAGGAATAGCCATCAGTGTGGTGAACATTGAGGGGAGGGCTGGAGGGCACCAGGTGGGGTTGAAGAGACAAGCAGTGGCTCAAACGCGGGAGATGCACAGGCCAGGCCAAGAACGGATTTAGCTTCTAGAGCACTGGTTCTCCAAGTGTGACCCTGTCCCACTGGTCCTGGAGACTGTTTCAGGGGGTACATGAAATTAAGGCTATTCATAACAATACTAACTTGCCCTTTTCATTCTCATTCTTTAAAAAAAAAAAAAAAAATGTACCGTGGAGTTTTCCAGAAGCTGAGTATTGACATCATCGTCCTCACAGCTAATGGAAGGTGTATTCTTGTGTTAAATTTTTCTCAGTTTTAAGTTCTTGTATCATAAATATCTAGTTTTATAACCCACATAAGTAAAAGCTCTTTAGAGCTCCTGACCATTTTTAAGCAGTCCTGAGATTAAAAAAAAAAAAAAAAATCGAGAACCACTGCCTTAGAACTCTAAGAAGGGAAATGCTATAGATTTGTATCCTTTAAGAAAGCATTCCAGCCCCTCCTTGGAGAGAGAGAGAGGTTGGAGGGAGCATGAGCAGATGATGGTGGACTCTTTGGTGGAGCTGGTATAGTAGCTCAAACCAGAGATGATGGTGGCTTTCCCAGGATGGTGGTGAGTGTTCTCACTGGGCTTTCTGGAAGAGAATTAAAAAGGAGGTGAGGAATGCCAGGTTTAGGAAGTGAAGTGAAAGGCTCATGATCAGTCCAGAGATAAATGAACCATCTATGGGCACAGAGGGTGGCAGAAGAATGGGTTCACAGTTTCAGGGAGTTTTCTGCCTGGCAGATACTGCCAAGTGCTTTTGCTTAATCCTCCCAACAGCCTTCAGAGGCTCTGCTGTCTGTACGGTAGTCACCATCGACATGTGTCTCTTGAACATTTGAAATGTGGCTAGTCTGAAAGAGTATTATTAAAATAAATTTTAGGGGCACCTGGGGTGGCAGACACTTAATGTCCGACTTCGGCTCAGGTTATGATCTCATGGTTCGTGAGTTCAAGCCCCATGTCGGTCTCTCTCTCTAAAATAAATGATCATTTAAAAAACATTTTTTTTTAATGTTTTATTTATTTCTAGGAGACAGAGAGAGAGAGAGAGAGACAGAGTGAGCAGGGGAGGGTCAGAGAGAGAGGGAGTCACAGACTCTGAAACAGGCTCCAGGCTCTAAGCTGGCAGTCAGCACAGAGCCCGACGTGGGGCTCGAACCCACGAACCGCGAGATCGTGACCTAAGCGAAAGTCGGACGCTTAACCGACTAAGCCACCCAGGCACCCCGAAATAAATGATCATTTAAAAAAAAGAAAATAAATTTTACCCTTTTTTTTTTTAAGTAGGCTTCATGCCCAGTGTATGGCCCAATGCAGGGCTTGAACTCAAAACCCTGAGAGCAAGACCTGAACTGAGATCAAGAGTCAGCCGCTTAACTGACCGAGCCATCTAGGTGCATCTCTTTTTACCTTTTTGATGTGGCTACTAGATTATTTAAATTTACATATGTGGCTTCTATCATATTTCTGTTGGGCAGTGCTGCCTAAGTAATTTTTTTTTTTTTTATCCTCTCACCCAAGGAAACAGGTGTTGGTTAAGTGGAATATTCAAAGTGGCAGGAGTTAACCTAGGTCTGTGTGAGTTTCAAGTTCAGGTTCTGCCCACCATGCCAGCCACCTTCCTCTCCTGGTGAGAGTTGCAGGGAGGGGCTCAAATGAAAAGGGAAAGCAGGGGTGCCTGGGTGGCTTAGTCGGTTAAGCGTCCGACTTTCGCTTAGGTCATGATCTCCCAGTTCGTGGGTTCGAGCCCCGCGTCGGGCTCTGTGCTGACTGCCCGCTCAGAGCCTGGAGCCTATTTCAGAGTCTGTGTCTCCCTCTCTCTCTGACCCTCCCCTGCTCACGCTGTCTCTCTCTCTCCTAGAAATAAATAAAAATATTTAAAAAAAAAAAAAGGGAAAGCAAAGAAGAGGAGGCTATTACCTTCTCCTTTGAATCCTTCGAAGTGGACATGTAGGCAGCTGTGGAGAGAGATTGAGAAGCGATGGGATGGGGGAATGATATGGCAGAGGGATAGGTGTCAGGCTTCTGGGAGGAGGCAGGGACTGTCACTGTCACAGCGGGGGTCAGGGTCTAGGTGGGGCTCACACTCACCAGCCCAGCCCAGCGCTTTGATGAGCCCGAGGAGGAGAAAGGCAGACAGGAAGAGGCCTACGCCGTCCTCCAGGGTGGGCCCAGACAGACCTGGCAGGTGGAAGGGGGGAAGGTGAACTCCTTAGTGTCTTCCCCTGGGCTCCGGCCCCCACCCCTGCCCCACCCCTGACCACTGCATCCTCTTACCTGCCACCTCCAGGGTGACCTCTGCACTGCGCCCCAAGGCCGGTAGGGTGGGGTGGTGGACGCGACAGGCGTAGCGCGCCCCGTGGTGCTCGGCAGTTACAGGGACCGGCTGCAGGTACGCGGAGAGGCTGACAGTGCCGTCGGAGTGGTGGTGCAGGGCAGAGAGCCACCTCTGCCCCTCGGCCTTCTGAAAGCTGCCCTCCGGGCCACCCCGGACCTCCCACTCCACCTCCAGGCCCTCGGAGGGATAGAAGTGGGACACGAGGCAGTGCAGCTGCGGGGGTGCCTCCCCCCGCGTAGCCCATACAAAAGGTGCCGGTGTCAGGGATACTTTGGGTGGCTCTGGGGAGAAAACAGGAAAGGAGCATGGGGGGAGTCAATCCACACTGTCCTTCCTCGGAGACCCTCAGTTTGCCCCATGGCTTCCCTCAAACTGAGGTGGGTTTGGGTTTTCTCTCCTGCTTCAGAGGAATCCCCATGCTAAAACTCATTCCCAGGGACCCCTATTCCTCAGATTTGGGAACCTTCATCCTAGTCACTCAGATTCCCAGGGACTTCTGCCATTGCCCTCTGAAGCCCAGGGGCCCCAGTCTATTCGCCCAGCACCCTCTTCTCCTCCTCTATTCCTCATCCATCCTGATGGCCCCTTAATGCCAGTGCCCACCCTTTACCCATGGGGACCCTTGGGCCCCAACTCACTCAGTACAGCCAGCTCCAGGGCGACCTGCCCTTGCAGGTATGGCAGGTGCACAGTGGCCAGATAGGTGCCCTCCTGGAAGGGCTGCACTGCAGGCAGCCAGAGGGTCCCGTTTCCAGTCCACGGGCCCCATGGCTCATCATCATCCCAAGCGGCAAATGCCACTGCCCCGTCTTGGGCAGGTGGCATTTGCTCACTCAGCCCAGGAGTTGCAGCCAGGACTAGGTGACCCTTGCCCAGGTGCTGGCGTCGCCACTCCAGCCCAAATGGAGGGGGACCTGGGGCCAGAGATGTAGTGGCCTCAGAGGTGGGGGGCATGTAGGCAAACTTCAAGTCCAGCAGAGCATCTTTTCCCAGTTGGATCCGAGCGGTGGGGGTGTGGGTAAGGACAGTCAGCACAACTGGGGAAGACGGGGAGAGGAGGGAGTGGAAAGGGCATGAGGGAGAGAAAGAGAAAAATAGAGTTAAAGGGAGGACACAACTAGAATTCACCCAGCCCTCAGAGGACACCTCCTTTTCTGATACCACCTTCTAGTCCTCCCTGCAAATTCCCTTTGTTCTGGGACTGGGTGGGACCCACAGTAGCTGAGAGTGAGCACATATGTCTAAAGATGAATAGGGGCAGGGAGCGGGGATAGCCTTTGAAGGCTGATTCTGAGCACACAGCCCACTCCAGTTCTGGGGACAGTGGGCTCTGAGTGCACTTCTGACACAGCCTGAACCAGTCTAGTCCCCATGCACCACCCTTAAAGAGCCAGGCCTTTCTTGTCACTGGTGAAGACTCTGAAGACTCAGGACTGTCAATCCTTTGGTGCTGTACAGAGTACTTTTTGACTCTGGAAGGTTCTGGCTCTAGCCTAGACCTGAACACAGATCTCTATGCTCTGAGGCAGTATATACTAGTTAAGTGCCTGGAGCCTGGCTGCCCTGGTTAATCCCAACTCTGCAGCTATTTATATGGCCCTGTTGGCCAGTTGTTTCACTTTTCCGTGGCTCAGCTGAATCTCCTAAATAGGAACAATGATGATCATAGTGCCTGTCTCATGGGATTGTAGTGAGAGTTAAATCATATAATGCCTCTTGCTACCCAGATTTATTCAGTTCCTGGTTTCGGATAACAAAGGCACCTATATATGAAAGGCACTTCAAATGGTACCCAGAATACAGTAAGTCTACCAAAGTGCTTGCTGTGGTTACACCTAACCATCTGCCAGACCAACTGAACATGGCCCAACTCAGCAGCTCCCATCCCTGCCAACATTCCCCAATGCCCATTCTCTCTGCCGTGATGAACGATTACCACCAGCCCTCCCTCCCCACCCCCATGCTAAAGGCAAACACTTGGAGTCACTAAGACTTATTCTTCTCTAACTCTTTCACTCACCTAATATTTATTGAATACCTGTGATGTTCAAGGTAGAGGATAGAGTGGTGAATGAGACAGACAGTCCCTGCCTTCAGATTTCTTATAGTCTAGTAAGGGAGATAGATGAGCAAATTGCCAAATATAACGTACTATGTACTATCCAAAGCACGCCCTAATTCTCACTCGAGTTCTCACCAACATACATTTGGACAATTATAAACTTCTCTCAGGTCTTCCTATCCTTGGTCTCTCTCTTCTTTGATTTATCATCCACACTGGAGCCACACAGTGTTGCTACAATTCTGATCTGGGCACTTGTCTGTTTAAAAAACCCAGCTACCCAGGAAGCCAGCAACTAAGGGCACAGGCTGGAGCTAAATGGCCCAGGCTCAATTCCCAGCCTAGCTTCTTACAAGCTGCTTGTTCTTGGACAAGTTCCCAAAGTGCTCTGTCTCAGATTTCTTCATCTGTGACACGGAGATGATATCAGTACCTAATTTTTCTCATTAGTCCAATGATCTGATCCTTGCCTACTTTTGTAAGAAGTGAAAAAAAGCCAGGCTTTTGGGACAATGGTGCATGCACACAACTTCTGATGGTTCACTATCACTTATAAAGCCCAGATCTCAGGGTACTTGATAATCCACCTGCCAACCTACCTGTCCAAACTTCTCTTGCACCCTAAGGACTGACTCCAAAGAATCCCTTTCTTCTAATAGAAACGCTAATCAGGCTGTCTGGGTAGCTCAGTCAATTAAGTGTCTGACATGGGCTCAGGTCATGATTTCACAGCCTGTGAGTTCAAGCCCTGCGTTGGGGTTTGTGCTGACAGCTCAGAGCCTGGAGCCTGTTTTGGATTCTGTGTCTCCCTTTCTCTCTGCCCCTCCCCCCCTCAAAAATGAATAAGCATTTTTTAAAAATTAAAAAAAAAAACCCTCTAATCATTGGGCCATTCTTTGCTGTGGTCATAAGTTCCTTCAGTTTATGTCTCTCCCCATTTTCTCCCAAACATCTACATACTTAATGTCCTACAAGGTCAGATCCACTTCCTCCCAGGATGTCTGGGTCCTTCCCATAAAAGTCCTTTTTCTTCTCTTGTGATTACACAATTTTTAATCCTAGTTTCTGAGCACTACAAGGTTAAACTCTCAACCTCATGTGACAGTTTTTGTTGAATAAACTAAAAAACAAAAAAAAGAAAAACGTAGGCAATTCACTTAGTTTATCAAAATCCAGAAAGACTCTTGAATTGTCAAAAATCCATAGGATTAATAAACAAAATCTGAAGGTTTTACAGTTTAACGATGAAGCTAACAGTACTCTTTAACATGGGTTGATGGTGTTCGCTTCAGCAGCACATATGCTAAAATTTAATATGGGTTGATGGAGAGGTGCCTGAGTGGCTCGGTCAGGTGAGCGTCCGACTCTTGGTTTCGGCTCAAGTCATGATCTCGCGGTTCATGGGTTCAAGCCCCATGTTGGGCTCTCCGCTGGCAGTGTGAAGCCTGCTTGGGATTCCCTCTCTCCCTCTCTGCCCCTCCCCCACTCTCTCTAAATAAATAAATAAACTTTAAAATGGGTTGTTGGAGCAATTTTAGACCTGCATCCTACAAACTGGACTCTGAAAAATACAAATAGAAATTTGCACCTGTTTTTACAGCTTGCATTACATAGGTTTTTGCTTTGCTGTTGATAAAGTGAATGGCAACAACTATTAAAAAGTATTACTGAAAAAATTTTAAACCCAAACCTGATCAAGTGACACAATGAGGAAACACTTAGCCAAATACAGAATGTGGGAAATTCTACAGAACAAGTAACAACCCAGTACCATTTGGGGGCGAGGTGGGAAGGAGCAATGATAGAATAAAAGAGACAAGACCAAACTTGTGGACTGAATGTCTGTGATACACTCCCCCCAAGTTCATTGTTGAAGCCTTACTCCCCAGCGTGACTATACTGTTGACCCTTGAACAACACAGGTTTAAACTGTGAGGGTCCGGGGCACCTGGGTGGCTCAGCCAGTTAAGTGTCCGACTTTGGCTCAGGTCATGATCTCACAATCCGTGGGTTTGAGTCCTATGTGGGGCTCTGTGCTGACAGCTCAGAGCCGGGAGCCTGCTTCATATTCTGTGTTTCCCCACTCTCTCTGCCCCTCCCCCACTTGCTCTCTGTCTCTCAAAATAAAAGACATTAAAAAAAAAAAGAAATGTTTAAACTGTGAGGGTCCACTTACATGCATGGTTTGTATTTTTTTTAACAGTACAATGTATTTTCTTTATGATTAATTTTAATAACATTTTCTTTTCTTACCTTACTGTATTGTAAGAATACAGTATGCAATACATATAACAAATAAAACGTGTGTTACTCACTGTTTACATTATCAGTAACGTTTCCAGTCAACAGTAGTCTGAGTGGTTAAGTTTTGGGCAAGTCAAGGACACAGAAATTTTCAACTGCTGGGGGTGGGATCAGAGCCTGTAGCCGGCCCCCAACATACACAGTTGTTCAAGGGTAAGCTGTATTTGGAGTAGGGGCTGTGAAGAGGTGATAATGGTTAAATGAGACCATTCACTTAGGGCCCTAACCTGATATGCTGGTGTTCTTTTAAGAAAAGAAAGCAAGGGGCACCTGGGTGGCTCAGTTGGTTAAGCGTCTGACTTCGGCTCAGGTCATGATCTCACCACTGGTGGGTTTAAGCCCCGTGTCAGGCTCTGTGCTTACAGCTCAGAGCCTGGAGCTTGCTTTGGATTCTGGGTCCCCCTCTGTCCGTCCCCCACTTGAATTCTCTCTCTCTCTCAAAAATGAATAAACATTTTTAAAAACAATAACAAAAGAAAAGGAAGCAATACCAGAGCTCACTTTCTCTCCCCTAGCACCTTAATCTTAGACTTGATCTTGGACTTCTAGCCTCCTGAACTGTGGGAAAATAAATTTTAAGACATCTAGTCTGTGATATTTTGTTAAAGCAACCGAAGTAGATGTAACTAAATATAATATATAGACCTGTTTTTGACCCTGATTCAAGCAAATCAGCTGGAAAATAACATCACTGAGACAACTGGGAAAACCTTAATACGGGCTAGGAATTAACTGATATTAAGGAATTATTGTTTGGTTTGTTATGACAATGTTTTTCTTTTTAAGTTTATTTATTTTGAGACACAGACTGAGAGCAGGGGAGAAACAGAGGGAGAGAGAGAGAATCCCAAACAGGCTCCGAGCCCTGTATGGGGCTTGATCTTACAAACAGTGAGATCATGATCTGAGCAGAGATCGAGAGTCAGAAGCTTAACCAACTAAGCCACCTGGGCGTCCCAGTGGTTTCTGTTTTTTTTTTTCTTTCCTCTTTTTTTAAGTCCTTATTTGATAGAGATGCTTACTGAAGTACTTAGGAGTAAAATCATATGATGCCTGGTATATACTTTAAAACATTTCAAAAAAAGAAAGTTGGGGGGATCAGCAGAACAATAATATCTACAAAGATGGGCCTACGGGGGTTCATTATACCATTCTTTCTACTTCTATGTGTCTTTGAAATTTTCCGTAACAATTGTTTTTTTTTTCCGTAACAATTGTTTCTTAAAAGATGAAAATTAAATACCAGACACACAAAATAGGTTAGGACAGTGTATTTGTCAAACGTTTTGAAGTATTTGATAAGAAATACTGTAGAAGTGTGTATTAGCAAAATGCTCCGTAACCCTAGATTTATTTATTTAAAAAAATCTTTTTTACATTTATTTATTTTTGAGAGACAGAGAAAGACAGAGCACAAGTGGGGGAGGGGAAGAGAGAGAGTGAGACACAGAATCCGAAGCAGGCTCCAGGCTCCAAGCTGTCAGCACAGAGCCTGACGTGTGGCTCAAACTCATGAACCGTGAGATCATGACCTGAGCCGACGTCTTACGCTTAACCGACTGAGCCACTCAGGCGCCCCAGAAAGATTCGTTTTAAATTTTATGTTAAAACAACAACTTACATTTTCTTAAATCCGTAATCAAGCAGCAATGCTTGAAAAGGAAGATTGAGCACAGTAACTAGTTTTTACCCTCAGGGGTCTGTGAGAAGCAGAAAATTGTCCCACCAGGGCCCTCCCATCGGCTCCCTATCTGTACTACTCTAATGGCCCAAATTGCTTGCTACTCTACATTACAATTACGCACGACAAACCTGCTGAGAACCTTCTAGAGAGCTGAATCTACATCTGATCACCTTTTTTTTTTTGAGAGAGAAAGAGGGAGAGAGAGTACACATGTGGGAGGGGCAGAGAGAGGGAGACAGAGAGAATCCCAAGCAGGCTCTGCATTTTCAGCGCGGAGCCTGACACAGGGCTCAAACTCACAAACCCTGAGACTGTGACCTGAGCGGAAATCAAGAGTCAGCTGCCTAACCGAGTGAGCCACCCAGGTGTCCCCTAATCGCGTTCTTGACCCTTAAAATGTCCAGGGCTACCTCAGAGATTCTGATTGAATTCTCCTGGAGTGGAAGAATTCAGTGTATTTTATTATTTTTTTTAAGTTTATTTACTTTGAGAGAGAGAGAGAGAGCGAGCGAGCTCTGGCACATGAGTGAGGGAGGGGCAGAGAGAGACTGAGAGTGAGAGAGAGATCCCCTACTCTGGGCTGGAACTTACCAGCTGTGAGATCATGACCTGAGTCTAAATCAAGAAAGAGTCTGATGCTTAACTGACTAAGCCACCTAGGTGCCCCTAGACTCAGTATATTTTAGAAACTTCCAAGAGGACTCTTCTTTGCAGCCTCGACTGAGAACCACTGGGCCCTAATTTATCCTTGGTGCTAGTAAATATTGAACCAGTGAATAAATTAACAAACTGATATGATAGTCACAACAACGGAAAGGCAGATGGGAAATAGCATCCACATTTTATAGTTGGAAAAACAGACTCAGAGAAAAAGCATATTGTCACCCTCACCTCAGTGAAGCCAGCACCCCTGGGAAATACTCCTCGCCACTGGAGATAGCTGCTATCCCCACAAAAAGCAATTTGCCTCTGCCCCTTGCTTAGGGTGGGTGCTGGGAACTAAGAACATAAGCGTAGGCGGAGGTGATGAGCCGTTGCTGAATCCCTTTCCCTGGTCCTGTGGTTGATTCACTCAGGGAGGGGGGTAGCAGGAAGGCGGTCCTGGGGAAGGGAAGGGAGGGTACAGCCCTCAGGTGAGGTGACCTGCCGGTTGGGCTGTGTCGTTTACAATAGCACAAGGGGAGCCTGGCTGGCTCAGTCCAAGGAGCATATGGCTTTTGATCTCGGGGTCTTGAGTTCGAACCCTAGGCTGGGTGTAGAGATTACTTATGTACATACATACATAAACCTTAAATAAGCTTTATTTTTTTTCTAAAATTTTTAAAATGTTTTATTTATTTCTAGGAGAGAGAGTGAGAGACAGCGTGAGCAGGGGAGGGTCAGAGAGAGAGGGAGTCACAGACTGAAACAGGCTCCAGGCTCCGAGCTGGCAGTCAGCACAGAGCCCGACGCGGGGCTCGAACCCACGAACCGCGAGATCATGACCTAAGCGAAAGTCGGACGCTTAACCGACTAAGCCACCCAGGCGCCCCATTAAACTTTAAACATTAAAAAAAAAAAGTCACACACATTTGTAGCAACATGGATGGAACTAGAGGGTGTTATGCTGAGCGAAATAAGTCAGGCAGAGAAGGACAAATACCATATGTTTGCACATATAGGTGGATTAGGAGGAAGTTAACGGAGGACGAAGCGGGAGAAGAAGGGGAAAAATAGCTGGGGAGGGAGGCCAACCGTGAGAGACTCTTGAATGCTGAGAACAAACTGACGGCTGGGGGGGTGGAGGAGAGGGGAACAGGGGTGATGGGCATGGGGGAGGGCACTTGTTGGGATGAGCAACTGGGTGTTATATGTAAACCAACTTGACAATAAACTATTAAAAAATAAATAAATAAAATTTAAAAATTTTTAAAAAGTCGCACAAGACTAAGGGAAGCCAACGACTACTCATATCCTACCCACCCTCTGCTGTGAGAAGGGTGAGCTCCTAGATACCCCTTGTTTTATCTGCCCGCACCTCCTCATGCCTCGGTTCAGCAAAGTGCCAGGCCCCTGGGGGTCAAAACCAGTTACATCATGCACATAAGTGGGTCCTTGCAGGAGAAACCATCAGGTCTCCTGCCCTGTCTCTTCCGCCCAGTCAAGCCCACCATTTGATGACCACAGAATCTACGCATCCTCACGAACTATAGGGAAGGGACAGTAAGATGATGTCAACGCTCAAGAGGGGAAGAACCTTTGTTTTGCTAAGTGCCGAAGTTCCGGATGTGGGCATGGGTGGGGCTTGAAACAGGGCCAAACGCAAAGGTGGCAGTGCCTAGCAAGATACAGATCCAGGAGGGGAGGAGAAAAACATGTCCTGCTTCTGAGCCCCTCCCAAACCCCACTCCCTTACAAGCTAATCAACATCCAATGTAGGGAAAGTCAGCCACTCGTTCCAAAAGCTCTGCCCCTGGGAACTCCACGAAGCCCCGCCCCCAAACCGCAGGTTGTGGATGGTTGTTTTAAAATGGGCAGGAGCTGGAAGCAGCTGTTGCCGGTAGATTATTTAATCCTAGCCGAACTGCCTCTCTTTACAAATAAGGAAACTAAGCCCCGATTGGGCATAAGTTCACAGAGCGACTTACAGGCAGATCTAGACCTTTAGAATCTACCCGTTCATCTCCACTTCCCCTTCCCAGCTACCTGTTACCATGGTGATGAGATCAGGTTCCGGCTGAGGCTCGGAGTCTGGTCTCAGGAAGCTGGACAGACTGAAGATCGGGCTGGACACGCTAACCATGAGCCAAGTCCCATCCAGGGCCCGAGGGCAGCTCTGCTCCGGGGTCAAGCCACTGGCCCACTTCGCCGAGGCAGGGAGCGGGAGGTAGCGGCTCATCTCGCAGCGTGGCGCAGGGGCGTCCGAGGGGTACCGCCTGAAGGCAGCCCGCAGGGCTCCCGCGGGGTCTGTGGGCGCGGACAGGGGAGTTGCTGCTGTAGTCACCGCCAGGGACACGGCGGGGAGGGCAGCGTCCAGGAAATTCCAAATGCACAAACTACCCAGTAGGGAAAGATTTACAGGTAATCCAGGCTCATTTTACAAGAGGAAACCGAGGCCCGAGGTCACTGCGCGACCTAAAAAAAAAGGGGGCTTCGGTGGAAGTGAGAGTTGAGGGCGAGTCCGGGATGACTCACCGCGCACTCTGAGGTAGAGCTCGGGTTCGAGGTCCGGCCGGGGAGGTACTCTCCCTGGGCCCTGGCGCAGCAGCAGTGCGGCGGGTTTCTTGTTCAGGCGNCGGTCACCAAGTCTGGGGAAGAGGGGCAGGAGTGAGAGGGCGGTCCAGAGGTCAGGCGACCCTCGTCCCGCATCCCCAGCGTCCGGCGCGTGGTGGGGTCACCTCCCTCCACTTCTTCCCTGTTCCTGGGCAAAGGGTCTCGGGGTTCGCTCACCCAAAGCCACAGCGAGGAGCAGAGACAGGGACTTCATGGCGCAGCGATCTACTCAGCTCTGAAACCTCCACTTCTCCCTTTCACTTTCATTTTCCTTGAAAGGCCGGCTGGAGAGGCGCCGGAAACCCCCTCTGGTTGGGTGAGGCCACGTGGGAGGCAGGTGCCCTCCGCACCAGCCAGGCACTGATCCAGGAACATTATCCGCAGCTCTGATCTGGGGATCTCAGCCCCACCCCGCCCCTCCCTCTTGGACCACGCAGCACCACCCTCTTCCAGAGCCCTTCCCCAACCCTAGGCTCCCCCTCCGTGCCCTCCTGCCAGAAACTACTTCCTAGAGAACCATTACTCTGCTTTCCCCAACCTGAGCGGGTTCCCGGCAAACACATAGGGGCTGTTGGCAAGCCAAGTGAAATGACCAATAAATATTTTAATCACCATTTTAAAAAAAATAAGATTTAAAATAAAAACCTTGTATTCTTACGACTTATACTCCCTCCTCGCCCTCACTCCCACCTCAATGAGAATCCAGTTGGGGGCCCCCAAGGAGAGATAGGAGGGATGAGGGTGGAAATAAAGGGCACATCCTTAGGGGGATGGGGTAGGTTCTAGCACAAGGGTGGGGCTCAAAGTCCTGGTCCCCACAACAACACAACACAGACTTCAGGTACAGACTACAATCACCTGACCCTTGACCCTGTGACTCCAGGATGCTCCATAGCCCCCCTTCCCCCCGCCCCCCACCATATGTGCCCTAGTCTGGAGTTAGGGCTTCCTTTCCTGTGTACCCATCTAAGGCAAAGGAAGGAGTTCGTTCCAGGGATACTTTGTGGGAGAGGGGCTGAGAAATGGGATGGGGTGGCCGACGGTGCAACATGGCTCCCCCTCCAAAATATATACAAGTCCATAGAAATAAGGAAGACAGTAAGCGCAGCGGGAGATCACCTGAGGGCCATAGCGCCCCTGGCTGGTGTTCCCTGTTTCCTCTTCCCCAAAAGCTGCCTCCAGGAGTCGTATCCCCCCCTTCAGTTTGTTCCTCCGCCTCCACCAAAGCCCATCTCCACCTTGTGGACGCTGGGTGGGGACCAGACCCTTCGGCTGGACTGGGGGGTGGCCCCACTCGCCTCATCGCCGCTGCCGCCACCCACTCCAGGAGACTCTCTCTTAGGTGGCAGGGCTGGCCCAGGGGGCCCTCCGGGTCCGGGTCCGCCCCCGCCCAGGCGGTGCCGGCGCTCACAGTGTCCCCGGTGGCGCATGAAGCTGTCTCGCCACATGAACTTCTTGGCGCAGACACCACACTCGTAGGGTTTGAGACCTGTGTGTGTCTTCATGTGCTCGGTCAGGTGATGCTTCATCTTAAACTTTTTGTTGCACACGGGGCAGTCAAAGGGCCGCAGGTTGAGGTGCATGTTCACATGCCGGTCTCGCATGCTCTTGTGGGAGAAGGCCTTCCCACAGTGGCACAGAAAGATCTTATTCCCATCCCCACTGCCTGCCCCTCCAGGGGTCCCCCCAGCACCACCTGGCATGCCCAGGCTCCCTGCTGAGGTGCCCCCGAGGGTCACCGCCCCATGTTCAGCTTGGTTCCCTGGTGGCTGGCCTGGGGCCTGTGAGGAGGAGGAGGATGAAGACGACGGGAAGACCAGGATCTGGTTGCCCTGCATGTCCAGGGGAAGCAGGGGCCTGGGAGGGTGGGAGGGGGCATAGGAGGAAGGGGCTGGCCCCCCAGAATCATCAAGCCCCGCTCCAGGACCCCCACCCTCATAGGAGCCAAAGTCATTGGAGGACTCACAGAAATTGACCTGCTCCTCTCCCTTGTCTGGAGGCTCCGTCAGGGTCCGGACATCACTTATGCTAAGGGTAGCCTCTGGTCCTCCCGCCTCGGGTACCCTGGAGCCACCCCCGAGCTCTTCATCTTCATCATCCTCACAGGTCAACACCAGGTCTTCCTCCTCCTCATCCTCTTCCAGATCTGGGTCTTGGGGAACCAGAGGTGCTGGTGCTGGGCTGTTTCCACCCCGCTTCACATATACCCAATGTTTCTGTGGCATGATGCTGGGGGGTGCATAGGTGGGCCGCCGGAGCCCACCCCCAGGAACGACAGCACCCCTCCCATCCCCATCATCACATAGTTCATCTGCCTCTAGCAGCAGCTTCCCAGAGGCAGCCCCACCACTGCCAACCACAGGGGCTGGGAATACAGGGCCACCTCCTCGACGTTCCCCGCTGCCCACTGCAGAAGCTGCAAATGCCTCCTGGGAAGAAGATGAGAAGTCAGTGGACTCTCGGGGGCTGAAGTAGTTGCTGCTGCTGGGGGACTGATTCTCACTGGCCCGGCTGGAGGCATGGGAGCGCACAGAGCCCATGGTGGCCGGGGCCACAGTGGCCCCACTCCCTGATGGGACCCCAGCACCAGGGACAGTGGCAGAAGTGGCGGCAGCAGTGGTGATGGTGGTGGTGGTGGCTGAGGCCCGGCCTTCGCGGAGGAGTTCGGTACACTTATCCACGATGTGCCACATTTGGAGCACCGACCCCACTGTGAGGAAGTTGACAATGTCAGCAGCAGCCATGCTGAGGCGGCCAGTGTAAGCCGAAGCCAGGACAGTCTCGAAGGCGCCTGGGTCCATGACGCTGGGCAGAGAGATGGAGGTCATGCCCTTGAGTAAAACCTGGTCGTGGAAGTAAGGGGAGGAGGCAGCCAGGACAGCACGATGAGCCCTGAACTCCCGGCCCTGCACTCGGATGGACACATCGCAGAGCTGGCCCTGTAGCCGCTGCTGATTGAGGGACTCCAGAAGGGCACTGGTCACCTCAGGGAAGGACACGTGGACCACTGCAGCTGCAGGCAGGGGCAGTGGGGGTGGGGCCAGTGACAGAGGCAGGGAGAGCGCTGCCCCACTGGGAGAGAGAGGAGATGGCTCCATGGCGTGGAGGGAGGGGGTACCCCCCCAGCCACAGGAACAAGGGAAGGAGGAGGGCGGCCGGGGGGGTCTCTGGGAAGAAAAAGAGAGAAGAATGATAACATCTCATAATGACACAGCCCTTTACTCTACAGTTTAAAAACATGTTCACACCCTTTATCTGAGTAATTCCCCACAACAGCATTGTAAGGTGGGTAATCCTCTCAACCCCATTTGACAGATGAAGAAACTGATGCTCGGAAAGATTACTAGATTATCCAAGGTCACACAGCCAGTAAGTGGCAGTGCCAGGACACGCAGGTGTCCTGACTCCCAATCCAGTGCTCCTTCCTTGGAGATTAGAGAAATAAGGTGCTCTTGGGGAGTGGGGTGCCTCCCCTCGGAATTTCCCATTTACCTGCGCCTGAATTTCCAAAATTTACCTTATTGATGTTTTGCAACCTTTTCTGGGAGTAGGAGCAAGTCTGTTCCTGCACCAAGAACCATCCCTCCCTCCATGNTTGCTCCCACTCCCTCCGCCCTCCGCCTCCGCTCCGCCTTCCGCCCCTCCGGCTTTAAAGGCACAGGCAGGGACCCCGCCCGTGCCGCTGGGCACTTCTCGGCCGACTCAGCCACTTCTCCTTTAAAGAACAGCCGTCTCATTCCACCTTAAAGGTACCAGGTCTCTTCCGCTGCTGAAGACGCAGGACTTGGTTCGTCCGAAGCGCTCATTCCCCTTTAATTCTTTAAGCCTGCCCTTCCCATTGGCGAAGGGTCTTGGTCGTCGCTGCTTAGACCCCGCCCCTGAGCTGTGGCCATTAGCAGGTTTGCGGGATCTAATCGCCCTGCTCTCCCAGCCTCAGACAGTTCCCCTGAAGCCCCGCCCCCTTCCTCCGGGCCTGGATTGGCCAAATAACCTTGAGTCAGCCCCTGATTGGCCTTTTTACTCCAACCGCTCGAAGTGAGAAAGTAAAGCGCATTCGAGAGGCTGGAGTACATTTTTTTTTTTTTTAGTGCCTGGCAGAGGGCAAGGGGAAGGAAGGCCTGAGGCCGAGGGAACTCCAAGAGAGGCAGGCTAAGGACAGGCTACAAAGGACAGCTCCAGGGGTAGCCGGGGCCCAAGGCTAACCCTGAGCCAGAGAACAGCCGGTGGCAGTCCGTGAGAGTAGAACAAGGAAAAGGAAAAGACAGGGATACAATAAGAAAAGAACTTTATTGTTTATTAATGTTTCTGTGTAAAACTTAAGTTTTTGTTGTTGTTGTTGTTTTTTAAAAGAAACACCACCAAAAGGGGATTAGGCCAGTCAATCCCTTCCTCAGTTTTGTTTCCTCATCTGTTTCCCACCATCCTCCAAATACTATTCCAAAACATTTTGGAGGCAGGGAGTGGGGGGAGAGGCAGCTAATCAGAGTCTGAGAGCACGATGATCTCCTCTGGATCGCACTGTGTGGCCACACTCATCTGCAGGGGAGTGAGAGACAGAGTCAGAAAGAGGCGTCTGGAATACAGGGGGAAAGAAGCAGAGGGAAGGATTTCTCAGAGATTAAAAACTGGGGTTAGAAAAAAGGAAGAGAGAGGATGTGGTGGGTGCAAAATTCATATGGAGTGCCTGAAACTGAACAATGAAAGACAAGTTAGGAAACAACTGCCTCCCCCTCTTACCTTATAAGTACCAGGCCGGGAGGGCTGTGAATGGGGGGTTTGGGACAACTGGGCTGGAGATGGGCTACAGAGGGAGCTGGTCACCAGGCCATGGCTGGGAGAGTCCACTCTCGTCGAGGAATCAGCAACTGGGGCCATAGAAGTCACGGGAGAAGGTGGGCTGGGCAGAGTAGAAACCTTCTTCCCATTCTTCTCATGCACTGCCCTTTGCCTTTCCACATAGCTAGGGACAGAAACACAAATATGCGGAGGGGTATGGAGAGCGTGAGGCTGCAGGGGGATCGTCCAGTCTCTTCCCAGCAGACCCAGTTCCTCAATACTCCTCTCAGAAAGCCCCTTGCAATCTGTCCTTGGCCTCCCTCTTCTCCTCCTTGTCGTCGTTACCTGTTTCCTAATGACCCTGCTCCAGTTTGCTTCTCCTTCCGAGATTTCTTGCAGGGGGGAGAGGAATCTCCCCATGTGTGAGGAGAGACACCTCCATTGAAGGAAGTGGAGGTGACCATGGCTGCTCCATTCTCCAAGACAGTGGTGAGGAGGTCCTCTGATTGCTTCCTGGAAGAAGAAACGTCCCTCTCCTCAGGGGAAGGGGTGGTATCCAGGGGCAAGGCTTCGATCTCGAGCTCAAAGAGCTGAGACATGGGGCTCTCTTCCTCCAGGGGTAACTCAAGGTGTTCTCCGTTGCTTTCAGCATCTATGCTGGAGGGAGCCAAGGGGTCTTCTGACAGTGAAGACGGTGACGTTATGAGTCCTTTGTTCTGCTGCTCCCCCACAGACCTGCTGATCCCTCTGCTAGGTTCCAGGTTCTCTTCAGTGGAGATGTGCTGTGGTGGGGACATAGGGCTCTTGTCTCCATCCTGACCTGGAAAAGAAGAAAAGAGAGAAGAGTAGCATGAGAACGACGGGAAAGAATACTACTGAGGGTAAGAAGAGGGAGGGAAGGGTCTCAAACAGGTGGTTCACATCCAACAGAGTAGAGGGAACCGGCACATGAGAGGACTGTTTCCTTGACATACCTGCTTCCTCCTCCTCCTCCTCCTCCTCCTCCTCCTCCTCTTCATCGTCCCCCTGACCTTCTTGCATCTGTTCGAGATCCTCCTCTTCTTCAGAATCTGTGGCCTCTTCCTCCTCCTCTTCTTCTTCTTCCTCCTCTTCTTCCTCCTCTTCCTCTTCTTCCTCTTCCTCATCACTATCCTCATCTTCTTCATCATCTGTCTCAGCCTTAGAGGTGGTAGGGCACTCCTGGGACGCCACTCCACTAGGGCCCTGGGGGACAGAGGAATTTCTCTCAGGAATCCCGTGCCCCAGAGGATCTGCTTCTTGGGTTCCTTCTGCACTTTTCCCAGCCAGTCACCCTACACTCCCTGATAGCCAGTGCAGGGGAAGGTCAAGTTCGATATGAAGGGTTTATCCCTTCCATACCTCACCAGAATCCAAGCAGGCTTTGGGGGGGTCTGCAGCGTGGGAAGAAGTAGCTTGGGGAAGCCGAGCCCTTCTCTTCTGTCTCTCGCCCTCTTCACTCTTGTCTTGCATCATTGCATATTTGGAGATAACCTCATCCAGCCGGCTCATAGCCAAGCTCCGGTTTTCTCGCAGGCGCCGGGCTAGGGCGGGATCTGACAGTGCAGGGTCAATGCCTACGTGGGGAGATATAAAGTCAGAGTAGTCAGCCCAAACCCTAGAAAAAGGGACAGGAGAGATGTCCCCTCCACCAAACATCTAACATATAAGGGTTACTGACAGACATCTCACTAATCCCTACCTGGCCTATAGTCATCTGTGAGGTGACAGCCAAAGTTGTAGATGAGATCAAGGTGGCGTCGCTCCTGTAACCTGATGCCCACATCTCGGAAGGCATCCTGAGCCATGAGCTGGAGCTGCTGTCGCGGGAGGCCAAGGCTGTGCCGAGCAGCTGCCTTCTCCACAGCCCGCAGTACATCTCCATAGTCGGGGAAGGTATCAGGCCCTGGTTTGTTGATGAGCCGCTCAATGCACCTGTTAACCTCTGGGTAGCGGGTGCCACGGTAGGGGATGCGCTGTTCTATGACACGGCCCGTCAGTGAAGAGCAGTCTTTGAGCTCACACAGCCGCCCGAAGAGGCGGATCAGCTTACGCTTCAACCTTGCCTCCTGCAGGTATGTGGAGTCCGGGTCGTCCAATTCTGAGAGATCCAGCTCCTTTTCCTGGAGCCGCCGGATCTCTGCCACATAGAGTGCCAGCAGCTGCTCCAAGCGCTGGATCTGCCGCCGGGAACCACGGGTCCTTGGGGCCTCAGAGGCAGTGGTCTCAGCACTTGTGCGGTCCGAGGAGGGGTCTTTGGGAGAGTTATTCCCAGAGGGTTCACTAGAGGTGGCGGCAGCAGGGGCCAGGTTCAGCTTCTTCTTGGCTGAGTGGGCCTTGAGAACAGTGCAGAGCTCGTTAATGTAGACATAGAGCTTAGCTGGCCGGCTCTGGGCCCGAGACAGGACCCGAGAGAGGATGTTGCAGAACTCCGCCGAGGCCAAAAACAGAGAGTGGGCACGCTGCTGCCGGTTATAGAGGAATGGGACCACCTCAGGGTGGTCTGCTGTCTGCGTCTTACACAGCTCAAGGAACTAGAGGGTTTAGGGGAAGAGATAGGGGGAAGAAGACAAGGGAAAGGGTTGAGAGAAAGAAGGCGAGGTGGGGTTAATGGGGAAGAAAGGACAGGAGAGCCAGTCAGCCATCCCCCTCCCTGGGGTACAAGAATCTTCTCCCCTAAAGCTCACCTCTTCAAACAGCTTCTCATTCTCCAACTTGTAGCATTTCTTGCCGCCAGAACTACTGCTTCCTCCAGCCCCATGGGGCTGAGAGGAGCCAGGGGCTTCTGGCCGGGGTGAGGCTGGTGTGGGGGGTGGGTGGGAGGGGCCTGGCAGAGCAGCTGCA
>NW_027528611.1:4958471-5028783 GCF_008692635.1 Crocuta crocuta | reverse complement strand
GCTGAGCAGCTGCTTCATCTTCGTCATCATCATCCAGCACGATGATGCTGTTAGCGGTGGCCATGGGGGATCAAATCCCCCGGAAGGAGGAAGTGTTGGGGATTTCGGAATTCCTGCTGGAAGGGGATGGGGCCTCAGAAAGAGCCCCTCCAGCACAGCCCATCCCTCATCTCACACGTTTTCCAATCTTCTTGGGTTTCAGTAACACCCAGCCCTGCTCGACAGTGTCCTCACTGCCTGTCTTCCAGCAACTGTTAGAACTGTATGCTTTTCTGGCCCTTTACATAAGGAAGCCCCAAAACACCTGAAACCCTTAAGTCCCCACCCCCAGCTCCACCCCTCTCCAAGCTTTCTGTTTCATTTCTCCACTTCTCAGACATTCATTTCCCCGTTTCCCATACTTGCCAAGTTGATTCTTCCAACCCCTGGACCTCCTCCCACTTTGCACTCCAGATTCCCTAGACGTTCCCTCGCTGATACCACACCCCCCGTCAGCACCACCGCATGAGTCTTCCCCGTTTCGCTCTCAAACACGTCAAATCCACACCCTCATCCCATCCTGAAGGATCACCCCCAACTCCTAGATTCTCTGAGACGAAGGAGGTTCCCTCCCAAAAATCCATCCCCCTTGCTCCTCCCTGAATTATCTTCATACTCCGCCCTCTGACGGGTCTCCTCAAACCGGGGCGGCAGGTTGGAGATATCTCACCTCAATCCCCTCCCTCTCACCCCACCCGAATTTCCCCCATTCTCTCTCGGTGACCTGTAACCGATTGTGGGCCCAGCACTGAGCTCCCCCGATTCCTCTCAGATCCCAACCCGGCGTCCGACCCCTTCCCCTAAATGAGCTTCCCGCCAAGTCCCCCTCCCCCAGGTCGGCCCCCGGCCGCCCCACTCCCCTTCAGGGATAGGAAAGGAAGGTACCACAGCTTGTCCCATAGACTTAGCGCCCGGGACTCCCCAATACCTCTCCCTCGACATTCCCGCCCCCGCCTTCGCTCCCCACACGGTCCGGCCCCCACCTCAGAAACGGTCTCTCGAGGCGACCCTCGCTGCTGATCTCAGAACCTCGCATGGTTCCCTCCGCCTTCCTTCCCCCTCCCACCGCAGGCCCTTCTCTGGGCCGGAAGCCGCAGAGTTTCCGCCTACAGCCACCTAGGCGCGGCCATATTGTCGTACGGCGCCCGGACCACCCCCTACGCTGCGGCCGGAAGTGGCGGTAGACCCGCCCCCGTCTGCAGTGACGCCCACACAGTCTGCGGCTTCCTTTCCTGTGACCAGTAGGGGGCGGTTTTGGCCCTTCAGGGAGACCCAAACCACCCCGGGGCTGCCATTTTGCCGTACGGTGTTGGCTACGCCCGAACTCGGGCGCGCCGCCGGCGGAGCTCTTTTCACCCGGTGCTTCTGCGACTCAGCCAATCGGAAACTTCCTACATCCGGCCCAGCCGCCGGCGGGTCGTGTGCGAGAAGGACTGAGCCACCTTTTCAGCAGGGGAGGGGGAACGGAACGGGACAGCCAGGGAATTGGGCCCTCCAAGACTACGCAGGGGTGCTGGGAAGAGCAAGAGTCTCTTAAGAAGGAAAAAAGCCCTCTTCCTTCCGCTGGGCCGTTGACAAGCCTTCCGGCGCTGCATTCTACCTGCCCGGTACCCTTTCCACTGTTTAATCGACTGCGCCTGCCCTTTTCCCTTTTGCGGGCTGCTCGCTCCCTTGCCGCTGTCCAGCAGCTACTTCTACTTCCAGGTGCCTACATACGTCTTCCAACCGTGAAATCGTAAATGCATACCGATGAGCACAATGAGCTATACAAATGTGTTACTATTATTATTGCTATTGTTATTGATTCCTCTTTAAGCGCCTCCACAGAACTAAGGACCAACCACGTAGGTGGGAGCTAGGTGGTTCTCCGTTCTTTTCTGGAGAGGGTCCTCGAGGTGCAGGTGGTGATGACCTGGAGGCCNTAGAATCTGTGCAGATTGCCGCTGTGAGGGCTAGCAGACGAAGTGAGACTCGTAAAATACCTTGGGTCTCGACTCATTCCTTCCTCTTCATCCCGGAAAGCTGAGGAAAGAACGAAGAGAGAAGAAACTGACTTCGACGCCCGCCTCGCCCGCACCCCCACCTCGCTCAACTTTAGGGAGCCTGGAAGGACTCGTGGAGGCCAGGCTGGGTCCAGATGTGAGCTCATGGGGAAGCCAGAACGGTTAACACGGAGATTCCCATCTCTTTCATCCTTCCGCTTCCCCCAAGTGGTGAGCATCTTGCCACTTTTTAGGACGCGGAGGTTCTTAGATCCTTAAGCCCTCAGAGTACCAGAACTTCAAACCTTCTCCTCCGGTAGAGAATCCCACACCATGTCTAAGCTTACAGTGTCTTCAAATTAGGGAACATGAACATTCTCCAAAAGGATACTCAGAGTTAAGAGATAGTAAGGATTTAATTTCTAGATCTTCAACTTTCGCAAAATTGTTCTTATTGAGTAAATGCCTGCAGTCGAGGTTCTCCTTCTTCCCGTTTCCTTTTATAACCGACTTCCCCACCTCTAAAAAAACAAAAAGGTATGTGGGCACACCTCATTTTATTGTGCTTCACAGATATTGTAGGGTTTTTTTTGGGGGGGGGGTTTGTGTTGTTTTTTTTTTTTTACAAATTGAAGGTTTGTGGCAGCCTTGGGTTGAACAACTCTATCGGCACCATTTTTCTTTTTTCATTTTTTTAGGAATTTGATTAATTAATTAAATTTTTAACGTTTATTTATTTTTGAAAGACAGAGAGATAGAGCCTGAGCAGGGGAGGGGCAGAGAGAGAGGAAGACACAGAATCTGAAGCAGGCTCCAGTTTCTGAGCTGTCAGCACAGAGCCAGATGTGGGGCTCGAACTCATGAACCACAAGATCATGACCTGAGCCGAAGTCAACCACTTAACTGGCTGAGCCACCCAGGCGCCCCTAAGATTTTATTTTTAAGAAATCTCTATACCCAACATGGGGCATGAATCTAAAACCCCTAGGTGAAGAGTCATATGCTGTACTGACTGAGCCAGCCAGGTGCTCCTATTGACACCATTTTTCTAACAGCATTTGCTCATTTCAGGTCTCTGTGTCATATTTTGGTAAGTATTGCAATATTTCAAACTTTTTCATTATTTTTGCTTTTGTTATAGTAATCTGTGATCATTTACTATTATAATTGTTTGGGAGTACCACAAATGACACCCATATAAGACAGTGAGCTTAATAAATACCATGGGCGTCTTTTGACTGCTCCATTGACCAACTGTTCCCCCATCTCTCTCCCTCTCCTCAGCCTTCCCTATTCTGAGACACAATATTGAAATTGATAACCCTGCGATGGCTTCTAACTGTTTAAGTGAAGGAGTCACATGTCTCTCACTTTAAATCAAAAACTAGGGGTGTCTGAGTGGCTCAGTGTGTTAAGTGTACAACTTCAGCTCAGGTCATGATCTTGCGGCTTGTGCGTTTAAGCCCTGCATCAGGCTCTGTGCTAACAGCTTCAGGCTGGAGCCTGCTTCAGATTCTGTGTGTGTGTCTCTGTCTCTGTCCCCCCATCCCCTCAGAAATAAACATTAAAAAGAATAAATCAATCAAAAGCTAGAAATGATTAAGCTTAGGGAGGAAGGCATGTTGAAAGCCGAAACAGACTGGAAGCTAGGCCTCTTGTGCCACATAATCAGGCTGTGAATGCAAAGGAAATGGTCTTGAAGGAAATAAAAAGTGCTACTCCGGTGAACACATGAGTGATAAGAAAGCAAAACGGCTTTATTGATGATATGGAGGAAGCTTGAGTCGTCTGGATAGAAGATCAAACCAGCCACAACATTCTCTCTTAACTTAACCTTAACTCTCTTCAGTTATGTGAAGGCTGAAAGAAGTGAAGAAGCTGCAGAAGAAAAGTTGGAATGGTTGGTTCATAAGGTATAAAGAAAGAAGCCATCTTCAAAACATAAAAGAACAAGATGATGGAGCAGGCGCTGATGTAGAAGCTGCTTCAAGTTATCTAGCAGATCTAGCTAAGATAATTAAAGTGGCTACACCAAACAATGATTTTCAGTGTACATGAAACAGTCTTATGCTGGAAGAAGATAGTATCTGGGACTTTCATAGCTAGAGAGGAGAAGTCAGTGCCTGGCTTCAAAGCTTCAAATGACAGGCTTACTCTCTTGTTAAGGACTAAAGCAGCTGGTGACACTGCTCATTTGCCATTCCAAAAATCCTAGAGCCCTTAAGAATTATGGTAACTTTACTCTGCTTGTGCTCTATAAGTGGAACAACAAAGCCTGGATGACAGCAAATCTGTTGACAACATAGTTTACTGTTAAGCCCTACTTTAAGACCTACTGCTCAGAAAGAAAGATTTCTTTCTTGGGGCACTTGGGTGGCTCAGTCAGTTGAGTGGCTGGCTCTTGATCTCGGTCAGGTTGTGATCTCATCATTTGTGAACTCAAGCCCCATGTCGGGCTCTGTGACAGTGCAGGGCCTGCTTGGGATTCTCTCCCTTTCTCTGCCCCTCCCCAAAACTAAATTTAAAAAAAATTTTTTTTAAAGATTCCGTTCTTTTACTGCTCATTGACAATGCACCTGGTCATCCAAGAGCTCTGACAAAGATGTACAATGAGATGAATGTTGTCTTCATGCCTGCTATCACAGCATCCTTTCTGAAGACCATGAATTAAGGAGTAATTTTGACTTTCAGGTCTTAATATTTAAGAAATACATTTCATAAAGTTGTCACTGGCATACAAAGATTCCTCTAATGGACTTGGGTGAAGTAAATTGAAAACCTTGAAATGATTCATCATTGTAGATCCATTAAGAACATTTGTTCTCTTCATGGGAAGAGGACAAAATATTAATAGGAGTTTGGAAGAAGTTGACTCTAATCCTCACGGATGACTTTGAGGGGTTCAAGACTTCAGGGGAGGAAGTAACTTCAGATGTGGTAGAACTGGCAAGAGAACCAGAAGTAGAAGTAGAGCCTGGAGAAGTGACTGAATTAGCTGCAATCTCAAGATAAAACTTCAACAGATGAGGAGTTGCTTCTTATGAATGAGCAAAGAAAAGTGGTTTCTTGAAATCTACTCCTGGTGAAGATGCTTTTAAATTTAAGATTATTGAAATGACAACAAAGGATTTAGAATATGACATAAACTTAGTTGATGAGGCAGCGGCAGGGTTTGAGGGGATTGACTCCAATTTCGAAAGTTCTACTGTGGGTAAAATGTTATCAAACAGCACCACATGCTACAGAGAAATCGTTTGTGAAAAGAATAGGTGACTGATGCAGCAAACTTCATTGTGTCTTATTTTAAGAAATTGGCACAACCATCCCAACCTTCAGCAACCACCTGATCTAGTCAGCAGCCACCAGCATCAAAGAAAGACCCTTCACCAGCAGAAAGATTAAAACTCCCTGAAAGCTCAGATGACGTTTAGCATTTTTTAGCAGTATTTTTTACAGTTTATTTATGTTAAGAAAGAGAGCACATGAATGCAAGTTGGAGAGGGGCAGAGAGAGGGGGACAGAACCCCAGGGGAGCTCTGAACCATCAGCACAGAGCCTGATGTGAGGCTCAAACCCATAAACCATGAGATCATGACCTGAGCTGAAGGGAGGTGTTCAACTAACTGAGCCACCCAGGTGCCCCAGCAGTAAAGTATTTTTATTAAAAAAATTTTTAAATGTTTACTCATTTTTGAGAGACAGAGAGAGAAATGGTATGAGTGGGGAGGGGCAGAGAGAGAGGGAGACACAGAATCCCAAGCAAGCTCCAGGCTCTGAGCTGTCAGCACAGAGCCTGACATGGGGCTCGAACTCACGAACCGTGAGATCATGACCCGAGCTGAAGTCAGATGCACCACAATAAAGTATTTTTAAATTAAGGTATGTACGTTGGTGTTTTGGTTCTTTTTAGATATAATGCTATCGCTCACTTATTAGATTACAGTATAGTGTAAACATAACCTTTATATGCACTGGAAAACCAAAAAAGTTCCTTTGACTTTCTTTATTGCAATATTCGCTTTATTATGTTCGTCTGGAGTTGAGCCTGCATTATCTCCAAGGTATGCCTGTGGTTGTCAGTCATGAAAACTGGGGCTAATCTTACCTTGTCTTATGTAAAGAGACATGTAGCCTATTTCTTTCAGGAAGGCACCCAAAAAACACCACTTCTCTTGTCTCATTAAACATGTAGTTTTAATTTTTAATCATTTAAAAAATGTGTGAAATCTTGATGCTATTTAATCAGTTCTGTTCTCATAATAATTGTAATGATAACACAGAAGAAAATTTTTTTAAAAACTTTGCTGTCTATGGTCACAAGAAAGAAAAACATTTTTCATCTCAATTAGTATGTATATATGTGCAGGAAAATATGCTAGATCAGTCAGTAAAAGACTTTCAAGTATAAAAGCATAAAATTGTCTGTGGGGAAGTGGATTGGTATTAGATGTTCAAGGGAAAAAAAGTCATGAAAGAAGGAAAAGAATAAACTCGTAGTTATGAGCTTGTTTATTTTTAAGTGCATAGTGGTGAGTATCAAGTCACTCTGATACTACCACTCCCCTGGATGTTCAAAGGGTGATCTGTTTTATTTTAAAATGTGAATATTTTCCTTTTTTAATTTTTTTAAGTTTTTAAAAATGTTTATTTATTTTTGAAGGAGAGAGAGTGACAGGGCATGAGCCCGTAAGGGGCAGTGAGAGAGGGAGACACAGAATCCAAAGCAGGCTCCAGGCTCTGAGCTATCAGCACAGAGGACACGGGGCTGGAACTCACCAACCATGAGATCATGACCTCAGCCAGTCTGACTCTTAACTGATTGAGCCGCCCAGGCACCCCTATTTTCCTTTTTTAAAAAAAAGTTTATTTTGAGAAAGAGATAGTGTGTGCATGAGTGGGGGAGGGGCAGAGAATGAGGAGGACAGAGGATCCAAAGCGGGCTCCACGCTGACTGCAGAGAGCCCGCCTTGGGGCTCGAACCCAAGAACCAGAGATCACGACCTGAGCTGAAGTTGGATGCTTAACTGACTGAGCCACCCAGGTGCCCCAAAATGTGAATATTTTCAATATGCCAGAAATTACATCCTTGAAATAATTTTAATTCCTGATGAAAAATTTTAGATGGTTAGACATACGTGAGAAGTACAAACTTTTTCAAAAAATTTTCCCAGAATATAGATGCAAAAAGCTTAAGACAGCTATGCACGTGTCCCCTCCACAGCCCCCCACGTTCTATTTCCCTCCTGTCCCCACCTCTCACCTCTGCCGCAGGTGGTCACAATTCCAGCTCCTCCTCCTTCTGAGGTGTTCTCAGGAGCCAGTCCCCAAACCTTGCCCATGGTAGCAGCCACAGCAGCTTAAGAACAGCCTCCAGTGTCAGTAGCGTCAGGATGAGGACCAGGAAGATAAAGAAGGCCTTGTCTAAGGCCCGACGCAGGAGACCCCTGGGAGGGCAGGGACGCCGGGCAAACGCCAGGAACATGTCCTCCTCATCCACATCACCTTCCTCCTCCGCCATACTAACTCACAGTGACAGCTGACTGGATCAGCGGGACTGGGACGGAAGCCCTTGCTCAGCAACGCCAGGATTAAGGGGCATGGGAGCAGCAAGTCCTGCACCTGCCGGGGGTGACCCTAATTCCCCCATCAAAGAGAGAAAAGAGGCAATCGTATAATCATCCTGTGCAATGTGAATGGTCTGAACTAAGTGATTCCTAAAGTCAGTCCACTTTACTATAACTGTGACTTGGCAACACAGAGGCAGACAAGCTGGAACTGCTCGAGTCATTCTGGGTCTCTAGGCTCAAGGCCCAAGGTCTTATGCCCCTACAGACAGACGTGGGTAATTGCAGGTAGTGTGCTACTGTGAGCCCTTGTCAGCCCATTCCAGCTTTACCTTGGGTGGTGGAAGGAGGCCTGGGGAAAGGGCTCTCCTAACCCTGATGGGTGTGGAGCTGGAGGAAGCGCAAGCAAGCTACTTCTTCTCTAAGATGTCTTCTTCGGGGCCGCTGAGCCGGGATTGGGGGGGGGGAGGGGGAAAGGAGGCTGAAACCCACTTTGCTTTCTTCCTAACTTCCGCCCTGCGTTCCAGAGGACTACTATAGTTGGACTGTGGGAGCCCAAGTAGGGGAGGGGGGTCTATAGAAATACAAAGACCATGATTGATCATCGGAGCCAGAATGTGTAATTGGAACTTGAATGTTGGGGCAATAATATGGGAGAGGGGTCGTGATTAAAGAGTTGTTGGCTGGGGGCGTCATCTAGGAGGCTGTCATTGGGGCAAGAGTTGAAGGCCTTTTCTTGGCCCTGTTCCCCTGGCACTGGCCCAAAGGTCTATGACGGAAATCGAAGCCCATGTGAAGATGTGAGGACCCCCTGGGATAAGTGGGGCAGTGGGGGGGAGGGTGGCCAGCAGAGGACGCAGTGTGTGGTAGTGGACCTCATATCTGGAACCGTTAGGGTTTCTTACCTAAACTTCATTTTGACCTTAATAAGAAGACCTGGTTCTCCCCCAAAAAGGTACAAATGATGCCACAGTTTTATTTAGAGCCAACTAATATTATTGTTTGCTGTTGCCACAAGAGGGTTACTTTAAAGAGTCAAAAAACCTAGATGGGGTCAAACTAATCACTTAGGACTTGTGTTAAGTCAATTAAACACGGAGGCCATTGGACTGAGGTGATGCTAATGGTGTGTGCCCGGCATTAGCAAACCAAAATCTAAGCCTGTAAATTCCCCAAGTTTAAGAAATCAAAACACTGAGGGCAATCACAGTCAAGGAGGGTTTAAACCATAGCCAGCCAAATAATTGCCTTTCCTGACTCCTGTCTGCAAAATGTGCCTAAGCACTTCTGGTTTGGTCCTGCCCCATTCAAATCCATTCATTCATTCATTAATTGATTCGTTCATTCATTCATTTTGAGAGAAGGAGAGAGCATGGGCACAAGTTGGAAAGGGGCAGAAAGAGGGAGACAGAGGATCTGAAGCAGGCTCTGTGCTAACAGCAGAGAACTGATTTGGGGCTCCAGCTTACAGACCATGAGATCATGACTTGAACTGAAGTTGGTTGCTCAACGGACTGAGCCACGCCTTTCAAATTCATTTTTACTCAAATAAATGCTTTGAATGTTTAATATGCCTCAGTTTATCTATTATCTGTTTGTGAGTGGAAGGAGGAAGTCACTGAACTTTATTTTTTTTTATAAAATTGAGAAATCTCTTGCTTCATAAATTGTTACAAGGGATAAATAAAATAAGGGGTTTGTTTTTGGTTTTGATTTTTGTAATTGTGAAATGTTATGTTAGTATAATATGTTAGTTTCTGATACCCTCACTTATGTCTCAGACGAGTTTACAATAAGGCTACACAAACACTTTTTATTTTTATTTTTCAAAATTTTATTTAAATTCTAGTTAGTTAACCTATAGTGTAATATTGGTTTCAGGAGTAGAATTTACTGATTCATGACTTACATGTAACACCAGTGTTCATCATACCAAGTGCCCTCCTTAACACACATCACCTATTTAGTCTATCCCTCACCAACCTCCATTAACCCTCAGTTTATTCTCTCTTGTTAAAGAGTCTGTTGGGGCACCTGGATGGCTCAGTTGGTTAAGTGTCTGCCTTCGGCTCAGGTCATGATCTCACAGTTTGTGGGTTCAAGTCCCGCATCTGGCTCTGTGCTGACAGCTCAGAGCCTGGAGTCTGACTCAGATTCTGTGTCTCCCTCTCTCTCTGCTCCTTTCCCCCTCATGCTCTGTCTCTCCCAAAAATAAATAAACTTAAAAAAAAAATTCTCTCTATCCTTCTCCCTCACTCATGGTCTCTCTGTCTCACACTAAAAAACAAACAAACAAACAAACAAACAAGCAAACAAAACCCAGTCTTATAGTTTGCTTCCTCTCTCTTTTTTTCCCCTTTCCCCATGTTCATCTGTTTTGTTTCTTAATTTCCACGTGTGAGTGGAATCATATGGTATTTGTCTTTCTCTGCTGACTGNAAATAAATAAACTTAAAAAAAAAAGAGTCTCTTGGGGCATCTCAGTGGCACAGTCAGTTGAGTGTCCAGCTCTTGCTTTTGTCTCAGGTCATGATCCCAGAGTCATGGGATCCAGCCCTCAGTGGGTGTGGAGCCTACTTGGGACTCTCTCTCTCTCTCTATTCCCCTCTGCCCCTCTCCTGCACTCTCTCTCTAAAATTAAAACTTAAAAAAAAATTCTCTCTATCCTTCTCCCTCACTCATGGTCTCTCTGTCTCACACTAAAAAACAAACAAACAAACAAACAAACAAGCAAACAAAACCCAGTCTTATAGTTTGCTTCCTCTCTCTTTTTTTCCCCTTTCCCCATGTTCATCTGTTTTGTTTCTTAATTTCCACGTGTGAGTGGAATCATATGGTATTTGTCTTTCTCTGCTGACTGATTTTGCTTAGCATAATATACTCTAGCTCCATCCATGTCATTGCAAATGGCAAGAGTTCATTCTTTTTGATAGCTGAGTAATATTCCATCATATATATTTATATGTATATATATACCACATCTTCTTTATCCATTCATCAGATGATGGACATTTGGGGTGTTTCCACATTTTGGCCATTGTTGGGGGGCCTGGATGGCTCAGTCAGTTAAGCATCTGTCTCTTGATTTCAACTCAGGTCATGATCTTGCTTTCATGAGATCGAGCCTGGAGTTGGACCCTAGGCTAACAGCTCAGAGACTGCTTGGGATTCTCTCTTTATCCTTTTCTGCTCCTCCCCTGCCTGTTCATGCCCTCTCTCTCTCTCAAAATAAATACATAAACATTAAAAAATATTGTACACAATTTTGCCATTGTTGATAATGGTGCTATGAACATCAGGGTACATGTACCGCTTCAAATCCATATTTTTGTATCATAGGGTAGTTCTATTTTTAACTTTTTGAGGAACCTCCATACTGTTTTCTGGAGTGGCTGCACCAGTTTGCACTCCCACCAACAGTGTAAGAGGTTCCCCTTTCTCCACATCTTCACCAACATCTGTTGCTTTCTATGTTGTTAATTTTACCCATGGTGACCTGTGTGAGGTAGTATCTCACCATCGTTTTGATTTGTATTTCCCTGACGATGAAGCTACACAAACACCTTTATCTTTCCTTCTACATGATAGGTTTAGCACCAAGGTATTATGTAATATATAAACTCAGCACCTCATTGGATTTTTTAAAAAAATTTGAAATAAGTTTTAACTTACAGAAAACATTTAAGAACAGTATCAAGAAGGGGTACCTGGGTGGCTCAGTTGGTTAAACATATGACTCTTAATCTCAGCTGAGGTCTTGATCTTGGGGTTATGAGTTCAAGCCCTGCATTGGGCTCTGTGCTGGGCATGAAGCCTACTTAAAAAAAAAAAAAAAAAGAATGGTATCAAAAACTCTGGTATCTTTTTATTATACCAATTATACCCTAATTTCCCCATTTGACATTTGGGTATATTTGCTCATTTCTTTCAGCCCCAATACAACCATCTGTTATGGGTTGCATTTTGACACACAAAATTCATATACTGAAGTCCTAATCCTCAGTGTCTTAAGAATGTGAACTTATTTGGCAATGGGGTGATTGCAGATGTAACTGGATAAATTAAAATGAGGTCATACTGCAGTAAGGTGTACTCCTAATCTAATATGACTAATGTCATTACAAAAAGGGGAATCTGCATACAATGAGAACACCATGTGTACATGGAGGCAGAGATACAGTTGATGTGCCTACAAGCCAAGGAATGCCAAAGATTGCCAGCAAACCACCAGAAGCTAGGGAGAGGCATGGAATAGACTTTTCTCTCAAACACCATGACTTTGGACTTCTGGCCTTCACAACTGTGAGACAATAAATTTCTATTATTTAAGCCACCCGGTTTGTTACAACAGCCATAGCAAATTAATACACTATTCTAAACAGCAAATCAACACCACTATTTAAATCACAGATACCTTTCAAATTTCAACCGCTGTTCCAATAATATATCTGCCCTTTTAGATCCAAGTACATATTGCACTTGGTTGTTACATATCTACAGTCTCCTTTAATCTGGGTACTTCCTTTGTCTCACCTTGGATTTCATCAGGAATCAGCTTAAAGAGCACAAGGTTTTCAGTTCTGCAAGATGTTCCTCAACCTAAGGGCCAAAGGAAAATAATGTAATGTTATGTCCTTTCAAGTGCATGACATCAGAAAGTTCAGGGGGTGAACCCATATCCAGTTTGGCAGGCTTCTCCTTCATAAATTTACCACTGTCCCTTTGTAATTCCTTTATTTATTTATTTCTAGGAGAGAGAGAGAGAGAGACAGCGTGAGCAGGGGAGGGTCAGAGAGAGAGGGAGTGACAGACTCTGAAACAGGCTCCAGGCTCTGAGCTGGCAGTCAGCACAGAGCCCGACGCGGGGCCCGAACCGACGAACCGCGAGATCATGACCTAAGCGAAAGTCGGATGCTTAACCGACTAAGCCACCCAGGCGCCCCTGTCCCTTTGTAATTCCTAAGCATCTGCTACATCATCAAATCTCCATCTATCTGCCTTAGCATCCATCGATAACCCCCATTGGAATAACCACTGTGATAATGTTTATCAATATTAAATATTGATTTTTAATTCCATCATTCCTTCTTCAGCTTCTAGTCAACAATCAACTATAAAAGAGAGCATTCCCTTCTCCCTCATTCGTTTATTTATATCATATGGACTAATGGATTTCTATCTTATTCAATGGACTGTAATCCATTACTATCATATTTATTGTTTGGACCTGTGGGTTTCTATTTTATTTAATGAATTGTAATCAGTTACTATCATTATTATTTTGATGCACAAATTATCCCAAATTTGGTAAATGAAATAGTCCTTCAAGCTGGATCCCGTGTCCTTTTGAAATGTCCCTAACATTATTTGAGCACTTCTTAACTTTCTAGTGGTACAAGAGGTGATCCAGGCTGAATCTGTGCTTTTCTGCCTCAGCCCAGGAATCAACTATGTCTCCTTCTGACTTCTTCTAACAGGATGGTATTTGAAAACCAAAACCTGGTTTATAGTAGATATACTCTTCATATACTCATTGCTACAGGGATGCCATTGTTTCTAGCCCCTGTCAGCAAACCAAGCTAGGAAATCTATCTATCTATCTATCTATCTATCTATCTATCTATCTACACACACACACACACACACACACACACACACACATTGTTCCAGTTACTATTGCTGCCTAAAATACCTAAAACTTAGTGGTGTAAAACAACCATTTTACTATGCTTATGGAATGCTGTTAAGAATTCAGAAAGGACAGGGGCGCCTGGGTGGCTTAGTCGGTTAAGCGTCCGCCTTTCACTTGGGTCATGATCTCGCGGTTCGTGGGTTCAAGCCCTGCATCAGGCTCTGTGCTGACTGCCAGCTCGGAGCCTGGAGCCTGTTTCAGAGTCTGTCACTCCCTCTCTCTCTGACCCTCCCCTGCTCACGCTGTCTCTCTCTCTCCTAGAAATAAATTTAAAAAAATTTAAAAAAAGAATTCAGAAAGGACACAATAAAGACAGCTTTGTTCAGCGATGTCTGGATCCTCAGCCTGGAAGACTTGAAGACTGGAGGTGACTTAACTGCTAAGGTAGAATCATCTGGAGGCATCTTCTGGTGGTTGATGTTAGCTATTAGCTGGGTCTCTGCTGGAGCTGTTGGCCAGAACACCTACACATGCCCTCTCCGTGTAGCCTGGGCTTCTTCACAACATGGTAACCTTGAGGTAGTTAAAATTCTTATGTGGTGCTCATGGCTCCAAAGGCAAGTGTTGCACTGCAAAGCAGAAGGTACATCACCTTTCCGATCTAGCCTCAGAAATCATGCAGCATGACTTCATTGCTTTTTATTGGTTACAAGAGAGTCACAAACATGTTCAGATTTATATGGAAGAGATATGGACCTCATAAATCTACCTCTTGATGGAATAAATGGAGAGAATTCAAGAGAGAGTAGTAGGTGAGTAAGAGGAGAAGAAGAGCACAGCCAGCTCTTTCCAAGAATGTTGCCCTGAGAGGAAAGAGAAAAAGGCAACATAATGTAGAGGGAGATGTGGAATCAAGAGAAAGGATTTTGTTTTAAGATTTTATTTATTTTTTTTAAGTAAACTCTACACCAACATGGAGCTCAAACTCATGACCCCAAGATCAAGAGTTGCATGCTTTTCTGACTGAGCCAGTTAGACACCCTAAGAAGTAGAATATTTTCAATGGTATATTCTGATATGTTGATATGCTTATAGGAATGACTAAGTATGGAGAGAGGAGACTAGGGAATAAAGTGGTACCTGTAGGAATGGTATTCTCGAGTGAGTGAGTCTGAGATTCAGTAGCCACAAGTAGAAGAGGTGGCCTTAGATAGACTCTTACATTTGTGGTGTCTGGAGGGAAGACAAAGTCTAAGGGCAAAAATGTAGATAGGTGGGGAAATGTAATGGGAGGTGGAGGAAATTCTCTTCTTTCAGTGAACTAGGAAGTAACATAATCAGGGAGGCACCAGAGGGTTAATTTGAGGAGAGAAGAGATATAGACAGTTGCAGGATCCCAGTGAAAGAGTAAAAGTGGAAGCTTACATATCATAGGTCTAAATTTTTTTAAGTCACTAATCAAGCTAATAAACTGTTAAGTATGTTCTTTACTCATTCCTTGACAAATCTACCTTCATAACAAAATTTTTAAAAAACGTGTAAAGCAAAACAATTGGAAGAATATCAAAATGACTACATATAATCATTGTCACATGTATCTAGGTATTCTATTGGTGGATCAGATATGGTTGGATGAGTAATACCGATATGCATTATTTAAAAAAATTGTTTNAGCTGGCAGTCAGCACAGAGCCTGAGGTGGGGCTCGAACCCACGAACCGCAAGATCATGACCTAAGCAAAAGTCGGACGCTTAACCGACTAAGCCACCCAGGCGCCCCGCATTATTTAAAAATTAATAAAATATTGATTTTCTAAAATGAGTTTTCTTTATCTTTATTTTAGCAAAGTTGCTAAATAAGTTGTTATAATAAAGATTTTCACATCTGTGTTCTATGAGTGGTAATGGGCTGAAGAATTTAAAAGATAATGCAACTTGAGACACCTGGATGGCTCAGTTGGTTAGGTGTCTAACTTTGGCTCGGGTCATGGTCTCACAATTTATGGATATGAGCCCTGCATCGGGCTCTGCACTGACAGAGCCTCTACTCAACTTGTTCTCTCTCTCTCAAAAATACATAAATAAACTTTCATAAATAAACTTTCAAAAAAAGTGTCATATGCAACTGTGTTTAAATTTTACATAATTTGAATATATTTGCATACAGATGTAAAATGAAGTTAATGTAAAAATTAAAATTATACTCATGCCTTCAAATATTATTTTTCTAAGTTTAAATCATCCATTAAAGCTAAAGTTTAAAAATGCAAGTTATACTAAATATTTTATTATTATTTTAAAAATATTTATTTATTTTTGAGAAAGAGAGAGGGAGGGAGACACAGAATCCAAAGCAGATTCCAGGCTCTGAATGTCATCACAGAGCCCAATGTGGTGCTTGAACCCACCAACCGCGAGATCATGACCTGAGCCAAAGTCGGATGCTTAACTGACTGAGCCACCCAGGTACCACCTAAATAAATATTTTAAATTATTATAAAAAGATGGTGCTTCATTTGTTTGTTTATTTATTTATGAGAGAGAGTGTACAAGCTGGGAAAAGGGGAAAGGGAATGAGAGAGAGAAAGAGAGAGGGTGAGAGAGAGAGAGAGAGAGAGAGAGAGTGTTAAGCAGGCTCCACACTCAGCATGGAGTCGGATACAGGGCTCAATCCCACAAGCCTGGGATCATGGCCTAAGCTGAAATCAAGGGTCGGACACTCAACCAACTGAGCCAACCAGGCATCCTAGAAAGATGGTATTTTAAATTTTAACTTTTTGAAATTATAATTAAATCTTCTTATTTTTATAACATAAAGCTATACGTAATTCAAGCGTTGGCTGTCTATTTAGTTGCCAGTATAACTTCATGTGTCATGCTTGTTATACCTACATATACATATATACAAATCTAAGAGTAATATCAATCGTTTAGTACAGGAAAGTGTTCCTCAGCCACCATGGTACAACTGTGGCCCGACTGGGAAATGAGACATCATTATGTAAGAAAGCATTGCTTTCATAACTGACTGGGTGAGATTTGACAAATTGATTAATTTGTCCTTTCTACTACCTAATCACTATCACTGCTAAAGTGTCCCTGCATTCTAAACAAGGGTCCATCTCTGGAGTCAGCATGGCACAACCCATAAATCCTCACACCATTTGGTTACCATCACCTTTTGTTTCAATGATAGAAGATAAGAGGTATGGAAACACACTTCCTTGGGACCTGATTAGTGTTGTTTCTTTTTGTTTTTGTTTTCAAAATTTTTAATTTTTTTTTAATTTATTTCTGAGAGAGAGAGAGACAGTGTGAGCAGGGGAGGGTCAGAGAGAGAGGGAGACACAGAATCCAAAATAGGTTCCAGGCTCTGAGCTAGCTGTCAGCACCGAGCCCGATTCAGGGCTCGAACCCACAGACTGTGAGATCATGACCTGAGCCGAAGTCGGACGCTTAGCCGACTGAGCCACCCAGGCGCCCCTGTTTTTGATTTTTTTAGAGAGAGAGAGAGAGAGAGCACAAGCAGGGCAGAGGGGCAGAGGGAGAAAGAGAATCTTAAGCAGGCTCCACACTGCGCAAAGCCCGACACAGGGCTCAATCCCATGACCCTGGAATCAAGATCTGAAATGAGGGGCACCTGGATGACTCAGTCAGTTAAGCGTCTGACTTTGGCTCAGGTCATAATCTCATGGTTTGTGAGTTCAAGCCCTGCGTTGGGCTCTGTGCTGACAGCTCAGAGCCTGGAGCCTGCTTCAGATTCTGTATCTCTCCCTCTCTCTGCCCCTCCACAGCTCGCTCTCTGTCTCTCTTGCACTCTCAAAAATAAATAAACATTGGGGGGCCTGGGTGGCTCAGTCGGTTGAGCGACCGACTTCGGCTCAGGTCGTGATCTCACAGTTCATGGGTTCGAGCCCCGCGTCGGGCTCTGCACTGACAGCTAGCTCAGAGCCTGGAGCCTGCTTCGGATTCTCTGTCTCCCTTTCTTTCTGACCCTCCCCTGCTCACTCTGCCTCTCTCTCTCTCTCAGAAATAAATAAAACATTAAAAACTAAAAAAAAAAAAAACTTAAAATAAAATTTTTTAAAAAGATCGGAGCTGAGATCAAGAACCAGGGCACCTCAAAAGACTGAGTCCTCCAGGTGCCCCAAGACCTGAATAGTGTACATTATAAAGGAAGATGTTTAGACTTCTGGTCACTCTAGGTATAGTTGGCAGCCTTCTAAAATGACTCCCAGTGATTGCCACCTCGTGATATTCATGTCTTTGTGTAATCCCCTTCCCTTGAGTGTGGACTAGGCCTAGTGACCTGCTTGTAATGAACTGAATATGGCAAAAGTGATGGGATGTTACTTTCTTTTCTTTCTCTTCTATTTTTTTTTTTACAGTGAACTAACTATGGTTACTTTCATTAATGGTAAATTACTACCTATGCCCTTCCCCATCTCCCACCTTCACCCTGCCCAGCCCTCCCGAATTAACAAGAGAAAGAGCAAATATTCAGTAGTATATCGACAGCAGCAGTATTACTCTTTTCAAAGAGATCATGTGCCAGTAATTTCAAAGGGCCACAATATACTCCAGAGTTTGCTGACAAGTATTTCTTGATGGCATGATAAGTCTTTCCACCTTTTGTGGGGTCTGAATGGAATATTATCTCCTGCTGTATGGCTCTGGCTTCTTGGTATCATGTGGTATTCCGAAATCACCGATTTTACCTAAATCACCCTTACCTTCCAACACAGGAAATCTCTGTTTCTCACATCTCGAGAAAAATGGAAATAAATCATCCTCATGAGCTGCACTGAAGCAAATATTATTCAACATAATGTGAACGTCCACATCCAGGGAATGAGACTGCATGACCAAATTTCTTTTTTTTTATTTTAAATTTATTTATTTTAATTCAAGTTAATTAGCATACAGTGCAGTATTGGTTTCAGGTGTAGAACCCAGTGATTCATCACTCACATACGACATCCAGCGCTCATCCCAAGTGTCTTCCTTAATGGTCATCACCCATTTAGCCCCCCACCACCCGTACCCAGCACCCCTCCAGCAACCCTCAGTTTGTTCTCTGTATTTAAGAGTCTCTCATGGTTTGCCATGGTTTATAATTTCTAAAACTTAGGAAAGATCATGACCTGAGCCGAAGTTGGACACTTAACTGATTGAGCAACCCAAGCACCCCTTCCCTGTGAATTTAAATAACTATGAAGAGTATAAAAATTCTGATGTCTTATAAATATTGACATTTTAAAACAAAATTATTTAAACTACTCTTTTAAATGTATAATAGAAGTTAAATGCCATTATTATTTGATAAGCAACATTACCCTTTTAAAAAAGGTACAAATAGGGATGGCTCAGACAGTTAAGGGTCACACTCTTTTTTTTTTTTTTAATGTTTATTCATTCCTTAGAGAGAGAGACAGAGACAGAGACAGAGCCCAAGCAGGGGGAAGGTGGAGAGAGAGGGAGACACAGAGCCTGAGGCAGATTCCAGGCTCTGAGCTGTCAGCACAGAATCCTATGCAGGGCTCAATCTCATGGACCCCAAGATGATAACCTGAGCCCAGGTCAGATGCTTAACTGACTGAGCCCCCCAGGCACCCTAGTAAGTGTCCCACTCTTGATTTGGGCCATGATCTCAGCTCAGGTCATGATTTCACTAATGTGAGATCGAGCCCCATGTCAGGCTCCCTGCAGGCTGGCTCAGCAGGTAGAGATGTGGTTCTTGATCTTGGGGTCCTGAGTTCAAGCCCCATGATGGGCATGGTGCCTACTTTTATTTTTCATTTAAAACATTTTGAGGGGGGCGCATCTGGGTGGTTCAGTCGGTTAAATGTTAGACTTAGGCTCAGGTCATGATCTCACTGTTCCTGAGTTCGAGCCCCACATCAGACTCTGTGCTGAAAGCTCAGAGCCTGGAGCCTGTTTCAGATTCTGTGTCTCCCTCTCTCTGACCCTCCTCCACTCGTGCTCTGTCTCTCTCTCTCTCTCAAAAACAAGCATTAAAACCATCTTTTAAAGTTTATTTATTTATTTTGAGAGAGAGCACATGAGAGCATGAGCAAGGGAGGGGCAGAGAGACAGAAGGATAGAGAATCCCAAGCAGGCTCCACACTGCCATCGATAAACCCAACACAGAGCTTGAACTCACGAACCATGAAATCATGACCTGAGTCGAAATCAAGAGTCAGACGCTTAACCAACTGACACCAAGAGCCCTGGGAGCCTACTTTTTAAAAAATGTTTTAAAAAAGGATATGAATGAATTTTCCTTCCACAGTTAGATATTTTACATTATTTTTTCTCCTTGAATTCATATTTCATTCATGTTTACCACAGAATTTTATCTTAATTTAACAGATTTTATCTGAAAGAGACTCTCAAATATAGAAAGACTATATTTCTCTGCAACAAAATATATTTTTAAGATTAGTTCCTTTTAATTTCTTTTAACCATAACACTGTAAATATTTCAATTTTTCTTCTGGATTAAACTATTAGCAGTAGCACAAACTGATGAAAATCACATAAGCATATTATAAAACTTGATAATTATTACATGTTAATCTAAAATGTTATCCAAAATGCATCTTTAATGAGTTTTCAACTAGTTCATGTATCCCTGAATCACATTGCTGGAATGAGGCAGCATTAATTATCAATTCTTTTTCTATTTTTTCTTTTTTATCAGAGTAAGAGCTGAGAGTCCTTGTTCACATAAATAAGTAAAAGGGAATGTAAATCCTTTTATTATAACAATAACACTCATTTCTTTGAACTCCTTCTGAATTATATGCCAAAAATCACATAATGAGCCATCATTAAAAGTATTTTTAAGGATATTCATGTTGCTAACTCAATTATATTCTCTTTTAATTCTGTTGAAAGCAAAGAATTAGAAACCACCTGAATTGCTAAAGGATTCATTCCTCAGTCATTAAAGTCATTTACTTCCAAAAACAATATTTCAAAGACTCCAAATTGTACTTTTGTTTGACAACCCAGATGTTTTCACATCTCCCTACCCTGGGAGAATGGCATAGGGGCAATGATAAAGGAGGAAGAGGGAAAAGGGAATCCGCAGAACAGTTCCCAGGCAAGCCAGTCTTAGGAAAAAGGACATATAGCAATGGGGAATGCAAAAGTGGATGCCTTCTTTTTTTTTTTTATATTTTTATTTATTTATTTTTAGGAGAGAGAGAAAGAGAGACAGCATGAGCAGGGGAGGGTCAGAGAGAGAGGGAGTCACAGACTGAAACAGGCTCCAGGCTCTGAGCTGGCAGTCAGCACGGAGCCCGACGCGGGGCTCGAACCCACGAACTGCGAGATCATGACCTAAGCAAAAGTCGGACGCTTAACCGACTAAGCCACCCAGGTGCCCCAAAAGTGGATGCCTTCTTAACCGGGTTTGCTCTCATACCCCTTGTAGGTCTTTGTGTACTCCTTGGGGTCCAAACACTGTAGGGTGAAGACCGCTGGGCTGGGAAGGTGCAATATGATTGTCAGCCAGCACTGAGGTCTACCGGAGGCTTATGATAAATTCAAAGTGAGATCAGCCAGCATAGTTGTATGGTTTTCACTCCCTCTGGATATGTGCAGCCACATGAGTGCAATGGCAGAGTTGGCAGAGTTAGGGCTTTGCCAAGAATGCTGGGAAAGGGATAAAGTAGAAAAGGAGTCAAAGCCATATGCAAAAGTAACATCAGGGTTATTGATGGGAAAGTGAGTGCTAAAATTTCCATGTTTTAAAAAAATGTTTTTTAAAACCAAACTCTGTACCTTCAACGTGGGGCTCAAACTCATGATCCCAAGATCAATAGTTACATGCTCTACCAATGAAGCCAGTGACGTGCCTCTAAAATTTCTGTTTCTTAAGGATGGGATCTCCAGGATTATAAAGTGAGAAGAAAGTCCAAGACCAAGCTTTGGACAGCTCCAGTATTTAATGTCAAGATAAAGAAGAAAGGGTGACCAAAGACAATCAGAGAGATGAGAGGGGTATCAGAAAAGTGTTGGATCATGTAGGCCAAGGGAAAAGTATCCCAAGAAAGTAGAAGTCCATTTGCCATCTGCTGCTGGTAACCAAGTACAAGGAGGTCTGGAAAGTCCATTGGGTTTGGGTATACAGAAGTCATTGGGAATTTTAAAGAGAGTGAGAGGCAGAAGCCCAGCTGGAGTAGGTTATGGGAAATGAGTCGGGGACGGGGGAGGAAGCAGTCATTACTAACAATGCCTACTGGGATGTGAAATGGAGGACATAGGAGTTTCTTTATCTTTCTCTTTCATTTGTTTCCATTATAATATTTGTTTGTTGATTTTCTTTTCTTTATCTGTGTCTCTTCTCAAAACCGGAATCTAAGCTCTGTGAGGGCAGGAATCAACCCGGACAAGTCCAGTCCATGCAGGATACAGGATGCTTGGAAATATTTTTTAATAGGTGAATAAGTAAACCAATGCTAAATAAAAGGTTTTAAAAAGTAGTCCTTTCCAAAACAAAGGGATATCTTGATCCAAGGACAAATGTAGTAAACTTCCTCATAGACAAGACTGCATATATATGAAAAAACAACAGAATGTTATAAGAAGAAATCAGCAAATTGCTGTAAGAAGACCAACAGTATGTAAGAAATAACAGTATGTGAGAAAAACTTAAGGCCAATTTTAAGATCCAAATTTTATTTTAGTTATTTATTTATTTATTTATTTATTTAATGTTTTATTTATTTCTAGGAGAGAGAGAGAGAGACAGCGTGAGCAGGGGAGGGTCAGAGAGAGAGGGAGTCACAGACTGAAACAGGCTCCAGGCTCTGAGCAGGCAGTCAGCACAGAGCCCGACGCGGGGCTCGAACCCACGAACCGCGAGATCATGACCTAAGCAAAAGTCGGACGCTTAACTGACTAAGCCACCCAGGCGCCCCTTATTTTAGTTTTTTAAGTAGACTTCATACCCAGCATAGAACCCAATATGAGGCTTGAACTCATGATCTTGAGGTTAAGATCTGAACTGGGATCAAGAGTCTGACATTTAACCAACTGAGTCACCCAGGCACCCCTGGATTTTACTTTTTATGACAGGAAGAAACTACTGGCATTTATAAAGTAACAATTGTGGGGCACCTGGATGGCTCAGTCGGTATTCAGTTGTTGATCTCAAAGTCGTGAGTTTGAGCCCCACATGGGGTAGAGAGATTACTTAAAAATAAAATCTTGGGGCGCCTGGGTGGCTCAGTTGGTTAAGCGTCCAACTTCAGCTCAGATCATGATCTTGTGGTTCTTGGATTCGAGCCCTGCTTTGGTTTCTAGGCTGACAGCTCAGAGCCTGGAGCCTACTTCAGATTCTGTGTCTCATCCTCTCTCTCTGCCCCTCCGCTGCTCACACTCTGTTTCTCTCTCTCTCAAAAATAAATACATATTTTAAAAAGTTTTTTAATAAAATAAAATAAAATCTTTAGGGGTGCCTGGCTGGCTCAATGGGTTAAGCCACTCTTGAATTTGGCTCAGGTCATGATCTCACAGTTCCTGGATTTGAACCCCACATCAAGCCTGGGTGCCTCAGTTGATTAAGTGTCCTACTCTTGGTTTCAGCTTGGGTCATGATCTCCATCCATGGTTTGTGGTTTCAAGCCCCACATCAGGCTCCATGCTGACAGCACAGGGCCTGCCTGGGATTCTCTCTCTCCCTCTCTCTTTCTGCCCCTCCCTTGCTCATGCTCTCTCTCTCTCAAAACAAATTAACTTAAATAAGATAAAATCTTTTTAAAAATTAATTAATTTAAAAAATGTTGCCCCATGTTGNGGCGCCTGGTTGGCCCAGTTGTTTAAGTGTCCAATTTCGGCTCAGGTCATGACCTCACCATTTGTAAGTTCAAGCCCCACATCAGGCTCTGAGCTGTCAGAGCCTGAATCCTGCTTCAGATTCTGTGTCTCCCTCTCTCTCTGCCTCTCTTCTGCTTGTACTCTGTGCTTCTCTCTCAAAAATAAATAAAAACATTTTTTTAAAAATTTTAAAAATATATAAAGTAACAGTTGTCCTTATTATACCTAGCTCAAACAACAAACAAAAGGTACTTATTTTCTTTCTTCTCTTGAAAATGACAAGAGTCTCCAGAGAAAGGAAGGCATATTTTTCTTGAGAAATTACTATCCTGTTTGTCCTGGCTATTTAGGTATTATACTGATTCGACACTGCAATTAATTAACAAAAGAATATTTCCTGTTGAATAGATAACATGTGTGCAAAATCCCAAAGGAAGAAAGGAGCATCTCCTGTTTTCCCCACTCCTACCACCACCCAGATCACTTTCCAGGAATGAAACTCCTACACTGGTTTCTCCTACTTCTTTCCAGATAAGGCAGTTAATTTGCTGTGAAGCCAATGATGCTTTGGCATCAGAGATCCTTATTGCTCAGAACCCTTCCCAGGCCCTGAACCCAATTCTGATTTGTACTTTTTGTATTCATTTTCTTCTTTAAGTTTATTTATTTTGAAAGAGAAAGAGAGAGAGCAACATCTATAGTCTCCTGATTTGTTCATTTTAGCCACTCTGACCAATGAGAGGTGGTATCTCAGTGTGGTTTTGATTTGTATTTCCCTGATGATGAGTGACGTTGAACATCGTTTCATGTGTCTGTTGGCCATCTGGATGTCTTCTTTGAGAAGTGTCTATTCATGTTTTCTGCACATTTCTTCACTGGATTACTTGTTTTTCAGGTGTGGAGTTTGGTGAGTTCTTTATAGATTTTGGATATGAGTCCTTTATCTGATACATCATTTGCGAATATCTTTTCCCATTCCGTCAGTTGCCTTTTAGTTTTGTTGATTGTTTCCTTGCAGTGCAGAAGCTTTTTATCTTGATGAGGTCCTAATAGTTCATATTTGCTTTTCTTTCCCTTGCCTTTGGGGATGTGTCAAGTAAGAAATTACTGTGGCTGAGGTCAAGGACGTTGTTTCCTGCTTTCTCCTCTAGGATTTTGATGGTTTCCTGTCTCATATTTAGGTCTTTCATCCATTTTGAGTTTATTTTTGTGTATGGTGTAAGAAAGTGGTCTAGTTTCATTCTTCTACATGTCGCTGTCCAGTTTTCCCAGCACCATTTGTTAAAGACACTGTCTTTTTTTTCCATTGGATAGTTTTTCCTGCTTTGCCAAAGATTCGTTGGCCATACATTTGTGGGTCCAATTCTGGGTTCTCTATTCTATTCCATTGGTCTATGTGTCTGCTTTTGTGCCAATACCATGCTATCTTGATGATGACAGCTTTGTAGTAGAGGCTAAAGTCTGGGATTGTGATGCCTCCCATTTTGGTTTTCTTCTTCAGCAGGGCTAACCCATGTGTTTGTAATCAAATGTTGGTCAGACAGCGTTACTTCTGGAGTTTGGCTATGTGTTTCTAGAGTGACAAGAGATGCCTCAGTCCCATGTCTTGTCACCCGGAAGACTAGCTTTAGCCTGTTTGTTGCCAGGGTTCCAAGATTGGAGAGAAGTGTACAAGGCTTACTGAGGCCTAGGCCCAGAGCTGACACAGGATTGCTTCCACCTTGTTCTATTGACCAAAGCAAGTCACAAGGCTGATCCAGAGTTAAGGAGTATGAAAATAAACACCAGACCAATTCAAGGTTTGGGGTAGAGACGGCAGGTGAGAGACAGCCAGCGATTGGGGGCTATACAGACCCATAAACGTCCCACAGGAGCAAAAGCCAATATGAACATCAGCCTCGGCTAGAGGAAACCAAAACCACTTCTGGTCTGTGCTGGTTAAGGAAAACATTTTCTCTCCTACCTGACTGCATCTGGCTTCGGTGAGAAGGGTGAACACTGAGGGAGCCTAGAAAGGAATGCATGAAGAAGAAGCCAGCCACACTGAGCCTGTTTCCCACTGCAGCTTTCCCCGTCAAGCTAGTCTTAGCTGGCCTAGAGAAGAAAATTCAAAATGAAGCTTGGAGGACTTTTTATACCAGAGGCTGAGCAGATAGGGTCTGTGGTCTTCCTGAGTATTGTTCCGGGGGGTGGGTAGGGGATGGTGGAAGAACTGGCCCAGTGAGGCAGATTCCAAAGGGCAGTAGGAGAAGAGGGTAAAGCTGTTACCTGATTACAATCTGCAAGTCCACAGACTCAACGTATTGTTCAAAAGTAAAAAGTTACAGATTGTAGTAAGTCATATGAGGGAAATAAACAGTGTGAGAGAGGGTTAGAGGTATAGAGAAAGGGAAGATATTTAGTTACTTGACAGAGTGACCAGGAAAGCGCTCCCTAAGGTGACTTCAAGTAGAAGAATGAACCAGCCTTAGCATTTCAGGCAGAGGAAGTGGCTAGTGTTTGAAGTCCCAAGGCAAGGAAAGACCTTGGCATATTCTAGGACAATAGTTTCTTTCTTTCTTTCTTTAAACCACAACACATGAGCAGAAACAAACAGGCAAACACATTTTATCTGCAATCCAGAGCACAGTCACATCTAAAACAAAAGTATCGTGAAACTCTCCTTTTCCATAAAACTGCTAAAGTGGGTTCTGATATTTAATCAGGTTCATTGAGATATCATTTACATACAGTAACATTCACTCTGTTTAGCTTCTATGTGCTTTGATAAATGTATCCAATCGCTTATATCACCACCATCAAGTTTTAGAACATTTCCTTCTCCCTCAAAATTCCCTACTGATGCTTTGCAGTCAACCTCCCCCCCCCAACACACACAATGTGGAGACACTGCCAAGCACTGACCTGATTTCTTCCAATACAGATTTTTTAAAATAGTTATTCTTGATGCGTGTCTAGATGTCTATTGATTTTTTAACGATCTTTTCAAAAAACCTGCTTTGGGTTTCATCGCTTTTTCTCTATTGCTCTGTTCTCAATTTTATTGACTTCTGCTCTTCTCATTTCCTTCCTTGTTCACTTTGGATTTAACTTGCTCTTTTTTTCCTCCTGGGTTTTTAAGGTGGAGGATTAGATTACTGATCTGAAACTTTTCTTGTTTTTTTTTAATGTTTTTTTTTTTTAACGTTTATTTATTTTTGAGACAGAGAGAGAGCACAAACTGGGGAGGGGCAGAGAGAAAGGGAAACACAGAATTGGAAACAGGCTCCAGGCTCTGAGCTATCAGCACAGAAGCACAGAGCCCCATGCATGGCTCGAACCCAGGGACCCTGAGATCATGACCTGAGCTGAAGTCGGACACTTAACCGACTGAGCCAGCCAGGCACCCCAAAATTTTTCTTATTTTCTAGTTTAATGTTTAAATTTTCATTTAAGCACTGCTTTGGCGGTATCCACAAGTTTTGATAATATGTTTTCATTTCTATTCAATTCACAATATTTTCTGATTTCCCTTGTGACTTCCTCTTTGACCCATGGGTTACTTAGAAGTACACTGTTTAATTTGCAAATATTTGGGAAATTTTCCAAATATCATTCTGTTATTCGTTTCTAGTTTAGTTCAGTTGTGGTGAGAAAACATACTTTTAATAATTTCAATCAGTTTAAATTTGGTGAGGATTGTTTTATGGCCCAGAATGTGATCCATCTTGATAAAGGTTCCATGTATCCTTGAAAAGAAGTGCTTCTGTGTTTGGGTGGAATGTTCCATAAATGTCAATTAGGTCAAATTTGTTGATTGTGGGTTCAGGTCTTTATATCATTGCTAATTTTCTGTCTGGTTGTCTTCTCAATTACTGAGACGGGAATGTTGAAGTCTCCAACTGTAACTGTGGATTTAATTTTATTTTTCACTTCTAGAAGTTTTGCTCTATGTGTTCACAACATATAGTTTTGCTCTTGAAGCCTCTGAAATTTTAAGACGTTATTCAAAAATAAATAAACGTTAAAAAAAAACATTAAAAAAAGAAAACAAGAAAAATTTCAGATCAGTAATCTAATCCTCCACCTTAAAAATCCAGGAGGAAAAAAAAGAAAAAATTAAATACAAGGTGAACAAGGAAGGAAATGAGAAAGAGCAGAAGTCAATAAAATTGAGAACAGAACAATAGAGAAAAAGCGATGAAACCCAAATTGATTTCTTTATTGTTAGGTCCCTCTTTATCCATGGTAATATTCTTTATTGTGAAGTCTAATTTGTCTGGTATTAATATAGCCCCTTTACTTTCTTCTGATTAGTGTTTGTATGTATATCTTTTTGCATACTTTTATTTTAACTCAGATATGGATTTATATTTGATGTATTTCTGGTAGAGGGCACATAATTTGGATCTTGCTTTTATTTGTGCAACATAGTTCAAAAGTAAAATAGGTAACCAATAGAGTGAGAGAAAATATTCACAATACATATAGACAACAGAAGACCAAAATGAACATGGATGAAGAATTTCTACAAATCAGTTGGAAAAAGATAGAAAACACAATATAAAAATGAGCAAACAACTTGGAGAGACTATTTCATGAAGGCTGATATTCAATGGCCAATAAACTTATGAAAAAGTACTTAACTTCATTAGTTGTCAGAGAAATTCTAACACCACAATGTGATGCCACTACATATCCCCAGAAGAACTAAAGTGAAAAAGATTAACCATAGCAAGAGTTGGCAAGGATGTGGAGCAACTGGAGCTCTCATACACTCTTGTAAAGGTAAAATTGGTACAACTACTTTGGAAAATTGTCAGGCAGTATCCAAAAATACTGCCCACAAAAGTGTGTATATAATGTCTACCAAAAACATTTACTAAAATGTTCATAGTAGCACTACTCATAGTAGCTCCATATTGGAAACTATAGAGATGCCATTAACACTTGAATGGATAAATTGTGTTATTTTGTCACGAAGGGACAGGGGAGTCAACGACAGGGGCACACAACACCACGGATGAATCTCAATGATGTAATGTTGAATGGGAGATGTCAGACACAAAAAAGAACACTGCATGACTCTGTTTATATAAAATACAAAATGGTCAACATTAATCTATATGTTAGAAACAGGAAAGGATTACCCTTGTGGGTAGTAATAGGAAGGAGGTAGATGAAACTACCCCATAAGGGAATATTCTGGAATATTCCATTTCTTTCTTTGAAGGTAGTTACAAGGCTGTGTTAATTTTGTGAAAAATATCAAGTTGTATGTTTATGATATGTACCCTTTGGGTCTGCATGTTACATACTTCAATAAAAGTTTTCAATGAAGGTGCTGAAAAAACAAAAAGTCGAGTAATTTTATGAGCCTTTTTGTGAAAAACAAGCCACTGATTCCTGCTTTCATCTCCTTTCCTGTTTAGAGTTTCTGTCTTTATTTTACTTATCTCTTTATTTTGGTATTAATTTCATATTATTATTTTTTATCTAAGTCATTCATGCACACAGTTTAAATACTTCAACAGGGGTTGTTATAGAAGATGATACCCACTCCCACTGGCTCTGACCTGTGCACTTCTCATTCCCCCGTCAGTCCAACATAGTTTGTTTTGGTTAAGTGGATGTTCACTGTTAATCTATTACCACTGCACAAACATTACTTATTGCATAACCTCTCATTTTCCCTTGACCTAATAATTGCCTTTTTGTGAATTATTTCTATCTTCTTACCATGAATTCAATGTTCAAATATCCCCCAGTGCATATTTATTCTCAACTTCAAATACATTAAGTAGCCTATCACTCTTCTGAATGAAATTCCCTCTTTTTTTAAAACATTTTTAACATTTATTTATTTTTTGAGAGACAGAGGAGACAGAGTGCAAGTGAGGGAGAGGCAGAGAGGGAGTCACAGAACCCAAAACAGGCTCCAGGCTCTGAGCTGTCAGCACAGAGCCCGACGCGGGGCTTGAACTCACAAACCGCGAGATTATGATCCTAGCCGAAGTTGGATGCTTAACTGACTGAACTACCCACGCACCTCTAAATTCCCTCCTGAAGCCTCTGACCAGCTCCCATGAGGACTGGCTGCCTTCCAGGACTGCCAAACAGCTGTGGTCTTTGGGGTTTCCCTTCACTATCTTTCTAGGAATTTTTTCCCTCCTGTCTTGTGATGGACGTCCTGTTTCACATATATAAGGTCTCCTTTTAAAAAAAATTTTTTTAAATGTTTCATTTATTTCTGAGAAAGAGAGAGAGAGAGACAGCATGAGCAGGGGAGGACCAGAGAGAGAGAGGGAGATACAGAATCTGAAACAGGCCCCAGACTCTGAGCTTGCTGTCAGCACAGAGCACAACGAGGGGCTCGAACCCACGAACCATGAGATCATGACCTGAGCCTAAGTCGAATGCTCAACCGACTGAGCCACCCAGGCATCCCTAAGGTCTTCTTTTTTATTTATCTCTTTTTTGTGGTGGAGCNCCCCCCCCCCCCCCCCCCCCGCTCCCTGCACAAAAAAAGAAGTGCATGGGAAGTAAATGTTTTGAGATCTTGCATCTCTGACAATGTATTTATTTTATTCTTACACTTAATGAATAGTTTGGTTTGGTATAGAACCCTAGACTGGAAAAGAAAAATTCCCTCAGAAGTTTGAAGGCATTGTTTCACTGTGTTTTAGCTTCCAGAGGATGACATTCTGGCACTTGATGCTTTGTATAAAACCTGTTTTATCCTCTCTTGAAGTTTTTAGGGTCTTCCCTTCATCCTCACTGGTGAAACTTTAAAACGATATAGCTCTAAAAGTGGTATATTTTCCTTGGATATGCTGGGCACCTTCACTCTAGAAACTCATGTTCATCAGTTCTGGGAGATTTTCTCAAATTATTTGATGAGGGGCCTCTGGGTGGTTCAGTAGGTTAAGCGTCGGACTTCAGCTCAGGTCACAGCTTGTGAGTTCAGGCCCAACGTTGGGTTATTTGCTGACAGCTCAGAGCCTGGGGCCTGCTTGGATTCCGTGTCTCCCTCTCTCTCTGCCCCTCCCCCACTCGCGCTCTGTCTCTCTGTCTCTCTCAAAAATAAATAAACATTAAAAAAAGTTTTCAGAGGGGGCGCCTGGTTGGCTCAGTCGGTTAAGCGTCTGACCTCGGCTCAGGTCATGATCTCACAGTTCCTGGGTTCAACCCGTGTTGGGCTCTGTGCTGACAGCTAGCTCAGAGCCTGGAGCCTGCTTCTGATTCTGTGTCTCCCTCTCTCTCTGACCCTCTCCTTCTCATGCTGTCTCTCTCTCTCAGAAATAAATAAAACATTTAAAAAAAAGTTTTAAGGTATTTATTTGAAGATATCCTATCCTTCCAGCTCTTTTCTCTCTATTCTGTCTTTACACAATTCCCTAAGTCATATATTGAAACTCTTGGACTGCCTGACTTTTTAATCATTATTTTTCTCTCATTTTTCATATTGTTTTCTTTCTATTCTACTTTCTGGGGGATGTCAATGACTTTCTCTTCCATATCTTCTAGCATGTTTTTCATTTATGCTATCATATATTTTTTTTATTTTCAAGAGCTGTTTTGTTCTCTGAATGTTATTTTTTATAGTATTCTGTTCTTCATTCATGAATGTAATTTCTTTTCTTAACTCTCTTGAAGATATTAATAATATATTTTTTTGGTAAGTCTTCTCCCCACCTCCCCACCTTTGGTCTCTGTTTCCTTCAAGTTATTTTGTAATTTTTGTTTTGTTTGATCTTTATATTTCAAGATAGATTTTTTTCTTAAATTTCTGGTCATCCTTGACTGCTTATATTTAGAATAGGGCACTACAAAGCTGATTAGAAGCTCTATTCGCTTTGCATGGGAATTTTCAACTTTGATGTGATTGTCTTAGTTTGGGTTCCCTCAAAAGATACTCTGAGACATGTTTTCAAATGGAAGTACTCAGTGGAAACATAATAGGAGAGCAAGGAAGTAAGAAAACAAGAAAGAGAAGGCAGCCATAATGCTAGCTATGAGAATGACTAAGGCTTAATCCTGTGAAGGAATTTTGGGAAAATGGCATAAAACACACACCTCAGAATTATTGCAAGCAAGGGCGAGGGAGATGGGGTAGTTATCCATCAAATCCTGACAGTCATCGGTGGAAAGCTGCTCCTGGTGGGGAGGATGTTAAATCCCTAGCACTTCTAGCCTGTGTTACGAGCAGAGTTTCTTTCCCTGGCTTTGGAGAGAGACCACAGGCAAAAAGACTCATATGTTGGCACTTGGAGGTCAGCATGAGCTCACTGAAATGGAACTGCCCAGGGCATATGGGTGAGGGTAGTGACCTAGCTGGGCTGTTACTCAGATATGCCCATCTGCATTTTTAGGTCTTTTCTTTTGTCCTTGTCATATTTTTTGAGACAATCTCTTATCTGGAGGGTTCCAGTCTGGCTGCCAGAGTCCTGTGAGCTAAGTGGGGAGAAAGGCTGTGAATCTTAGCATTCAGTGGAAAACTCTAAACTTTCACTGAGTCTTCCTATTTTATTTTTTTAATGTTTCATTCATTTTTGAGAGAGAGAGAGAGAGAGTACACAACCAGGGGAGTGAGGAGACACAGAATCAGAAGCAGGCTCCATGCTCCCAGGTGTCAGCAGCATAGAGCCCATTGTGAGGCTCAAACTCACAAACCACGAGATCATGACCTCAGCCAAAGTCAGATGCTTAACTGACTGAGCCACCCAGGCACCCCAATCCTCCTATTTTTGAATGACACCCTTGTCATTTGGTGGCCTCCAGTCCAGAGACACTCTAATTGGTACCTTCTGGGATATAAATTCTCAGACTTCTGTTAGTTTGGAAGGAAAAGTCATACACCTGCTGTCAGAGGAGAAGTATTTGGGGTTCAGCTGCTTCTTAAGTAGACTTCCAGCTAAACGTTCTGCGTTCAGCCCCACACTCACCTCCAGAGGGGACTTGTGTCACTAATTCCTTTTGTAGCTTCTCTGATGGATATTTGGTTGCTGCTCTGCTTTCCCCAGCTTTCTCTAATCTTCTAAATCACTTACTATTGTCTTCCAGCTTTCCAATTTCCAACATTTTGTTGCTACTATCTCCTTTTCTATTCTCTTTGCTGTGTGATTTTGGTCATTAAAAATAATTCCTTACCAGAATCCCTTCTGTGCCTTTTCATAACTTACTATTTTATCACAGACAATGTGACATTTAAGTTCTAATCAACTGGGAGAACTCCACGTTGGTAACTTCTCAGAAAGGGATTGTCACAGTTATTTGAGTAACGGCATGTTGCCTACCTGGTGAAGACTTCTTCCCCTTCTACTTTCTGCCTTTATTGCCTTAGAAGCTTGAGAGCATTGACTGACCATTTGCTTTGTATCTACGAGGAAGAGAAAAGGATGATGTGATGTCTGCTCACCACCACTCCAGTCCCTAGTACAAGTGTGAGTGCCAGTGGGTAACAGGCCCAGGCTCATCAGCAGAAGGAGCTATTTTCTTTCAGATGTCAGGGACCCCAGACACGAGTCCTGCTGCTGTGCCTATTTTCCCAGCTTATCACACATTAATGTGGTAATCTAAGGATTAGCTGATGCCATCCCCTGTAGGATACCAGTTCTGGTAACAGCAAAGTTTCCTGAACTATGAGAACTATGAGCATTGAACCAGAATAGGAGAGAAGGATCATGGCAGATACTTCATGGAAGCTACAGCTGCCTCTTATTGGCTCATCTAAAAAAAGCAGGGAAGAGGGGTGCCTGGATGGCCCAGTCAGTTAAGCATCTAATTCTTGGTTTCCACTCAGGTCATGATCTCACAGTTTGTGATTCCAAGCCCCTCCTTGGGCTCCTCACTGAGAGCTTGGAGCCTCCTTGGGATTCTCTCTCCCTCTATCTCTGACACTCCCAGCTTGTGCTCGCTCTCTCTCTCTCAAAAATAAATAAATAAATAAATAAATAAACATTTAAAAAATTAAACAACAACAACAAGGGAGGGAACTTTCTGCAAGACTGGCTGATAGAGGTTGAGACCTATAATGGTCGGTGGTGTTGGTGACCCCTAAGGGATGCCTCCCAATATCCACACATTGTGTAGCCAATAGACTACCGGTGGATATGACTATGAGCCAGTTCTGAGCCTAAGCCTAAAGAAACCTTGGTAGTTTTCATTTTTGCTCTCTTGGGAACTTTAAGTCTCCAGGTAAGAAATCTGTCTACTCTGTTGGAGTGACTGTGTGGAAAGGCCACACGGAGAGGGAGGGGCCCTGAGATTTCCCAACAAAGCCAGCAACAATGAGAATTGAGGCCTCAGATGTATGATGCCAGTTGAGCAACTCCAGTCATCCCCTGGCCACTTGAGCCCTCCAAGCTGAGGCTTAAGACATGTGAGGGAAAGAAGCCGTCGTGGGAGTTCCAGCCCCAACAGGCATCACATGAATCAGAAGCAAGTTATGACCTGCCAAAATTCCTGACCCACTGCATTGAGAGAAACAATACAACGGTTACTGTTTTAAGACACTGAGTTTTGGTGCAGTTTTTTATGCATCAATAGGTAACCAAACTGGACCAGAAGACCTTAGGGTTCTTGATGTCCGACGGACTCCCTCTACCATAAAGAAGATCTCATGACATTTAGACTGTGCTCAAAAAGAGCTAAACATACAGGCATCTCAAAGCATATACTGGTCTGGAAGGAAATATGCATTTTAGAATTTTTTTTAAGTTTCTTCATTTATTTTGAGAGAGAGAGGCGCAGAGAGAGGAGAGAATCCCAAGCAGGCTCTGCACTGTCAGCACATTGCCCTACACAAGGCTTGAACTCATGAACTGTGAGATTGTGACCTGAGCCAAAATCAAGAGTTGGACGCTTAACTGACTACTGAGCCACCCAGGCACTTTGGAATTTTTATAAAATCTCTAAAAAATATGAGCTTAGGCATTGTTTTCTTTATCACAAGGTTTCAAAAGCCTAAACTTAAAGAGTGGGAAATGCCCCAAACACTACCTCCAGATTGGGTGGATTTTTGACCCGTCCCAGTATGAGCACCCTCTAACACAGAGCAAGGGAGCTGGCATCCCCTCCGCTTATGATATTTTTTGGCAGTGGCTTAAATTTGATAACTTCAGTTTTTTTAAATTTACTTACTTTTATTTTATTTTTTAAATTTATTTATTTCTTTTGAGAGAGAGAGTACAAATGCAAGTAGTGGAGGGGCAGAGAGAGGGGGACAGGGAGAGAATCCCAAGCAGGTTCCATGGGGGTCAGTGCAGAGCCAGATGTGGGGCTAGAACTCACCAATCGTGAGATCTGACCTGAGGCGAAGGCAGACACTTAACTGACTGAGCCATCCAGGTGTCCCTATTTACTTTTATTTTAGAGAAAGAGAATGCAAGTGGGAAAGAAGGAAGAGAGAATCTTATGCAGGCTCTATACTCAGTGTGGAGCCGACTTGGGCCTTGATCCCATGACCCCAGGATCATGACCTGAACCCAAATCAAGAGTGGTCAACTGACTAAGCCACCCAGGTGCACCGATCTGATGCCTTTAGTTTATTTTTTTAATATTTATTTATTATTGAGAGAAAGACAGAAGGAACAGCTGCAGGGGAGGGGCAGGGAAAGAGGGAGACACAGAATCTGAAGCAGGCTCCAGGCTCTGAGCTATCAGCACAGAGCCCATCTGGGGCTTGATCTCGCAAGTGGCAAGACCATGATATGAGCTAAAGTCGGACACTCAACAGGCTGAGTCGCCCAGGCACCCCTGATGCCTTTAGTTTAAACCCAGGTTGGGGCACCTGGGTGGCTCAGTCAGTTAAGCATCTGACTTCAGTTCAGGTCATGATCTCCCAGTTTGTGGGTTCCAGCCCTGTGTCGGGTTCTGTGCTGACAGCTCAGAACCTAGAGCCTGCTTGGATTTCTGTGTCTCCCTTTCACTCTGTCCCTCCCCTTCTTGGGCTCTGTCTCAAAAATAAACATAAACAATTTTTTTAAATAAATAAAGCCAAGTTAAGTTTTTTTTGTGTTTTTTTCCTCCTCATTAAACTTTTGTTTTAATGGGTCTCAAAATTCTGTGACAGATTTTTGGTCAAGTTGTTTCCATTAAAAAGTACTGATTTTATTTATTTATTTTTTTAATGTTTTTTTTATTTCTGAGAGAAAGAGAGAGACAGCGTGAGCAGGGAGGGTCAGAGAGAGAGGGAGACACAATCCGAAACAGGCTCCAGACTCTGAGTTGGCTGTCGGCACAAAGCCTGATGCGGGGATCGAACCCGTGAACCGTGAGATCATGACCTGAGCCAAAGTCGGACGCTTAACCAACTTTGTGCCACACAGGCACCCCACACATCCGTTTTCATAAGGAGCTCGTCTAGAAAGATTTTCTTCAGCTGGGGCAGATCCTGGAGATGGGCGATGAAGGGCACCGGGACTGCGTACCCGGGACCTTCAACCTCACAACAAACCTCTGGCGGCCGGAGGATTCGGGACAGCAGAGCTCCACGCAGAGCCAGAAGGTGCAGTTGCGGCCACATTGGCGCGTCTGCTTCAGGGGCAGGATGGTGTTGTCATGACAGCGGTGTTGGGAGGGGTCGTAGACCTGGTCCCCACATCGGTGAGGGGGGGGCGGGCTGGCACAGCCACAGGCCTGAGCCCATGGGGGCATCTGGGGAGACACTGCGACTGCCTTTGAACCCTGGAGGAAGAGGATTGTGATGCACAGGAACTCCTAAGATGCTTCTTCGAGCTTTCATCGCTTCTGAAGAGGCTGTAGGACAATGAAGGAGACCAATCAGGACTGGACAAAAAGTACTGATTTTAAAAAGTAATAACTTAAGGGGCGCCTGGGTGGCTCAGTTGGTTAAGTTTCCTACTTCAGCTCAGGTCATGATCTCACAGTTTGTGGGTTTGAGCCTGGAGTCGGGCTCTGTGCTGACAGCTCAGAGCCTGGAGTCTGCTTCAGATTCTGTGTCTCCCTCTCCTTCTGCCCCTCTCCCACTTGCTCTCTGTCTCTCAAAATAAAAATAAAAGACATTAAAAAATGTTTTTAAAANCTAGGAGAGAGAGAGAGAGAGAGAGACAGCATGAGCAGGGGAGGGTCAGAGAGAGAGGGAGTCACAGACCGAAACAGGCTCCAGGCTCTGAGCTGGCAGTCAGCACAGAGCCCGACGCGGGGCTCGAACCCACGAACCGCGAGATCATGACCTAAGCGAAAGTCGGACGCTTAACCGCCTAAGCCACCCAGGCGCCCCCCTCCTTTCCTTCTGAAGGCTTTACAATTCACTGTTATCATTAACCAGTCTTTTACTTTTAAACTTAAATGGCCGATTGACACAATCAGTTCTGAGACCGTTCCTCCACCATGAAGCTAGGTTATGTTTTAAAAATAAACTCCTATAGGGGCGCCTGGGTGGCTTAGTCGGTTAAGCGTCCGACTTTCGCTTAGGTCATGATCTCGCGGTTCGTGGGTTCGAGCCCCGCGTCGGGCTCTGTGCTGACTGCCAGCTCAGAGCCTGGAGGCTGTTTTGGTCTGTGACTCCCTCTCTCTCTGACCCTCCCCTGCTCACGCTGTCCTCTCTCTCTCTCCTAGAAATAAATAAAAAACATTAAAAAAAATAAACTCCTATAAGAAAGAAAATACTCATCTTTACAGAATTCTCCTCATGTGGTGCTGGCACATTCTCTCAAGGAGCACCTGAATGTAAGGAAAGGATGGTGAGGTTAGTAACCACATGAGACAGGGTCTGAATCCCATCTCTTTCATGTTTTAGCTGTGGGGCTTTGGAGAAGTTATTCAACCTTTTTCCGTCTGTGCTCCCTCATCACTGAAAAGTGAGAATGTTAATACCTATCTTGAAGGGTTGCTTTGAGAGTAAAAGAGGTAATGTATATGAAACTACATTACATACTGCTGGGCATATGGTTAAGGCTCAAATATATCTTGGCTTCATTTTGCTGCATTCAAAGGTTATTGGAAACAGAGTTATGACTCAAGGAAGTCCAAAGAGGAGTGAGAGGGCTAGATAGCTCACTGGCAGTTTGGTTGAGTCACCATCACTGCCCTCTCTTCTCTCTATTGCATTGATGTAGATCCTAGAGGTACTAGATTTTTAAAATAGTAACCTATTCCCCTATATTTCCTGTATCCTCCATCCCTACACTCATTACAGAAAACAGGGTTCTGGTTTTATCTAAAGAAAGGAAGGATAATAGAACATCAATTATAAATGAATCAAACTTTTTGCTTCGGGGGCTTTAAAAGCCAAAGACTAATGGCATAAGAAAACAGCTTTAAAAGAATAATTAGAGAGCTGTTTTTTTCTCAACATTGTCACACATATGCATACATATTCACATACATGCATACACACACACTGACACGTGTGCATGACCACACTCAAAGGACTAGCCAAATATTCCCTGAACTTCAGAGTAGTCAAGTAGAGCAGAGAGCTAGAACAAATTTCGCCATTGACTTAGATCCTTAGAAACTATTAATGTGTTTTTCTCTTTGGACTTAGCAAGGAAATGACCTCCTTTGTATTTGGTTATGGCATCAATCTACTTGTGAGGAGATTAAGATTGTTTTAGAAGGAATACTAAGAAGAAAAGAGGTAATATGCATTATTGAAATTCAAAACAGTTTTTTTTCCAGCAAAACAATAGGCTTGAAAACTTGATTCTGCGTGAAATAATTTCCTATATTCACTTAGCTCCCATTTAACAAGATCAAGATCCAAAACTAGATTCAAATTTCTACCAAAGTAGGGGTAATTTGGTCTATTGTCTTTGATTTCCTCATCTACTCATGATGACGATGACAATATCTACATCAAAGGATTGTTTCCAGAAGGAACTTCTGTCTTCAGAAGTGGCAACTGGAGCCAGGAAGCCAAGGATATGATATGGAAGGAATGAAAGAGAAGCCTGCCCTTTCTTTTCTTGGGAATTGAGGAAGATAGCTGGGAGGTGAGAGTGAGATAAGAATCAAAGAGGCTTAACTTGCTTTTGTGGGAATGGCTTCAGAAATATCCAGAAAAGAGAAGAAATCATTGAAAATGGCACAAACCTGTGCCCAGTGTAGATAAGTGGACAAATCAGGGTGAGCTGTCAGAGAGACAGGGTCTAGTTTGTACTTCCAGTCCTCCAGTAATGAGTATTCAGTTGAGAGCCACGGGCTTGCCATGGAGCATGGTGTGGCAGGAAGATCCAAGCAGGAAACAGAGGCATGTAGTTTGGGTCAGAGCCTGGATGGAGGACATGGTGGAAATTAAAAGGGTCCATTGGGCTTTGCAGAGCTATGGGGAGGTTGAGATAAGACCTAGACAAGAAAGACATATGGGGGGTGCCTGGGTGACTCAGTCCATTAAACGTCTGATTCCTGATTTTGGCTCAGGTCATGATCTGGCAGTTCATGAGTTCGAGCCCCACCTTGGGCTCTACACTGACAGCACAGAGCCTGCTTGGGATTCTCTGTCTCCTCCCTGTCTCCTCCTCCTCCACTCATGCTCTCTCTTTCTTTCAAAAATAAATAAACTTAAAAAAGAAAGAAAGAAAGAAAGAAAGAGAAGAAAGGAAGAAAGAAAGACATGTGAGATACTGTAAGTGCTAACTTTAGCCAAAGTCTAGCAGGGTGAGCATGACCAAGTACATATTGGCCCATAAACCAGAGGAGCCAAAGGACATACTGAGAACACAAGGACCCCAATTCTCCTCGTGTTTTCATCCCCAAGGAGATCATTTATGCCTTTTCATTCTCTCCATGCACCCCCAACAGCTACTTGGCAAAAAGCCTGGGAGGAGGCAAGACCTCTGAGAAATCTGAGACTCAGCTTTTTTACCTAGATAGACTAAAAAGTATCTGAACAGCCTATTTATTCTGTGGTATTGCACTGAAACAACTCCAGCTTTTAATGCCACCCGGTGGATGAAGGTTGTAAGAAAGACCACATTGCTTATAGATAGACTATATTTCCTCATATCTCTGAGTTTTGGTATACGATAATTGATCCTATTAAAGAGTTTAGACATTCAAAATTGCCTGCAATAGTCAGTTTTTGTTGTGTAACAAACAACTCCAAGATCTCAGCGGTTTATAACAACAACCAACTATTTTCATGCTTTTGGTGGTAGAAATTGGCTATGGTTTGGCTTATCCAAATTGGGCTTGACAGGGAGTGGAGCCTGACTTGGGGCTTGATCCCATAACTGTGAGCTCATGACCTGAAGTGAAATCAAGAGTTTGATGGTTAATTAACTGAGCTAACCAGGCACCCTGGGCCTTAAAAAAATTTTTTTTCTAATGTTTTTTTTTTCTTTATTTCTAGGAGAGAGAGAGAGAGACAGCATGAGCAGGGGAGGGTCAGAGAGAGAGGGAGTCACAGACTGAAACAGTCTCCAGGCTCTGAACTGGCAGTCCGCACAGAGCCCGACGCGGGGCTCGAACCCACGAACCGCGAGATCATGACCTAAGCGAAAGTTGGACACCCAACCGCCTAAGCCACCCAGGCGCCCCCCAAATTTTTTTTTTTTAAATTAGGGATGCCTCGCTAGCTCAGCAGGTAGAGCATGTGACTCTTGATCTCTGACTTAGGAGTTCAAGCCGCACCTTGGGCATAGAAATTACTAAAAAAGAAAAAAAAATTAAAGAGTAGGGGGCCAAGGGGCTCACTGTTTTGTACAAATTATTTGATGGTGGAGGAAACACTCTATGAGATTATTGCTTGGATACAGAGTTATAACCAACATTAAAACAGAAACAGCACACATTTTGCCAGAGAAAAAAGAGAGTATATTCTCAAATTATTTTCTAATACTTAAATATAAGTTTGTTAATGACATTTGACAAAGACAGTATAAGATAGGAAAACTATAGGCTAATCTCACTAACAAACATAGTTGGGAAAATCCTAAACAAGATTTTTGTAAATCTAACCAAGGTGTGTGTGTGTGTGTGTGTGTGTGTGTGTGTGTGTTGTACAGCTATATAAAGCTAATTCACATACCTTACAATTCATCCATGTAAAGTGCACAATTCAATAGTTTTTGGTATATTCACAGAGTTGTGTGANACCCTTAAGTAATTATTGTATTATTTATAGGGATTTTATTGTGTACATAGAAAACCCAACACATCATTAGAATTGATAGGAAACCTTAGAAATGTTACTGGATCTGAGATAAATAAGCAAAAAAACCTGATTTTCTTTATACAAGCAGCAGATTAGTAAGAAAATATAATTTTATAAAAGCTCTTTACAATATAATAACGACTTGAAAGTAACTAGGGATAAATCAAACAAAAATGTTTAAGAAATTTCTGAGAAAAATTATATCATTTTATTGAAATGTGCTAAAGCAGACCTAAATAAACAAAGACATGCCATGTTTTTGGATGAGAAGACTTAGTATTACAGTGGTGTCAACTCTCCCCAAAGTAATCCGTAAATCTAACGCAATTTTTAAAAAAATCCATAGTAACAGTTTTTCTGAACTTCAAAACCTGATTCCACATGGATGAACACAGAGCCAAGAACAACTAAGATATAATAAGATATGTGCCGCACCGTATATCAACAATTATGGCAGGGTGCCTGGGTGGCTCAGTTCCTTAAGCAAGGAATTCTTGATTTCAGCTCAGGTCATGATCTCTGGTCATGAAATCAAGCCCCACATCAGGCTCTGCACTGATGGCATGGAGCCCACTTGGGATTCTCTCTCTTTCCTTTTCTCTGCCCCAGCTCTTTCCCTCTCTCTCTCTCTCTTTCTCTCTCTCTCTCAAACTAAAAAATAAATAAATAAAATTTAAAAATAAATAAATAATAAACACTAAAAAATTATGGCAATTATTTAGTAATTAAGATAGTTGGGTATTCATACAGGGATAAACTCATAGAGCAATGGAATAGAATAGAAAGTTTAACAGTAATCATGCATATATATGGACATCCAATACAGACACAGGTAAGTTATACTTGTTCTCTGGATGGGATTGAGTATTCAATAAGTTGCACTGAGACAATTGGTTTTCCATAAGAAAAAACAAAATAAAGGGGCACCTGGGTGGTTCAGTCAGTTAACCATCTGACTTCGGCTCAGGTCATGATCTCAGGGTTCCTGAGTTCAAGCCTCACATCAGGTGAGCATGGACCTGCATCGTGTGAGCTTGAGTGACGCTTTGGGTGAACATGAGCCCCACTTTGACTGAGCCCCGCTTCTCTTTCCCTCTTTCCCTCAATCACTTGTGCCCTCCTCTCTCAAAAATAATGCATTAGAAATAATGCTGCTATAAACATTCTTGTACAAGTTCTGTGTGGACATATGCTTTTATTTAATCTGCTGGCTCATGTCAAGAATAAACAAAGCTGGACACTACTTCAAGTGGTAAGGACAGATTTTAGTCAGTAAGATACTATTGCAAAAGGGAAAAGCATGAATGGAACTCAACTTTGATTCGTACCGAGGTAACTGGGCATTTTAAAGGGAGAATGATGGAATAGGGAGGGGGTTGAGTGGCAACTTTGTAGAGTTAGGGAAGTGAAAAATTACAAAAAGCAGGAAGCGGGGGAGTTGGTCCATGTGAAAAACATTTGGCATTTATCCAGGTTAGGCTTCTATCCTCCCAAAGAGGCTGGGAGGCAGGGGCCCTACCTTCAGGAGTCAGCAGGAACAAGCAATAAATTCTTTTGGCAGCCTTGAGTTTTCTCAGGCAGGTGCTTTAAGAGGGTCAAGGGTCATCATAAGGATGTGGCCTTGAGCTGTTGGAAATGATGTTAGCATTTTTTTAAGTCTTTATAGGTCTAGATGGAAAGGGTTTAGAGAAACTTGGCTAGAGTTTGGTCAAGGAGAGAATCATTTTAGTCACATGGTAATTTTATATTTAACATTAACATATTTTGAAGAACTCTGGGTATCTTTGTGTGCTTTTTGAAAAACATGTGAATATATTGCTATTCCAAAAAGTAATAATAAGAGGTGTATTATAGCAGACATCATATATAGGCATATAACCAAGAATTACTATCTAGAATTTATAGTAAGCTTCCACAGATCAATATGAAAAAGACAATAAACCCCACAGAAAAAGTGAAGACAGGACAAAAGACAATTCCTCAAAGAAGAAACAAAAACTGCCAATGAAAATAATGAGATAACATTTCACATTCATCAGATTGGCAAAGATAAGTCTGGTAATATCAAATGTGAGACTATGGGGCAATAAGGACCCTCTTACATTGGATGGGAGAGTAAACTGGAAAAAACACTGTGGAAACCATTTGGCAATCTTTAGTAAAGTTGATAACACAATTCCATTTATACACTTTAAGAAAATGTTTATTTACTTTTGAGAGAGAGAGACAGAGCTCAAGCAGAAGAAGGGCAGAGAGAAAGACACACACGGAATCTGAAGCAGGCTCCAGGCTCTGAGCCATCAGCACAGAGTCCTATGCAGGGCTCGAACTCACAAACCTTGAGATCATGACCTGAGCTGAAGTTGGACATTTAATGGACTGAGCCACCCATGTGCCCCTCCACTTATAAACTTATACCCAAATTCTCCCACATTTGCACAAGAAGACATACAGGAGTATGTTTATTGCAGCATTGTTTCATATAGCATAAGGTGGAAATGACTTGAATATTCATAAGCAAAAAATGATACATGATATGTGATATCTTTATATAATTGAATATTATACTGCTGTGCTGTTCAATATGGTAGCCACAAGCCACATGGGACTCCTTAAATTTAAATTTAAAAACAATAGATTCAAATTTAAATTGATTAAAATGAATTCTATGTTTTAAGTGTCAGAGTTTGAATTCAGTTCCTCAGTCACATTAGCTGCATTCAGATGCCTCAAGTGCTCAGTAGTGGTACCATATTGGACAGTGTAGATATAGAGAATTTCCATCATTGCAGAAAGTTCTATCTACTGGACGGCACTGTTATAGAACAGATAAAATGAAACGTCTGGGTCTACATGTTTCAAAATATATAAGTCTCAAAAATATGGGGCACCTGGGTGGCTCAGTCGGTTAAGTGTCCGACTTTAGCTCAGGTCATGATCTCATGGCTTGTGGCTTCAAGCTCTGTGTTGGGCTCTGTGCTGACAGCTAGCTCAGAGCTTGGAGCCTGCTTCAGATTCTGTGTCTCTCTGACCCTCCCCTGCTCACGCCCTCTCTCTCAGAAATAAATAAAACATTAAAAAATATATATATATAAGGTTGATAGGAAAAAGCAGGCAAGCTGTCCAGGGACACCCAGAGTGTCCCACCTAAATACCCTCCCATTTAATAAACCTTCCCAATTAAAATTTGAAAGAAATTAAAAACATTCATTGCCTTCAGAGATGGTAAGTGTGTAGTGAGGGATGAAGTGGTTGATAGACTTTTCACATATAGCCTTTGCCTCTTTTAAATTTTGAACCATGCCAACGATATTATCTATTCAAATATAGTAAAATAAATTCTGGCCCCAACCGGTTCAAGAAAAATGCTCAACGCAGGTATAGCCTGTTTGGACTTTGGCAAAACCATATTTATGGGTTACTTGTTTAAACCTATCCATCCACCAGATTATCTTAAAAAAGAACCTTGTGGGGGCGCCTGGGTGGCTTAGTCGGTTAAGCGTCCGACTNAAAAAAAAAAAAAAAAAAAAAAAGAACCTTGTGTTTCCTTTCTGTGATCTTTTACAATTTCCACAGAATGCAAAATTTGAATATTTGCACTGAAACGTCTCCAGCAAGATCTTGCTCAATCCTGTTTCACGTGAAAATGAAAACCTATGACCAAAAAAGTTTTGAAATTACTTGTAAAGAACTGTAACGTGAAGATGAAACTAAACTGTAATGTGTTAGCTAATAAATAAGTCCAGTTTGAACACATTAAAATGCGGTATGTTCTTATAGACCCATAAAAATACAGTAATAGTACAAAATAATTTGCGGGAATGGCAATAATCACATTTAGGCTAGAGGTTACCTCTGAGAAGAGAGGAAGGCTATCAGGAAGGAGTACACAGGGACATCAACTGAGTCTGTAATATTTTACTTAAAAAAAAAATACAGCAAATTGTTAGTGTTGAATAAGGTGGGTAGTGAGTCCGTGAGGTTCATTATGGCGATGCTATGTAGTTTTCTACTTATTTCATGTGTTTTTTTTTTTTTAACACTATAAACGCTTTATTAACAATCGCAAATCACCCCTGTGGGCCAAGTGGTCGTCCCAGACATCAGGACCCAGCCACAAGTTCAGCGCAGCCTCCCTGAGGCCTCTCGCTCTGCTAGGGTGAGCACTTGCGCCCAGGACCTTTCACCTTGCGGAGAGTGGAGCTGCTCATGCTGCCCACGAACTCCACGCGCACCTGAGCTCACCGCTGGCGAGCCGGTCCCGGCCCCGCACGTTGCCGACCTTGGCCAGTTCGATAGGCTGAACCCGGCTGGTGTACGTGATTGCAGTTAGATGTAGATCTCCTCGTTTTGAAACAGAAAAAAAGACAAAGGAGAAAATCGTTTTAAGCGTTAAATGTGAAAGCCTGGATGTGAGGGAGCACGTTGCACTTCTGAGAAACTTCAAAAAGCTTTGTAGCCGGATTTGCCCTGGAGAAGTCTGGCCGTGTGAGCATGGGCAGGACACTGGACTATTTAAGCCTTGGTGACAGAAAAACATAAGCAAATATAAGATCAGATATGAATTTTTCTTTGTAGAATGGACCTCTTTTTATTAGCCAAGGCGTCACTAGATTAGGTAAACATCAAAAAGCTACATACAATTCTCAACGTGAACACATTTTTACATTGCACTTACTGCTCTCAAGATTCTGGCACCCAGAGGGAAGAAGATGTGTACCACTGTATGTGCTGTGCTGAGTATGTGACATCCGAGATCTCTTGTAGTTTTTCATTGCCTCTCTACCTGCTCATCTATCTGTACTCCTCACTGGGCGAGTACTTCAAAAAAGGCAGGGACCACGTCTGTCCGGTTCACTGCTGTGTGCCCAGCATCCAGCACAGAGCCCCTGGGTCCATGCTGCAAAAAAAAAAAGCTTCTTTTTTTGTTTGGTTTTGTTTTTTTGTTTTAATTGTTGAGTCAACATCTCTCTTCTTGGTCGTTTGTTTTATACTTATTAAATAAACCAAAAGAACCGTTGTTTGTTATACAAACATGAGCACAGGTATGTATGACTGAAATTAACCATCTCACAATAGAAAATGTCAATGTTCGGAGTCTATCATGCTTCAAGATTCTGGGCCATTTTCTAGTGTGGAAAACAAACTGAGCATTTCCATCTCCAACAGATGCATGTTGTCTCCTTGATATTAAGGAGTGAAATCGTCCTCCCAAGTCCATACTACATGTTTGCTGCCAGTGCTGGCTACAGTGTTCTGGTTCATGCCCCAACCCTGGTTAAGCTAACACAGTGTCTCCTTGGTGACTGCCGATTCTTCTTCTCGTATTCTTTGGTTCTGAGCAATCTCCACAAGCTGCTGGGCTGCTTGGTTTTCATTCATATACCAAGGAGGTTTATAAGTCTTCCTTCCTTTGACTAGATGTTCCAAAGAGTGCTCCTTTATTTCGATGTCTAGTAACCATGATGTGTGTGTGCTGTTTTGTCTGTTCTTCGCTTTGTCAAAGAAGCTTTCTGGTGTCCAAGTGCTTGTCCAAGAAACAACAGAAACTGACTCTCCAAATTTAACAACGGTAAACCACCGCAGCCTAAGCGTTTACTAATAAAGCATTTTGACTAACTTGAAAAGAGGTTCCCAGTTTTGTTGCTCTCAGAAAGAGATCACTGTGTGTTGTAGCCCCAAATGGACCATCAACCGCAAGGAATCACTGATATTAGCATCCTTCAAAATATTATCTGCTTCTTGTTCCACTTCTTCTCTATAAGCAAGAATCAATTTTCTTCCATAAAACTCTTCCAGGGCTTTCTTCCCTACTGTCAGGACTCAGATATAGGCTTCCAGATACACTCAAGTGCAGCATCTTACAACTCCCAGGCCCTTGGATGTTGATGATTCTTGGGATCTCCCAGGCCCAAGCTAATCAGGTAACACATTTCAAAATCCAGGGGGAGGGAGACCACTAACTGCTGCCTTTCCAAAGAAGCAGTTACTGATGGGAGCACTTCTTACACTGAATTTGCATTCTGCATAAAAATGAAGCAAGATGTTAAGAGTAGTAGCACTTTTTTTTCCCCCTTTTTTGACTAATTTTTTCTGAGGAGCACTGACCAAAGAAAGAAAGATGGTTCCTTAGATCTACTTTAAAGGGTGTATCTTCCCTGGATCTTCGACATTGCTTTTCAGTGTGATAATGGACCTTACTCAGGGAATAGCTGTCCCTTACTTAGGGAGTGGCCTATCCATGCAGATGGAGGGTGTGGTGGTGGCAATGTGGACTGGAAACTGGAGAGAGGGGTCTTCGTATCTCCAGAGAGGGATCATATGCATTCACCTCTTTTATTTAACATCTTTCATTTCTTATCAAAGAAATGACAGCAAAACATAGAAAGCAACATTTCTTTCATCTGACCCAACCTCTAGCCTACTTTGGTGACCAGTTATTTCCCAGTCTGGGTATGAAATTTTTCATTACAAGATATTCTCTAGGATGTTCGTTGAATAAGGTTTGTAGCAGTGGAATTCTGTGATCCAGACACATGGTTAAAAAGAACATTCCTGTAGCAGTTTGAGGTGAAACCTGGATGATGCCTGGCCTCTGAAGGTTGCCTCATGCCCAGTGTCACATGGGCATTCTCATCCCCAATCTCATCTCCCCTCCTCTTCCAAATCTGGGCTGTTAGCTGTGTTTGGATAGTCTGGGAGAGCAGGGAGAAGAATGAGATGGCAAGAGAGAATCCAGCCATCTGTTTGTAGTTAATGTGAGGAGCTCTCTTATCTTTCTGAGAACTGGAAAGTCACTGGGGAAATAATTACCACATGGACTAAAAATCTCTATTAGTCTTTGGGTGGAAAAATGCAAACAGGAATTTTCCAATGTTCCCCATCCAACTTTTGTGTCCTCAAGAACATCTCAACGTTTCAATGGATCATTGGTGGGGATGGGGGGCAGATTTAATTCTCAGTCTCAGGGAAATGTTTTTAAAATAATTTTTTCATGCCAAGGTATTATAACCATGTTACACGACATTTGAAGACATAGTGAAAAGTTTTGCATTTTGGTTGTTTTCCCCAACTCTTTTTCTTATGCATCCTTTTTTTTTTTTTTTTTTTTTTCCAAATGCAATTTTGAATGTAGAGTATGGTGGACTTCTTCACTCACCTCACATCATAAATGCTTTCCTTTGTGGAGGATCCAGATGCAGTGATATGTTTCTGAAAGCAAATGTGCTATAATACCATTTTTTAAAAACTTGAATAACTCACAAGGAGGGAAACTCTAGATTTAGAATCTAACCTGGCAAGATAATATGCAGATTTGATTAATTATAACAAAATCAGCAAGGTCTCAAACAGGAGGCTATTAATATAAGGTTAATGTACAAGTGTAATTTCATATAACAAATATAGTTTCAACATGAAGTGAACAAATACAATTTGCTAACAAATAGTCTTGACAAATGCAATTTCCTATAATTAAAAAAAATCAAAGCCTTCAATTTTAGGCCTGTCCCTGGGGTGCCTGGGTGGCTCAGTTGATTAAGTGCCTGACGTCGGCTCAGGTCATGATCTCACAGTGTGTGGGTTCGAGCCCCACATCAGGCTCTGTGTTGAATGCTTGCTCAGAGCCTGGAGCCTCCTTCGGATTCTGTGTCTCCTTCTCTCTCTGCCCCTCCCCCGCTCACACTCTGTCTCACTCTGTCAAAAATAAATAAATGTATAAAAAATTTAAAAAAAAAGAAGAAGTAGGCTGTCCCAGAGGGTGCCTGATTTTATCCCACTTTTAAAAATGAAATTAAAAAAAATAAAATGAGTGATATCTGGGTGGCTTTGTTGTTTGAGTGTCAGACTCTTGATTTTGGATCAGGTCATGATCTCACGGTTTATGAATTGAGCCCTGCATTGGGCTCTGCACTGACAGAGCAGAGCCTGCTTAGGATTCTCTCTCCCACTCTTTCTGCCCCTCCCCCCTCTCAAAAAAGAACTTTAAAAAATAAAAATAAAATGGTAGTTACACTTTAACTAGAGACAGAGCATGCAAAAGTAATTTTGGAAGAGTTTCTTCCCCTTGACCAAATGTTGGTCCATTGTACTTGATACATACTGTTTGTACCTATACCTGTACCTAAGCTCCATTGAAAGACCTCAGGTCAATGAAATTCTTTTCTTGCAACACTTTCCATAAGATATCACTGTCACTTGTAACTGATTTGAACCAAGGTTGAATTACAGTCTTTTAAAATGTATCATTTATTTTTCTGCCACACTTGTTACTGTATGGTCTCCAGAATCACCATTTTCAGTGGCTGCGTGATGTTCCACATGTTCTCAAATGCCTTTCTCTCCTATAGTTCATCTCATTTTATAGGTGTACACTGAATGGTATGGCTGTGTGCTTATGGTCTGTCTCTTCAATTGACTCTAAGCTCCCTGAGGGCAGGGCTATGTCAGTTTGGGCTCAGGGCTGAATCACCAGCAGCAGCACACATAGAAGATGCATTGTCCCTGATACGTATACTATATGCCATATATATATATACACACATATACGTACATGTTTTAAATATTTGTAAATTAAATTTGCACCATAGTTTTGTCATCTTCTATTGAACAATTACCCACTCGTGGAAACTTTGTTTGTTGGCAGCACTTTACTTTTGTAAATTTTTGTGTGCATTTTTGATTACTTCCTTAAACTAAATTCTTAAATTGGAATATTACTTTAAGAGGTGTCGGTACTTTCGGGACAGTTGGTTAAGCGTCCGACTTCAGCTCAGGTCATGATCTCATGGTTTGTGAGTTCGAGCCCCACATTGGGCTCTGTGCTGATAGCTCGGAGCCTGGAGCCTGCTTCAGATTCTGTGTGTGTGTGTGTGTGTGTGTGTGTGTGTGTGTGTGTGTGTCTCAAAAATAAATAAACATTAAGAAAAACAAAAAGAAGTGGTGGTACTTTCAAGTTTCCTAAACTTCTAGGAAAGAAGTAGCAATAATGTATGGGAGTACCAATCTGACAGGGAAAGAGATTTCGTCTTTCTCATTTTCTTTTCATTCTTTTTATCTTATTGTGTAATGCATTCACGTGGTACAAAATGTGAAAGTACTCCCTGTGCCCTGGCACACTTTGAATTGCCTGGTCTTCCCGCCATCTTGGGTTTCACTTCCTACACAGATTCGACAATATTGGAGGATTTTCTCCCGCTCCAAATACTTCTGTCCCTGGGGGAGAAAAAGCTGATAGTGCACCTTAGGCCTAATGGTAGTTCTTCGCCCATGGGCTACTCAATTCTTGGTGCCTGAAGAAACACCCATAATTGTCACTTGTGGATTTGGGGTAAGTGGCCTGGAATAGGGTTCCTCCTTTACTGTGTTCTCAGAAGGTGAGCGTGTGAGGGCCTCCGGAGAGCTTCGCTGCACTGTTTCCCCTAGAGCCTGTAGACAAGGACCCGGGAGTCACCGCAGTGCCAGAACACTCTGGGAAAAACTGGAGGCTTTTCTCTCCAGAATAAACCTCAAGACTACTCCTTGCCATGACTTACTCTGTGGAAATGAGTGGGTCTCCACCTTACAGGACTGGTATCCAGCTATGCCTTGGTTGTGTTACAAAATAAAACCCTGGGATAAAGGAAGAACAATTTTAGAGGAAATCAGCCACCTCTGGCTGGGTCCTCTCAGATCCACAAAACTAGACCCATCCTTTGGGACCTCAGTTCCTGGCCTGTAACCACATCTCACTCCTGTCAAGATGGAAGCTACTTTTTCTGCATGGTTACTTATCTTGCTGCTCACAGCTGAGATGAGAGCTTCCTCTGGAAATCTTTCCCCAACTCCTCACTTCTGAGAAAGGTGATCTAACAGCACTGGTCTTGGGGCGCCTGGGTGGCTTAGTCGGTTAAGTGTCCGACTTTCGCTTAGGTCATGATCTCACGGTTTGTGGGTTCGAGCCCCGCATCAGGCTCTGTGCTGACAGCCAGCTCAGAGCCTGGAGCCTATTTCAGAGTCTGTATCTCCCTCTCTCTCTGACCTTCCCCTGCTCACACTGTCTCTCTCTCTCTCTCTCCTAGAAAAAAAAAATAATAACAGCACTGGTCTTCCTTCTACCATATGCTAATATTTTGTTGTCTGTCTCCCCTTACTCCCCAACTGGTAGCTCTGATAGGAAAGAGATTATGTTTGTCTCTTTCATCAAAGCCTCGCACAGTGTATGTGACATGAGCGGGCACTTCAGAAATGTTGAATGAATTGTGCTTGAAAACCGAATGACCTGTTAAAGCTTTTCTTAATAGCTTTGAGAAATAAAATTCACNGATTCTATCTCCCTCTCTCTCTGATCCACCCCTGCTCACGCTGTCTCTCTCTCTCTCTCAGAAAAAAAAATTATAAAAAAATATTTTTCTGTGCATTAGCTAAATTATTTCTGAAAGTCACTAGAGAAATAGGCATGAGTAAAATGTTTTGAACGTAATTTTTTAAAAGTTTATTTATTTATTTTGAGGGGGGGTACAGAGAGTGAGGGAGGCAGAGAATCCTAAGTGGGTATTTGACGTGGGGCTCGATCTCAGGAACAGTGAGATCATGACTTGAGCTGAAATCAAGAGTCTGATGCTTAACCAACAGAGCCACCCTGGTGCCCCCAAATGGCATACTTTTAAAAGTTATATTTTCTCGGCGTGCATTGGGTGGTTCAGTCAGTTAAGTGTCTGACTTCGGCTCAGGTCACGATCTCCCAGTTTGTGAGTTCCAGCCCTGCATCGTCCTCTGTGCTGACAGCTCAGAGCCTGGAGCCTGTTTCAGATTCTGTGTCTCCCTCTCTCTCTGCCCCTCCCCCACTAGCACTCTGTCTCTCTCTCTCAAAAATAAACATTAAAAAAAAGGCTTTAAAAGTTATATTTTCTGATGGTTGCTGATGATAGAAATGTAGCAGATTTTGTATATTGATTTCTGTGGCAACTTTGCTAAACTCACTTATCAGTTCTATTTCAATTTTCTTTTGGGGTTGCTAAACACACAATAATTTTATCTGTAAATACTGACATTCTTGTTTCTTTCCAATCCTTATGTATTTGTTGTTATTGTTTACTGGACTGGCTAAACTTCCATTATGTAGTAACTAGGGTTAATGAGAGGAAGCATCCTTGGCTTGTTTCTCATCTTAGGAGAAATGCTTTCAACATTGCATCACTACCATGATGTGTGTGTAGGGTGTTTGAAGATGTCCTTCATCAGGTTACGGGGTGTTCTTTTCTGTTAACAGATGTTGAATATTTTGAGTAGTTTTTATGCATCAATTGACATGAATAAACTGCTTCCCCTTTAATGTACTAATGGGTCTGTATTTCTCCTAGTCTAGCATTAGTTTAACTTTAACTTTGAGAAATGCCTTTTGCTGTATGTTTCTTCTCAATTCTCCCTCTTTACGTGTGCATTAAGTGTTGGTCTCCTTGGGGCGCCTGGGTGGCTCAGTCAGTTGAGCGGCTGACTTCGGCTCAGGTCATGATTTTCTGTCCCCTTCTCTCTCCGGCTGTCCACCACTTGTGCACTCTCTCTCAAAAATAAACATTAAAAAAGTAAAAAGTGTTGGTCTTCTTGTTTCCTCCATCACTCCTTTCTTTTTTCTTTTTTTTTTAATGTTTTATTTCTAGGAGAGAGAGAGAGAGAGAGAGAGAGACAGCATGAGCAGGGGAGGGTCAGAGAGAGAGGGAGTCACAGACCGAAACAGGCTCCAGGCTCTGAGCTAGCAGTCAGCACAGAGCCGGACGCGGGGCTCGAACCCACGAACCGCGAGATCATGACCTGAGCGAAAGTCGGATGCTTAACCGACTAAGCCACCCAGGTGCCCCACTCCTCCTTTCTTTTCAAGCTCCTGCTTTTTGTAGGTTGCCTAAGCTATTAAACGTTGAGGGATGACAACAGGGATTTCAGACACTGTCTCCCCACTGTCTGCTCCCTCCACAAGCAGGTTTGAATTCAAGTTAAAGCACTGAATTAGGAGATAGGTGGCTTGTGTTCCAGTCCCCTCAATCCCCAAAAATGCACCAAGACAGTGCCTTTCAGTCTCACCAATAAATTTCCTGTGCTGCCTATCTCCAGGTTGACTGGGAACTCAGATGAATAAATGCAATAGAATCACTCTGCAAATTACTCACATGTAAGGACTGGTTGTTCTTGACACTAAGATTGTTAGAGGTAGCGTCTAGATAGAGGTAGTTCCTCACCCTTTTTAAACCTTAAACCTTGTCTCCTTCGTCCAGTTTGCAGATAATAAATGCATAAACGGTTGACACGTAGTAAGACCTCAATGAAATGAACTTGGCGATTATTATTTTATTGTTTTTTAATATAGTTTATTGTCAAGTTGGTTTCCATATAACACCCAGTGCTCATCCCAACAAACTTGGCGATTATTAAAAGAGATAATGCACGTGCAGACAGCCTGAAAGCATAATATACTCCATAAATGTAAGCAGTATGCCCTCTGTGGGTTCGAAGCTCCGAAGGACCTAAGCCAGCTCCAGTATCGGCGCCCAGGTACCGAGGAGGTAGGGTGAAGAGGGGGACTGCAGAGAAGACTACCCTTAACCTCGAATCCCCACCGTCGGGCTCCCATGGAGCGCCAAGCTGTACCCACGGTCCCAAAGTTTGGTGAAGAATGCCAAAATGACTGGGGAAGGGGCAAACGCGGCCACCCTCGCATTCGCCGGAGGGCTCCAGCTCCCACTCAAAACGCCCCGCAACCAACCGCAGTCACAATCCTCCAGTAGGGGCTAACTAGTGCGCTCCCTGCTGCAGTCGCTAGGGGGAGCTCGTCGCGTCCCTCGCCCTAAACGGGCCGTCGTTTGCGCACGCGTGATTCCTCTTCTCCGGCGTTTCGCCCCTACACCAGTTACGTTCGAACGGCGCGTTCCAGGCGTTATCTGGCGTAAAGCCCGGCGGCGCCGAGCCGAGCGGAAGTCCAGCGGGACTACTGCTAGAGGAGGGGTGGGTAAGAGAGGTGGAAGGAAGCCGGAAGTGTGACTAACCAGGCGGCCTCCGGGGCGCCGACGAAAGCAAGAACAAGGAGCCGACTTCGCGGGGTGTGGCCTCGGGAGGCGGAGGGCGCTGCGATTGGCCCTCGGCTGTGGCGACGGCGACGATTGGCCCCTGAGTGCGGAGGGAGGTGAGAAGGGTAGCGGCGGTTGGAATTCAAACGTGGCGGGTGTGGCGCTGGGCTACTAATCCCCTGAGTTCGGAGCGCGCGTGCCTTCTGTCGCGAGCTGGCGAGAGAACGCGGGTCCCGGGAGTCCCGGCGCCCTGTCCTCTTCCATTGTGCTCTCCTGGCGCGTGTGGCACGGAGCTGGCCATGGAGCCGCAGGTGAGTAGGAGCCGCCTTGGATCTCCTGCCCTCGATGCTGACGAGCCCCTGGCTCCCGGCCCGGCCTTCGTCCTACCTGCTTGGAGGGCGAAGGCCCGTGCGTCCCCGCGCAGTGGAAGGGGGTGAGGGAGGGAGAGGCAGGGAGCAGCCCCAGAATGTCTGAGTGCACGTCTGCCTGCCCTCGCCCAATTTCACGGAGTCCCAAAACACCCTCCCTTTCATGTCTCCAGGATTTCCCATTTCGAATTCTCAGGATTGTCTGTCTTCTTCATTCGTACCGACGATTGCAGTGTGTGATTGAGAAGGGAGAGTTCTGAGATTTCCGTCTACCTCTGGGGAAACGGTGCCTGAGGCCAAATCCCTGCTGGTGTTCTTTCCTGTCCTCTCTCCTGGTTGCTGCCGCTCTGGAGTGTAGAAAGGGGATGTAGGGAGTGGGATAAGCTGAACTGAAGGACGTCTCATTCTCTCCTTCCCCAAGTTTTACAGAGATCTCCCTCTGCCCCGTCTGCCTGGTTGACTTAGTTTCTTCTCTTATCAGTGCCACTACACCCCACAACCATCTGCAGCCTCCCCTCTGGAGAGAGATGTGTGACAGCGAAAGAGTACTGACTTTTGGTGCCTGAAAAAGGCTCCTCCCTGGATCCTCTGTTTACTAGTTTTTCGTATTCAGATTTACCCAAACTCAAGTTTCAACCTGAAGAGATACTCTCTGTATCCCGACAGCTAAAGAGCAGAGCAATATGATGTGACCATGAAAAATAGTAGAAGCCTTCTCATATGTATGCATAAAATATTTACTGAGCAACTACTATGTACCATGCTGAGTTGTAGATACTTGGGATGCAGCAATAAAGAAGACAAATCCCAGTCATCTCTATAGATGCTGTTTTATGGGAAGCTGTTATTTTATGGGGAGACAGGAAATATCATAAGTTATATAACTCTATTAGAAAGTGCTGTGCTGGGGCACCTGGGTGGCTCAGTTAAGCATCTAGACTCTTGATTTCGGCTCCGGTCATGATCTCATGGTTTGTGGGATCAAGCCCCATGTGGGTCTTGATCTTGAGTGGTCTTAGTAAGCACCATTATTAAGAAGGTGAACCTTGGGGTGCCTGGGTGGCTCAGTCGGTTAAGTGTCTGACTTCAGCTCAGGTCATGATCTCACGGGTTCGTCGGTTTGAGACCCGGCAGGCTCTGTGCTGACAGCTAGCTCAGAGCCTGGAGTCTGTTTCAGATTCTGTCTCCCCTTCTCTCTAATCCTCTCCTGCTCATGCTGGCTCTCTCTCAGAAATAAATAAAACATTAAAAAAATTTTTTTTATTAAAATCTTGATGAAGAAGATGAACCTTGAATAAAGGCTTTGAAGGAGGCAAGGGACAAAGGCTAGTGGATATTGAAGGAAGCGCATTACAGGCCAAAGGAATCTACTACAGCAAAGTCCTAAAGAATGGTATAACAGAGCTAAAATGGAGTGAGCAAGGGGGCAAGTTGTGGGAAGGGAAGTCAGATAATGGAGAGTGGGATTGTTGACCCCGTTGCTTCTTGTAGGAACCATTGTGAGGGCTTTGACTTTTACTTTGAGAGAGATGGGGAATCACTGGATGATTTTGTTAATCAGCATAACGATAACCCACAACCCTCAGACCCACTATCACTGGATGATTTTGAGCAGCGATAAGATCTGTGTTACATTTTAAGAGGATCACTCGCCACCACATTGAGAGCAGATGTAGGGGGTAAGGATAGAAACAAGGAAAACTCTTAGGAATACAGCAGCTTTTCTCAACTTCTGTTCTATTGACATTTTTACTGTGGGGGCCTGTCCTGTACATTGTCTGATGTTAGCAGGGTTCTTGGCCTCTACCCACTAGATGTTGGTAGCAACTCTCACCTAATCAATGACAAATTGTCTCTAGACAATGCCAAATGGCCCGTCAGGAGTAAAATCACCCCCAGTTGATAATCAGTGAAGAATGATAACCTGAGATGATGGTGACATGGATCATGGTAGTAGCAGTGGAAGTAGTAACACGCAGTTAGATTCTGTCATCCTTCGCTGACATTAGATATGGAATGTAAGAAAATGGGAGGACTTGGGGTTTTTTGGCTTGAACAACTGGAAGATATAATTATATTGACTAAGATGGAGAAAGCTGTAAGAGGAGCAAGTTTGAAGGACTCTTTCTTAGTAGATAAAAGGAGTGGATCTGATGTGCACCTGGAGGGGAAACATTTCTCTTCTGGTTCTCGTTGTGGAAAGTTGGAAGTCATTGTGTCTGGCTTTATTATTATAGATAAGAGAAAAATAAATGCTGTACTCTTTGGAGTTTTTCTTAATAAAGAAATAAATCTTTGAATACATTTTTGGAGCCCACACAAATTCTGGGGAGTTAGGTCTTTAGTAGATCCATTATGGAAGTGTAGAGAGAACAAAGGGCATTGGTTATAACAAAATTCACTGGGTAGCCATGGAATTCTTAAAGAAAACTTTGGTTTTAATACTACATTTGGGGGCACCCGGGTGGCTCAGTTGGTTGGACGTCTGACTCTTGATTTCACCCCAGNCTGTCATCCTTCGCTGACATTAGATATGGAATGTAAGAAAATGGGAGGACTTGGGGTTTTTTGGCTTGAACAACTGGAAGATATAATTATATTGACTAAGATGGAGAAAGCTGTAAGAGGAGCAAGTTTGAAGGGGATTTGGAGATTAGGAGGTCAGTCTGGATGTAAGTTTGGCATATTTATTAGACTTCAAGTGGACACATTGAGGAGGCAGTTGCATAGAAGTTCAGGAGCAAGGTCTGGGCTAGAGATATAAATCGAGGAGTTGTCAATGTATGGATGGTATTTAAAGCCATGGGAGTGGACTGGAATGCGGATAGAAAATAGAAGGACCACCAATAAAGTTTGGAGAGATGAGGAGACCCTTCCATGAGAGATGGGGAACCCAAGAGAGGATGGTCTCCTGGAAGCTAAATAAAGGAAGTATATTAAGGAAGAGGGAGTGAGCAGTTATATCGAATGCTGCTGATGGGTTAAGAAAAGCGAAGAAGCAGAGTTGACTTAGCAACACAAGGTTATTTGTGACCTTGAGGAGAGTAGTTCTGGGGAAATAGGGAGAGTGAAGGTCTGATTGGATGGGTTTAGGAGAGAATCTGGACATAGTGAATACTATGTAGAAAGCACTTTGGAGTTTTGCTGCAAAGGGCAACAAAGAAAAAACTAGCAGGGAAAGCAGTCAACAAACCCTTTTAGGCTGGAAGAAATAATAGCATGTGTTGTAGCAGGTAGGAATGATCCAGTAGAGTGAAAAGTTGATGATGCAGAGGAGAAAAGGAAGGATTGGTAGGTTCTTTCTTTCTTTCTTTCCTTCCTTTCTTTCTTTCTTTCTTTCTTTTCTTTCTTTTCTTTCTTTTCTTTCTTTCTTTCATGAATATGGTTGATTGTCAGATTGGCTTACAAACAACACCCAGTGCTCATCCCAACAAGTATAGGACTCTTTCTTAGTAGATAAAAGGAGTGGATCTGATGTGCACCTGGAGGGGAAACATTTCTCTTCTGGTTCTCGTTGTGGAAAGTTGGAAGTCATTGTGTCTGGCTTTATTATTATAGATAAGAGAAAAATAAATGCTGTACTCTTTGGAGTTTTTCTTAATAAATAAAGAAATAAATCTTTGAATACATTTTTGGAGCCCACACAAATTCTGGGGAGTTAGGTCTTTAGTAGATCCATTATGGAAGTGTAGAGAGAACAAAGGGCATTGGTTATAACAAAATTCACTGGGTAGCCATGGAATTCTTAAAGAAAACTTTGGTTTTAATACTACATTTGGGGGCACCCGGGTGGCTCAGTTGGTTGGACGTCTGACTCTTGATTTCACCCCAGGTCATGATCTCACGATTGGTGGGACTGAGCCCTGTGTCAGGCTCTACACTGACAGTACAGAGCCTGCTTGGGATTCTCTCACTCCCTCTCCCATGCTCCCATGCTCCGTCTCCCCCCCCCCAAAAAAAACCAAACACCTTAAAAAAGATTTAAAAAATACTACATTTGATTAATCTAAATGAGGGGTGCCTGGGTGGCCCAGTCGGTTAAGCGTCCGACTTTGGCTCAGGTCATGATCTCATGGTTTGTGGGTTTGAGCCCTATGTCGGGCTCTGTGCTGACAGCTAGCTCAGGGCCTGGAGCCTGTCTTCAGATTCTGTGTCTCCCTCTCTTTCTGTTCCTCCCCTGCTCATGTTGTCTCTATCTCTCTCTCAAAAATAAATCAAACATTTAAAAAATTTTTTTAAGTGATTAATAAATGAATTAAAAAACATTAATGCCACGTCCTTTGGTGGGCGGGTGTGTGTGTGCGCGCGTGCGTGCTTTTTATTTGTATAGAAGCCAATGGTTTGGATCTATCAGTTTTAAGTATTCCCCTGCTGGTGGACATCAAATTTCATTCCTTTGAAAATGTACTGAAGGGCACCTGGCTGACTCTATGAACATCCTTGAATATATCATATTGTATTTGGATCTCTCCATGATGTTTCTTACAACTTTATGTGAGTCAGCAGTGATTTTTTTTAATGTTTATTTATTTTGAGAGAGAGACAGAGTGCAAGTGGGGGAGGGCAGAGAGAGAGGGAGAGAGAGAATTCCAAGCAGGCTTCATGCTGTCAGCACAGAGCCCTATGTGAGGCTCAGTCTCATGAACCCCGAGATCATGACCTGAGCTGAAATCAAGAGTTGGATGCTCAACCAACTGAGCCACCCAGGCACCCCTGAATCTGCAATGATTTTTAAATGAAAAGCCTAATTAAAAGACAAAAGAAAAGAAAACCAGCCCTCCCTGCAGTTCTCTTGGTTGTTGGAACCATGGCAGGCACCTTGGTGTCTGCCTGGATTCCTCCATCTCCCTCACTGCCAAGCCAGCTCCTAGTTGGATCAGTATTTGGTTTCCAGTAATCTAGCCCCTCCTTTTCATTACCATTGAGAATAGAAAGACCACCATGCAAGTTCAGAGAGGAGGAGAACCTTCCATGAGAGATGGGGAACCCAAGAGAGGGTGGCCTCTCTCAGATGCATTTCTCTTTAGCCCTTAATCTCCTAAAACAGCCCCTCTCGACTGAGCTCTGTGAAAATTTAGTTCTACTGCCCCAATGCATCCTTTATATCTATTGAATTCTCTCTAATGCATCTGGAACAGTAAGAGGTGTGTATTTCCTTGGGAGATATGAGAAAGTGGATCATTTTTTTGTAGAGCTTAATTATCTTGTGGTACTCCAGTTTGGAAAGGCTCCCCTAGAAAATAAGCTCTGGGAGGGCAGGAATCTTGTTCATTACTCTTACCCCAGCTTTATTTTATTTTATTTTATTTTATTTTAAATATTTTTATTTATTTCTAGGAGAGAGAGAGACAGCGTGAGCAGGGGAGGGTCAGAGAGAGAGGGAGACACAGACTCTGAAATAGGCTCCAGGCTCTGAGCTGGCTGTCAGCACAGAGCCCAACGCGGGGCTCGAACCTACGAACCGCGAGATCATGACCTAAGCGAAAGTCGGACGCTTAACTGACTAAGCCACCCAGGCGCCCCTCTTACCCCAGCTTTAAAACAATGTCTGGTTACAGAGCAATCTTGTAACAAATCTTAGTGTCACAAATCCTTGTTGAATGAAGGACAAAAGGAGTGATGAGTTCTCTCTGCCCATCATAGCCCTCATCTTCGACTTCTATTCATTCTTCACATTGCTTCACTTGCTTTTCTGGTGGAAATCTAGTCATATTATTCTCCTGATTAAAACCATCAAGGTCCCTCTTGCGTTCAGTAAACACTTGCCTCCCTTATCATGGCTTGCCGACTGCCACAATCCTTGCCCTCACCTCCCTACTTTCTGTGCCACTCCGTGTGTCAGCTGAACAGAATAACTTGACATTCCTTGCATGGATTCCCCCTCCTTGCTTTCTGCCTGGGATGCTCTTCCTTGGCCCAAGCCATCAGGCCAACTCTTTCTCATCCTCAAGGTTTTGCCTAAAAAGACTTTTTAGAAGTGTTCTCTGACACTCTCCCCATCTGAACTACATGCCCAACCCCTCCCCCTGGGCACTTTTATGATAACACTCAATAAAGTTTTAATTATCTCTTTCAGTGCTTCTCTTCACCATTTTCTATGAGCATTTTAAGGGTAGGGACCACATCTGTCACTCCCAAACCCAGATCATTTCCTGGCACGTAGCAGGCACTGAGTACATATTGAGTGAATAAAGTAAGCTGGAGGGGAGAGAGACGCCTTGGAATTAAAAGTTAACCCTCCTGGGGCACCTGGAGATGGCTTAGGTGGTTAAGTGTCCTGGGTGGCTTAGGTGGTTAAGTGTCCAACTTCGGCTCAGGTCACGATCTCACCCGCATCGGGCTCTGTGCTGACAGGTCAGAGCCTGGAGCCTGCTTCAGATTCTGCGTCTCCCTCTCTCTCTGCTCCTCCCCCACTCATGCTCAGTCTCACTTGCTCTCCCAAATAAACATTATGGGGTTCCTTGGTGGCTCAGTTGGTTAAGTGTCCAGCTTCGGCTCAGGTCATGATCTCACGGTTCGTGGGTTCAAGCCCCGCATCGGGCTCTGTGCTGATGGCTAGCTCAGAGCCTGGAGCCTGCTTCGGATTCTGTGTGTCCCTCTCTCTCTGACCCTCCCCTGCTCACGCTGTGTGTGTGTGTGTCTCTCTCTCTCAGAAATAAAATAAAACATTTAAATAAATAAACATTAAATAAATAAATGAAAGTTAACTCTCGTGAAGATCAGAAGTTGATCTGTGTGTGTCGCGTTCTCCTGATGGTGGGATGGGAGTAGGGTTTGCATAGGAAGGACCTGCTTTTAGCACGGAAACGTTCTGTGTCCTCAGAAACCCTTTAGTCCTGGGCAAACCAGAATGGCTGGTCACCCTAGACAGGAGTAACGGTGGAGGGGACATAATCCCCAGGCACTGAATTGAGGTGCTTGGGAGAGGCTCTCTTTCTTTCCCACTGTCCCCACCTCTTACCTGACTTTGGTGGTCTCTAAACTGGGTCATGCTACTTCTTAGTCTTCTCCATGCAAGTCAGCCTCATTATTTTTTATAACTAGGCTCTTTTGTGTATTTTTCACATGCCCAATCAGAAACTGTATCTGGTTCTGCACATACGCAAGGCTAAAGCCTAAACTCTTCCCTAGGCTGGCATCAAAGCCCTAGTGGCATGGCTTCCAGAACCAGAGTGTGTAGATTCTAACCCTGGCTCTTCCCTTCACTCGCTGATGACCTTAGACAAGCTATTTCACCTCTCAGTGCCTTCCTTCCCTCATCTGCAAAATGAGGCTAATAATAGCACTTCTCAGTGGGCTGCTGTAAGGATTAAGAAATTAATACAGATGAAGCATTTAAAACAATTTCTAAAATGTTACCTGCTCCTCCCATCTAGCCTTCAGCCTTGTCTTTCTTCTGCTGTCTCCCTTACTTAGGATTCTCCATTCTAGCTGAAAGAGCCTGTTGGTCTCCCAGCTGTATTTGTGAGTTTGAGGTTTTGCCTTCTGAAAAGAGTGTCCATTTCTCTCTGCTAATTTAAGTACTACCCTTAAAGTTAGCTGAAGTTCAGTGACGTCTGTCCAGCTTTTCCCTTAGAGATTTCTCCCACTTTTGTGTTATCTCCCACTTCTCTCTGTGCCTTTTGGCTGGCACATAATCTGTGGGCCCCAGTTTGTGCACCAGAGATACTCGGTGCTTGTTGGTGGTTAAGAATTAGGGGAGGGGGCCCAAGAAGGGGGAGTTCTTGGGACATTTGGGCCCCAGGGAGTTGTCTAACGGTTCTCTCTTTTCCCAGCAGAGGTCCCCATTGTTGGAAGTGAGGGGGAACGTACAGCTGAAAAGACCCCCGGTCAAGGCTCCTTCTCGGCTGCCTCTCTCTGGAACCAGGCTTAAGAGGGGGCCTGAGCAGATGGAGGATGCCTTAGAGCCTGAGAAGGTAAGCTGGGTTTGGAAAGCTTTACATGTCCATGGGTGTGTGTGAGAGAGAGGCACAGAGAGTGTGTGTGTCTATACCAATCAGGGAGAGTAAACCAACCCCATTCTTGTCTTTCTCCAGAAAAGGACACGAGGCCTGGACACAGCGACCAAAATTGCCACGTCCCGCCCCAGAGCACCAGTCCTCGCCACGGTGCCACAGACACAAGGCCAGACCACAGGTGGGCTGTAGCGGTGGACAGAAACCAAGGGCATAGAAGGCCAGTGCTCTTCAACTTTCTTTCTTTTAGCTTATTTTGAATAGGTACTATGTTTCCCTTGTTTCAAAATTCCAAAGGCACAAAAGTCATTATACAGTGAAGAGTCTCCCTCCTACCCCTGTCCCCCAGCCACCCAGTTCCCTTCCCCAGGAGCACCTGTATGCCCTTCCAGGGCGTTCTATCATGGACCTGTCTGCAACATGTTCTTACATAAATGGTAGCATACTTAACACCTAGTTCTGCCCCCGGCTCATTTTTTGCTTATTTTCGTCCAACTTGTTTCTTGGTGTATTGTGTAATTTCTGGTCCTGGGACGGATACCTTTAGAGGCTGGCCACGCGTCAGGGAAGAGAGGGAAGTTGTCTTATTTCTAATCCTCAGGAAAAAGCAGCTCCTCTGCCCCTGGCCCAGCCAGAATTCACACCACCCTGAGACTGATTGTTCTTTCTCCTCTCTCCCATCTCCTGACAGCTCCGAAAGTTCCCAAGAAGACGGGCCCCCGATGTTCCACAGCTGTTGCCACAGGTAGTAGTGCTTCAGAGATGGGCTGAGAAGAGATGTGGGGTGTGCATAAAGGGAGGGCGATGGAGGCGGAAGGACACCGGTGCTGATTCCGTACATTAATTCCCCAATTCTTAGTGTTGAAGAACCAGAAACCAGGCCCTGCTGCTCCTGCCCAGAAGCCTGCAGGTCGGTGACAAACATAACCACCGGGTGAGGGGCTGGTGGGAAGAGAGGAGGTGATGAGTACCAAAAAAAATCCATCTGGTCTCCTCCCTGTCTGGAGGGGAAAGAGATGTAGCGGGAGGTGTGGAGACCTTAAAGCCTAGGAGGGAAGAGAGGTAGAAAGCCAAGGCTTCGCTGACCCTGTCCTTTCTGTGCCCATGTTAGCAGCTGCTCCCATGCTGGGAGGGAGGAAACCCACCAAACGTCCGGCCTGGGACTTAAAGGGTCAGTTATGTGACCTAAATGCGGAGCTGAAGTGCTGCCGTGAGAGGACCCAGACATTGGACCAGGAGAACCAACAGCTGCAGGACCGGCTCCGGGAGGCCCAACAGCAGGCCCAGTCGCTGGGGGCCGAACGCAGGACGCTGGAAGGGGAGCTGGCCAGAGTGCAGGCCCAGGCCGAGCAGGGCCAGCGGGAGTTGGGGAACCTCAGGGCCCGTGTCCTGGAGCTAGAGGAGCAGCTGGGCACGCAGGAGAGCTTGGTGCAAGAGCTCCGGAAAGAACAGTTGGAGTTGCAAGAGGAGCGAAGGGGACTGGCCACCCGGTTGGAGGAGCAGGAGGTAAGGGCCACCTTCCCCCCAGATGCCAGCCCTCCTTTCTGGGTTACCCTGAAGTCTCTTTGGGCTTAGGGTTCCTGCCTGCCCCTCTCCGGCAGTACACATCTGTCCGTCTGTCCTCTAATCTCTACCCCAGCCTACCCCTGACCGTGTCTTATTTCTGCCCCGCTTCTTCCTATCCTTCTTGCTTTCATAGCTTCCGCCTGATCATTGTGTCCCCCCGTCCTCCATCTCTCTCCCCGTCTTTCTTTCCGGATCCAAAATCTCCATGGCAGGAGTGCGTGGGTGACTCAGTCAGTTAGGCGTCTGACTCTTGGTCTCGGCTCAGGTCTTGATCTCTGGGCCGTGATTTCAAGCCCTGCGTTGGACTGTGCTGGACGTGAAGCCTACTTAGAAAATAATAATCGGGGGGCACCTGGGTGGCTGAGTCAGTTAAGTGCCCGATTTTGGTTTCAGCTCAGGTCATGATCTCACAGTTGCGTGAATTCAAGCTTCACACTGCTGTCTGTCTCTCTCAAAAATAAATAAATAAACCTAAACACTTTTTTTTTTTTTTTTAAGTCAGGGTGGCTGGGTAGCACAGTCAGTTGAGTGTTTGACTTCAGCTCAGATCATGATCTTGCAGTTGTGAGATCAGCCTCTCTGCTGTCAGCACAGAGCCCACTTCAGATCCTTTCTTCCTCTCTCTCTGCTTCTCTCTCTCTCAAAAAAAAATAAACATTAGAAAAATTTTTATGTTTATTTTTGAGAGACACACACAGAGTAAGTGGGGGACGGGCAGAGAGAGAGGGAGACACAAAATCCAAAGCAGGCTCCAGGTTCTGAGCTGTCAGTACAGAGCCTGACATGGGGCTCGAACTGACAGACCAAGCCAAAGTTGGACGCTTAACCTGCTAAGCCACCCAGGTGCCCCCAAAATAAATTAACATTTAAAAACAAATCTCCATGGCATTCTCTCTTCCTCTTCTCACATCCATTTGACTCCTTGGTGACCACCAACTAGATTGAATTACTTGCAGTTTCTCAGATGCCTCAATCTTCTCTTCAGGGCATTTTACATATATACTTCCCTCTTTGTGGAATGTTCTTTCTGTTCTCCATATTTTCCTTGGTTTGCTCCTATACTGTTGGGTGTCAGCTTAGACGTCACTGTCCTTATGCCCCTTCTGGCTATTCTCATAGCACTCCCTATTCTAGTACCATGATTCCTCTTTTCTTCCCTCCTTCTTTACCAGACTGAAGTCCTTGGGGACAGGAACCCCCTCCCACCTCCACCCCCCACCTCGTCATGACTTGTCCTTATTCCTCATGTCTCACCCTCTGTGCCCATTCCGTTCTGGACAGAGGAGGCTACAGGCATCAGAAGCAGCTCTGTCAGGCAGTCGAGCAGAGGTGGCATCTCTGCGCCAGGAGGCTACAACCCAGGCGGCCTTACTGGTGGAGCAAGGAGAACGTCTCCATGGGCTAGAGATGGAGCGCCGGCGGTTACACAACCAGCTACAGGAACTCAAAGGCAACATCCGTGTGTTCTGCCGTGTCCGCCCTGTCCTTCCAGGGGAGCCCACCCCGCCCCCCGGCTTCCTCCTCTTTCCCTCTGGCCCTGGTGGGCCCTCTGATCCTCCAACCCGCCTCAGCCTCTCCCGGTCTGACGAGCGTCGTGGGACCCTGAGTGGGGCGCCAGCCCCCCCCACCCGCCATGACTTCTCCTTTGACCGGGTCTTCCCGCCGGCTAGTGGACAGGACGAAGTGTTTGAGGAGATTGCCATGCTTGTCCAGTCAGCCCTGGATGGCTACCCAGTATGCATCTTTGCCTATGGCCAGACAGGCAGTGGCAAGACCTTTACAATGGAGGGTGGGCCTGGGGGAGACCCGCAGGTGGAGGGGCTAATTCCTCGGGCCCTGCGGCATCTCTTCTCTGTGGCCCAGGAGCTGGGCGGCCAGGGCTGGACCTACAGCTTTGTGGCAAGCTACGTAGAGATCTATAATGAGACGGTCCGAGACCTGCTGGCCACTGGGACCCGGAAGGGCCAGGGTGGCGAGTGTGAGATTCGCCGGGCAGGGCCAGGAAGCGAGGAGCTTACTGTCACCAACGCCCGATATGTCCCTGTGTCCTGTGAGAAAGAGGTGAGGACTGATGGGCGCCGGGACTGGAAAACGGGGAGGAGTGGATAGGGTGGCATAAGATGCAGGTGGCTGGAGAAGGGAGCAGGGGAAAGTTGAAGGCCGAGGGGAGGGGAGGTTGGGCGGGTGGGTTGCCACATCAGTGTCGGCTGGTGGGCTGTAAGGTAGATCTGTCTGTCTCACTGAACTAGGGAGTGGAGTGACGCGTGTGCCCAGGGAGGGGGGCGTGTCTCTGGCCCCCGCCCACTGCATCTCAGGTCTCATTTCCTACTACTCCACTTGCTCAGTTCACTCTGGCCTTGCTGGCCTCCCGGCTGTCCCTCAGCCTGCTAGTCACAGTCTGGTGACAGGGCCTTTGCCTGAATGTTCCTCTCCCGGAATGGCTTGCTCCCTCACTGCCTTATGAGTTGAAGGTACTGAAGCTGTTCCTGGCCGTCGTGGCTAAAACTGCAACTCTCACCCTACCTACACATCCTCCTTGTTCTCTTTTCTTTTCCCCCTTAGTATCTCAGCTGCACTGCACGTTTTATTCATCTTGTTTCTTCACTGGATAGAAAGGAGCTTCAAGAGGGCGGGTGCTGGCTCTTGTTCGTTGCCACTGACCTAGCTATGTATTGACTTTCCGCCGCTTTTGCCCCTTGCTGTTCCCCACCCCCAGGTGGAGGCCCTGCTCCATCTGGCCCGCCAGAACCGGGCTGTGGCCCGCACAGCCCAGAACGAGCGGTCATCACGCAGTCACAGTGTGTTCCAGCTGCAGATCTCTGGGGAACACGCTGGGCGAGGCCTGCAGTGCGGGGCCCCGCTCAGCCTTGTGGACCTGGCTGGGAGTGAGCGGCTAGACCCTGGCTTAACCCTTGGCCCTGGGGAGCGGGAACGCCTTCGGGAAACCCAGGCCATTAACAGCAGCTTGTCTACCCTGGGGCTGGTCATCATGGCCTTGAGCAACAAGGTGGGCATGAGCATGTTGGCAGGTGGGACCTGATATTCCTACCTGATAGTGGGACCTGATGTGGGTGGGCTGGTCATGCTAAACCCTGTCCTGTCCTAATCAGCTATCCCCCTCAACCCTCTAGGAGTCCCATGTGCCTTACCGGAACAGCAAGCTCACCTACCTGCTGCAGAACTCTCTAGGTGGCAGCGCTAAGATGTGAGTGAAAGGGACAGATAGATAGAAGGGGTCAGTCAGAAGAGCGTGTGACTCTTGACCTTGGGGTTATAAGTTTGATCCTCATGTTGGGTGTGGAGATTATTTAAATAAATAACATTTAGAAAGGAGGAAGCAATAGGTGGAGACTGTGATGCTGGGGTCAGGGGCAGGAAAATGGAAACCTGGTCCAGGCTCCACTCAGCCACTGATGCTGGGGTTTGGCCCCCTCTCTTCTTTCCACAGGCTCATGTTTGTGAACATTTCCCCCCTGGAAGAGAACGTCTCCGAGTCCCTCAACTCCCTACGCTTTGCCTCCAAGGTGCAGTTACCACCAAGCCCAGGCCCTTTCAGGACCCTTGGGTGGTTGTAGGCTTCTCCATTCTGACCCTTCAGTCCTTTAGGCCAAGAGCACATTCATCTGGAAAGGATTTGCCTTTGCCAGGCATCTGGGGCACTATCTCTCTAGATTCATTTTTAACTCTTGGCTTTTGGGTCTTTTAATTTTTAAAAATAGGTAGTTAAAAAGTCAAAACTATAGAAAAGCTGTCCACAACAAATGAAGTTTTACCACCACCCCTGTCTATCCCTTTTCTCCCAACCTGCCCTATTAGAGGTAATCATTTTTATCATTTATCATTTTACTTACCCTTTCACTGTTTTCTTTTTGCAAATGTAAGCAATATGCATGTGCTCATTCTTTTCCTTTTTATATAAAAGATCTCTCTCTCATATACTTAATATGTGTATATGTATATATACTGTTCTGTGCTTTGTTTTGCTTATCAAGACAGCACCAAGATTAGTCCCCACCAGCACACAGATTATTCCATTACTTTTATGTCTGCCTAGGACTCTGTTGTGTGGTTGCACTAAAGTTTATCCACCAGTTCCCTCTACTGGACACTTGGATTGTTTCCATCTTATTTCTATTACAAGCAAAGCCATGTTGACTAACCTTGTATATATGTCATTTTGTATTTATTTAGTTATATCTGACCATCTTTTTTTCAAAAATAATTGCTTTAATGTTTATTTTTGAGAGAGAGAAACACAAAGCCTGAGCAGGGGAGGGGCAGAAAGAGAGGGAAAGAATCCCAAGCAGGCTCCTTGCTGTTACACAGAAACCGACCCCAAGCTCGAACCTATGAACCATGAGATCATGACCTGAGCTGAAATCAAGAGTCGGACACCTAACTGACTGCGCCACCTCGGCACCCCAGTTATATCCGACTGACTAGGGAGAGATTCCTGGAAATGGGATTTCTAGATCCAAAGAGACTTAGACATTTTTCAGACCATTCCAAGTAGGGTGAATTCAGGCTCCAAAACACACTTAAAACATTAGGTGGAGGGAGGGCCATGCCATGAATTCTCTAGAAGACTTATGTTCCCTCCACTAGAGTTAAGTCAGAAAGTTTCCATACTGTCGGTCTCTGGAGGGTAGTTTTTTTCCTGACTACTCCCTTCCTGAGGGTTCTGGCTTTATTCAGGATTTCTTGTCAGGTATGCCCTTCTGCTGTACTCAGGCTTCCCCCCAAGGGATACTGGTTGCTGCTGTGGAAGTAGTTAGGTCCCTTCGTACCTTGCTCTGGTCTTCTGCTTTGATCAGGATTTCCTTTGCTGTCTTGCAAGTTCGGTTAAAGTTCTGTCAACATCATTAACAACCAACAGTATAAAATACTCTTTACTATCCTCTTAACACTCAGTTTACATTGTTAAATTTCACCTGATTGTCTGAGAAATGTCTTTTATATATTAGGTTTGTTCCAACTGGGATCAAAGCAAGGGCCACTCATTTCTTTTTGTTGAATTGTCTCTTTAATCTGTAAGAATCTCCTCTCCTTTTATGATATTTGTTTGTTGAAGAAATAGGGTCATTTGTCCAGTAGACTATACCAAATTCTGGATTTTGGCTGGTTGTTTCCTTCTTCCATAATTTTTGTTGTCTAGTAGATTTAGGGGCTTGATTACATTTGAATCAATCTCACATTTCTTGATGAGAAAACTTAAATGGTACACTACACTTTTGCTGAGTCAGGAGGCACCTAAATATCTAATTCTACTTTTAATGAAATAAAAATCAGTCATTGGCTTTTGGTATTATCAACTTAATCTATCCATTTGAAAACACCCTATTGACCTAGTGATTTTATCAGTGTTCATACCTAGATCTTATATTTCATTAGGGAATTTAATTTCTTCACTCTACACATAGTAGTCACATCTCTTCTATAAAAAACTTTCCTTTGCCATGTATTACTGGGTTACTCTGAAATTCAGTACATATAGGAAAAGCAGGATACATGTTAGATTACTTACTGATTTCCAGTATTAGAAGTTGGTATCTTGGCAACTTCCAAAGGTAACCAAGTGTTTATCTGGGGGTGTCATTTTACAGATGCTTATGTATTTGATGTCTATCGTTTGTAGTCATTCTTTCTGATGTTCAAATTGCTCCATCTTTTGGGCAGTGGGAGGTCCTTTAAGTTGGCTCCTTTGCCCTTTTTTTTTTTAATTTTTTTTTTTTTAGCATTTTTTCAGTTTTGAGAGATAGAGAGTGAGTGGGGAAGGGGCAGAGAGAGAGGGAGACACAGAATCTGAAACAGGCTCTGAGCCATCAGCACAGAGCCTGATGTGGGGCTCGAACCCACAAACTGTGAGATAATGACCTGAGGTGAAGTCAGATGCTTAACCGACTGAGCCACCCAGGCGCCCCCTGTGCCCTTTAGACAGGACCCAAGTAGTCTTTATTCTAGATTCATTTTGTACAAATTCTGCCCTAGACTTGGGATCATTTATTTGAGGAGCCTTGGTTCCTAAATGAGTGTTGTTCATGTTTTATCTAGTTTATTAGGAGGGTTTGGGATATTTGGGCCACAAAATCGGTGGAAATGAACACTCCATCTCTCTCTGCTCCTGTGTGTGGCTTCCATCCTTCTCAGGCCTTTTCACCTACTCCAGACCTGGTGTGGTCAGTGGGCAGAGAACTAACCATAGCTAACTAACTATGTTAGTTAGTAACTAACTGCCTTCAGAGGCCTTGGTTTCAGTATTTTCTGAGGGCAGCCCTAATACTGGGAGTTGGGGGGGGGCGATCTTGGAGAAAACTGCTTTTGGCTACTCTGAAAACGTTTTTCTCTTGTCTAAACCCCTTATCCGCAGGTGAACCAGTGTGTAATTGGTACAGCCCAGGCCAACAGGAAATGAAGACAGATCCAGATCTTGTGTGTGTTTAGCGGTGGGGATGGGGCGGCTGAGGGATGCTTTATTGGGGGTGGGGGGAAGGGGGCATTGTATGACCTGGGTCTATCAAATAAAGAACACTTTTTTGGTTGGTGTTTTTTTGTTTAGATAAAGGTTTATTAGCGATTGCCCAGATCTGTAAAAATGGGAACTGTGGATCTGTCCACTCTGCCAAGTTTTTGTGTTTCGCAGGGCAAGGGCTTCAGCTTTTCTCCCTATTAGGCCATCCCCTGGAGTCTAGGTGGCCTGAGGCTCCCATACCCTCCCGGGTTGTCCGCATTTAGATGTGTCCACTAGCTCGTCGCAGGCCACCCCAGCCCCACGCCGGAAGGCTCCTCTGGTGTCTATGGGAAGGTGGGAACCCGAGGGCAGAAGCGGGCCTGGCGCGCCCTCCCCCAAACTGTTGGCTCTCCCCTCCCGCCCTTTCCCTGCCTTGCTGTTCGAACCGCCAGGGCCGGCCCGCCCGCTGCCCATTGGCTGGCTCTCAGCGGCGTCAGGGCCTCGCTACTAGCTCTCCGGGTCTGAGCGCCCGCCCTAGGAGCGCTGGGCGGGACGCACGCCCGCTGACTAGCTCGCGCCAACCGGTAACGGCCGCCGCCCCATAGAGGAGGGGTCCAATCCNGGGGGGATTCCCTCCTGCCCCGAGGGCAGGTCTCCCTCCGAGGAAGGGGCTTCGGGGATTCCCTCTCCCTCCGGGTCTTGACTTTCCACCCGCCCCAGCTGTGGAGAGGGCACAGTTTGCTCGGCGCCCTCCAAGCCCGTCGGAGGTGAGGGAGGTGGGGTGAGGTGGTGCCC
>NW_027528611.1:4941789-4958324 GCF_008692635.1 Crocuta crocuta | reverse complement strand
GTTTGTCCCTCCCCTCCCCTCCCCTCCTTTCCCCCGCCGCCTCCTCCTGCCGCTGCCGCTGCTTTGGCTGCTGCGTCATACGCCCCAGAGCTGCCGGGACGGAGGGGCTGGGCCTGGGGACCCCCCGGCCCTTGCCTGCCCGCCCTCCGACGCCCAGACGTGCCCTCCCCGCGCGGGGGGTTCGCCTCGGTCTCCCACGTCTGCCTCTGCCCGGCTCCCGGCGGCCCCAGCTGTCACTGGTAAGGAGGCGGCGGGAGGCGCCCGTGGGGGGGGCAGGGAGCCGGGGGTCGGCGCGCAGGGCGCGGGCGGGAGAGCCTCGCCGCCTAGGCATCGGTTCGGGCTGGGCCGACTCAAGTCCCCTCTCGGACTCGCCGTCATGGGGAGTAGAGACCGGGACTGGGACACGCCCCCCTCCCGGGGCACTCAGGGAAGTTATCTAACCCGGGGGCAGGGAGCCCCGTATTTGAGGGTGACCTGACATAACCTGGCATCAGGATGATTGTTCTGAATGAGACACGCGGGCCCAGGGAGGCAGCCGTTCCTATTCTGGAAAACAGCTCCAGGAAAGGTCCCAAAACACATCTCTGGGTAGCGGAGCACCCCAATTATGATACCTCTAAACAGGAGAAGGTGACAGTAGAAACTGAATGGTAACCTTTGCTTCTGCGACCATCGTTTCTCCTGAAATCTCAAGGCCAGGATATAGTATCCCGGGGGAGCTCTGGAAGCTGGGAAACTAGAGAACTAGGTTGGGGGTGGGGGGGAGTTAGGGAGAGGAGAGCCAGTCACCAGAGTTGGAAGAGCTGGAGTCAAGAAGCTTGGCAGGGGTGCTGTGTGGTTTCCTACCCAGGTGTTTCAGGTTTGGAGTCTGGGGGCACAGCAGCTTGAATCCTTGAGGCAAAGAAAACTGGGGACAGTTTCTCAACATTCATAACCTTTTCCTATCCCACTTCTGACTAGGCCCCCCCCAGGATGCAATGGCACAGCCCCCCCGGCTGAGCCGCTCTGGTGCCCCCCCACTTTGGGACCCAGCCTCCCCTGCTCCCACCTCAGGCCCCAGGCCTCGGCTTTGGGAGGGTCAAGATGTTCTGGCCAGATGGACGGATGGGCTGCTATACTTGGGGACCATCAAGAAGGTAAGAAGACCTTTGATTTTTGACCTGTCGCCTTTTCCTCATTCCCCTTATGTAGCTCTGATTCCTGTTTCATCCCCTGTGCTCATCCATTCCAGGTGGACAGTGCTCGGGAGGTGTGTCTGGTCCAGTTTGAGGACGATTCCCAGTTTCTGGTTCTATGGAAAGACATTAGCCCTGGTGAGCATGTGCATGCCAGGGAAAACAAATCTAGCTTGGGGGATGGAAAGGGGCTTGAGGACAGGCCCCGCAAACTGTGTTTCCTCACAGCTGCCCTCCCTGGGGAAGAACTCCTCTGCTGCGTTTGTCGCTCTGAGACCGTGGTCCCTGGGAACCGGCTGGTCAGCTGTGAGAAGTGTCGCCACGGTGAGAGGGCGGGACACCTGAATAGTCTAGCTTGCCTCTGAGCCTTCCCTCCATTATGCCACTGTCCTGGCTGAGTCCCCAAGCCAGTGCTCTGCCTGTAACCTCACTCCCTTCCAGCACAGGGAGAAACAGCCATGGAGGCAGTGGGGGGTGTGAGCTTTGGAGACAGAGGGGCCTCACAGACATCCTTGTTTAACCCAGGAGACCGGGGACAAGTCCCCAAACCCCTAGGAGCCTGGTTCCCTCCTCTGTAAAATAAGAGTAATTCACTCACCGCAGCAGGACCAGGGTGAAAGATGAAATGAGGTGGCTGAGATTCTTCCTGTCCCAGTATCTAGCATACACAGGTATGCAGCCATAAGCGGGCTGCCCTCAGTGTTGCCGTTATTCAGCTTATCACCAGGACTGCCACGTTCCCAGAGCCCCAGCCCCTGGAGAGGGAGAGGGCCCATCCTGGGTCTGCCGCCAGTGTGTCTTTGCCATCGCCACCAAGGTAAACGTGCTTTCCTGCGGGAACCCCCTCCCCACAGCTTCTCCCAAGCCTTTCCACTCCCCTCACCCCTGAGGTGGCCCGTCCATTCCCTCTCTGCAGAGGGGGGGGGCACTGAAGAAGGGCCCTTATGCCCGGGCCATGCTGGGCATGAAGCTGTCACTGCCATATGGACTGAAGGGGCTAGACTGGGACGCTGGACATCTGAGCAACCGGCAGCAGAGCTACTGTTACTGTGGTGGCCCTGGGGAGTGAGTACTGAGGGGTGGGGGGAGGCGGATCCTGGGAGTGCGCATGCTGAAGAGGGCGGCGGTAGGTGGTGAGTAGGGTCCGGGGCAGCGGAGGGGGGGGCAGTGTCTGGAGGTCACTAGGCCTGTGCTCCCCCGCAGGTGGAACCTGAAAATGCTGCAGTGCCGGAGCTGCCTGCAGTGGTTCCATGAAGCGTGCACCCAGTGTCTGAGCAAGCCCCTCCTCTATGGAGACAGGTGAGACCCCAGGGCGGACTGGAGCCACGGGAGCCCTCACGCTCTGCTCCACCCTCTTGCCCCCCCCCCCCCATGCTGCCTCTTCCCAAGCTCCGAAGCTTCCCTCGTCTGCATGCCCTGTCCTTGCTCGTGAGTCCTCCATGCTGTGGTAGGTATCATTTTCTCGTATAAGGCGTGTTCTCTCCTTCCTGCCCACTTCCAGGTTCTATGAGTTTGAATGCTGTGTGTGTCGGGGGGGCCCTGAGAAGGTCAGGAGGCTACAGCTTCGCTGGTGAGCTGGTTTGGGGACCTCAGTGTCACTCCTCTCAACACCCCCAGGATTTCATGCTGCGCACCCCAGCCTCCCAGCTTGGGACTCTCTAGGCTCTTGTAATGTTTCCACAACCTTGACAACCCACTGTTTCTTCAGGGTGGATGTGGCCCACCTTGTCCTCTATCACCTCAGCGTCTGCTGTAAGAAGAAATACTTTGATTTTGACCGTGAGATCCTCCCCTTCACCTCTGAGAATTGGGACAGCTTGCTCCTCGGGGAGGTAAGGGGTGGTGAGGCTTTGGGGAGGAGGGTGGGTCGAGAAAGTATAAAGAGAGGGGGAGGCGAAGGAGCACTGCTCCCCTGACCCCATTTTCCTTCCCCTCCCCCAGTTGTCAGACACCCCCAAGGGAGAACGTTCTTCCAAACTCCTCTCTGCCCTCAACAGCCACAAGGACCGGTGAGTCGGACGGAGGGCGGCTCGGAAAGAGATGCAGATACGGATATGGAATCCCGGGAGGGAAGGGGCTGCAACCCATCTGGAAGGTCATCTCTGAAAAGGACTGAGTAATGGCCTAAGAGGGGCCCTTTTTTTACTGCACTGACCCTGTATCATTTCTCTCCTCACCCCAGTTTCATTTCAGGGAGGGAGATTAAGAAGAGGAAATGTTTGTTTGGTCTTCATGCTCGGATCCCTCCCCCTGTGGAGCCCCTTACTGGAGATGGAGCCCCCACCAGGTCACTGGTCCAGGGAGGATGGGGAAATTCTCAGGGTATCAATAGGGGGTGGTATATGTATGGAGATGGGGAGGTCTTTGGGGGTGTCCGGGAGGGGGCTGGGGGGATAAGGAGGCCTCTTACAGCTTCCCTTCAGGGCAGGGCCCTGGGGGAGGGGTCTCACGTCCCCTGGGGAAGCGCCGGAGGCCGGAGCCAGAGCCCCTGAGGAGGAGGCAGAAGGGGAAAATGGAGGAGCTGGGGCCACCCTCAGCAGTGCGCAATCAGCCCGAGCCCCAGGAGCAAAGGGAGCGGGCTCGTCTGCAGAGGGCACTGCAGGTACAGGGGCAGGGGGCACCCCATGGAGCAAACGGTGGTGTGGGAAGGAATCAAGGATTATCTCTCAGTTGTTTGCTCCTTCTTCTAGGCCTCAGCGTCTCCACCATCCCCCAGCCCTAACCAGAGTTACCAGGGCAGCAGCGGCTACAACTTCCGGCCCACAGACGCCCGCTGCCTGCCCAGGTCAGTGCTCCTTCACCCTCCAGCCAGATATGCACCCTTAGAATCTTTTCTCCAATTATCTACATCCTCTGAACTTTCCTACCCAGAATTATTTCTCCCTCCCCCTTGGCTACCCCCTTCTTGTCCCAGAGACACTTCTCGAACCGTCTGATCCCTAGTATTCTGGGGATGGGGATTCCTTGGGGCTAATGTTTGTGCTCTGCCCTTCTCAGTGGGAGAGGGTCCTATTCCCCTGCTTCAGGTCCTGACTTTCCCCCTCCCCAACCCCAGCAGTCCCATCCGGATGTTCGCTTCCTTCCACCCCTCTGCCAGCACCGCAGGGACCTCTGGGGATGGTGAACCCCCAGACAGGTGAGATTCTACCCCTTTGCCTGTGCCACCCCTCTTCACCTCTGTGTTCCTAAGTTCCTCAATCTAACCTGAATTCTCTGTTCCTCCGATCCACATGTGAACTGCATTCTCAGGCAGTCCTTATCTGCACCTGGACTCAACAATTGCCTTCTCTCCCTAGGTCACCCCTGGAACTTCACATTGGTTTCCCCACAGACATCCCTAAAAGTGCCCCCCACTCGATGACTGCCTCATCTTCCTCAGTCCCAGCCCCCTCCCCAGGTCTTCCTAGACGCTCAGCACCCCCTTCTCCCTTGTGCCGTAGTTTGTCTCCTGGGACTGGGGGAGGAGGCCGAGGTGGGGTTGGCTACCTGTCCCGAGGGGACCCTGTCCGGGTCCTTGCTCGGAGAGTACGGCCTGATGGTTCTGTGCAGTACCTGGTTGAGTGGGGAGGTGGGGGCATCTTCTGAACAGCCTGCCTCTGCCCGCCTCCCCATTCACACACACCGGCACTTTCATACCCTGACCTCTGACCTCACCTACAGCTGGGATGTACCTGGGGAGGTAGGGGGTACTCTCTACTGCCCAGGCTGGAATCCAGGTGAGGGGATTGGGGGAGAGGCTGTCTCTTTCCTGCTCCCTTCATGATTCCTGACCCTTCCCCCGTCCCTCTTCCCATTTCCTTTGATGTTATTTTGTTACAGCTTTTTAAATATTTTTTAAAATTATTTAACCCCTGGGGATGAGACTGAGGGCAGGGGGGGATGGGGGATGATAAAGGATCCCAGACTCTGTATGATTGAAATAAAGGTAAATAAACAAATCTAGCAGCCCTGGGTCATTCTGGAGGAGGAGAGCACAGGAACCAGTAGCACTCCTAATCTTCCCAACTGAATTCACCTATGTGACAAGGAAAGAGGCAAAAGGCAGAGAGAACCGCCGAGGATTTATTAGGGGCCCAGCCATCGCCGGAAGTCAAAGGGCATTGAAGTGTAACAAGGGGAACATGGCAGGAACCGGCCTCATCACGGTAGGGCTGTGCTGGAGTCCGAAACTGACTCTGTAACCTGGCGCACCCAGTGCAAGTACGGGGAGTTCCCCTGCTCCACAGGCAACGCAATCACCTCGGCCACTTCGTAAGGGTGCACAGAACTGAAAAAATGGTGGTGGTTGAGGGGTGGGGGATCAAAGATTTACCTAAAGGAGCCCACTCCCTCAGACTGCCCAGCAAGTCCCACCCAGCGCCCTCACCCCTACCCACATCAAAGTTCTCACCGAACATAATCTGTCAAAGCTGGAACCAAGGAACTCTGGGTTTTAATCATCTAAGAAGCAAAGACAAACATGATTGAATCAAGGGGTGGGGTTGCTTTCAGGATCTCAGATGAGGGATGGGGTCAAAAGGGTCAGGGAATTGAGGTTTTGTTGGATGGGGAATCATTTCTCACCATCAGCACCTCACTGTCCTCCTCAATCTTTCCTTTCCACTCATAGCTGAAAAGGTCAGGGAGAGAGTGTTGAGAGAGCAAAGCCTGCCCTCAAGGAAAGGGCTGTCAGCCCCTAGAGTCAGGTTAACCCCCCAACGCCTATGACTCACATGGATGTGATCTGAGGGATGAGGTTAACGCAAGCTGCCAGGCGCTTCTCCACCACAGCCCTGAAGGCGAAGAGAAAGCCCCATTCAGAATGCCCCATGACCCGGATTTTTGCACTGGCTGCCAAGGGACGGGGTTCCAAAGGCGGAGATCAGGCAGGAAGCTACAGGAGTGCACTTCTCTCCCGCCCCCAACTCTCTCCCCTCACGATCCTCCTTCCTCGCTCCACGCTGAGCTTCCCACCTGGCGATCTCCTTGGCGACCTTCTCGTTGGGGCAGGTGACAAAGGCTGCAGAGACCGAGCCGGGAACATAGCCGGAGCTCGAGGCCGGCGAGGGTTGGGACGGGGGGCTTCCTGAAGCCATGGTCAGCAGAGCTCGGGGTAGCAAGAGAAGGCGGGAGGCCACAGGCAGCAGCGCCGGCATCCAAAGCGACAGGAGAAGAGCGGCCTGAGAGCACGAAATGAATCCGGTGTCACTCCACAACTACCCGAGGAAACTGCATCTCGGGAACCCTTCGCTTGGATAGACAAGCTCTGCCCTCCCCCTCTTCTGCACCCCGAAGGAAAAGGTCCCTGAAGCTGGGAGAGAAACTTGGGCAATGACGGCGGACTCGGTTCTCATTCTCTCCTCAGAAGCCACCCTCTAGGATTTGGTGAGCGGGTGGTGGTCGAGGGCGCGAGGACCGGAAGGGGCGGGGCCGGTCACTCACCCCTCCGCCGAACAGGATTGCGGGTGCCCGCCCCCAACTCATGCAGCCTATGTTGGTAGAGGAGGGTTTAATGTCAAAAATCACACGTAAATCCGAGAAAGGACCCCCAAATCCAGGATGAGCGGCCTGTTCTTACCTGGGCGGCACCCACGTGATAAGAAAACAGCACACACCACGTGACAGCAAATGACAGCCCCGAACCGCCAGAGCCAGCCAATCCTGGCCCTCACGTGGCCCTGTTTGCCCCGCCTCCTGAAGGAGGAGGAGCGACAGGGAATTGGGCCAATCGACAGCCGGATCTGCAGACGTGCGCGGAAATGGCACTCTCGTTTCCGTGTAAACCGGAAAACGGCCAATTGCAGGCTGAGGAGAGCCGCAGCGTCGTTCCACTGTCACGTGAGGGGGCCTGTCCCCCTCAGGCGGCTGTACCTCAATGAGCGACGCGAAGAGGCCAATCGCTGGCCAGCCCCGCACGCCACGTGATGAGAGTGCTGGCGCTAGGAAAGGGGGGCTGGAGACCCCGCCAATTCGATGCGTCAGGTTGTGGAGTGTGGAATCGTCTTTAAACGCCAGAATGTGCCCAGTTACAGCCCTTATACTGGTCCCGAGGTCTTAAGGAGTGGGAGGAGGGTGTGAAAAGATTGAACCTCAGGGGGTAAAGAGAGCGCCCCCTGCCTCTTCAGTTAGGACTGACATATGCCTTGGTTAGGTAATGAACGGCGATAATCTGAGAAGCCAGCTGTCCCTGGGCAGGGGAAAGTGATTAGGCAGGGATGTCCACGGCAAGACGATGGCTCGGTGGGGCAAGATGCGTTTTAAAAGGACAGAGTGAATTCATATCCTATGAATGGGATAAAGGGTGATGAAAATGGGGCAATTCAGCCTTCTTAAACTGAAACCCTAAAGCTGGAGACAGACTGGTGAATGGGGTGGGGGAGAGACGAGGGCTGCAAGTTGGGGCTATGGAGGACACCAAGATGTAGCGATGGCCCTTTGGTCCCTCACCCCTCTCCTCTATTTAACTCTTCAGGACTGATCACACCTCCGAGTCTTGGGTCTCCCTCCCTTAACCCATCCCCCTAGGAGCCTGGACCTGTCCTACATAACTTCCCTGGGGCCCAAGCACATCCAGTGACCCAAAAATGGAGAGAGGGGCCAATGAGAGGAGAGAGAGGTGGGAGGAGGCAGCAGCAGAGAAAAGGCTCTTGCCACTCCCCCTACCCAGTATTCCTACTCCTTTCAAGGTCTGGGGTCTCAGCTCTGCTGGGTGGGTGTCACTGGGCATCTATCAGAGTTCTGTCCTACCTGAGTCTCCGGGGGGACCGAGTCTCCCTGAATCTGTCTTTGGGTTTGGAGTTTGTTTCTGAGCTGGATCTCTGCAGGGCCTTTCAGTATTTGCAGTGGGATCTTTCTCAGGACTGAGATTCCTTTTTGTTTTGGGAGTTTCTGTGTTTCTGGGACTGAGATCACTCTGTCTTTCGGGGGTCTTTCAAACCCTTTATGGGTTTGGGGTCTCTGCATTCTACATCTCTGAGTTACCTGAGTGTCTCTTTTTCCTCCCCCTCTCTCTTTTCCCTTTTTCCCCATCCTCAACCCTCAGGTCTGGAGTTTTATGGTCTCTTGAGTTATCAGTCTCTGAGTCTGCAGTTTCTTTTCTCTGAGATTGAAGTCTGGGGTCTGGTATCTCTGGATCTGAGTTCTCTAAGACCTAATTCTAGTTCTGGGTTCTTTCTGAATCTGGATCTCATCTTTTTCTTTGACTCTAGGTCTCTGATCTTGATCTTCCTGAAATCACCATCTGATTCTAGAGTCTAAGGTTTCTGTGGCTGTGGAGAACCTTTCTGGATTTGGACATTCATATTTTGATCTCTGACCCTTCTCACAATGGGGAGGGAGGGGTCTTGGATCTTTTTTGTCCCCTGAGATTGGGGTCTCTTTTCTTCTAGATTTTGAGTTTNCTCTGGGTCGGGGGTCTGTCAGTCTCAGGATCTGAGGTATACCTCTTTAGAACTGCACTCTCTGTCTGGTATGTTTTTGAGGCAGGGGTCTCTCTCTTTCTGGTTCTCACTGGGTAGGGGTGGGGGCTGCAGAGTCTCTCTCTCCTCCTCCTCCTTCTCTCTCCTCTCTCGCTCACTCCCCCGCCCCCCTCTCTGGAGCTCTCTCTCTCTCTCTCTCCCGGCTGCCGCTGCTGCCGTTGGCTCCTATTCTCCTCCTCCTCCTCCTCTCTCCTCCTCTCTGCTCCTCTCTGCTCCTCTCTCCTCCTCTCTCCTCCTCCTCCACCTCCTCCTCCTTCTCCCCCTCTCTCTCCCCCTCTTTCTCNGAGCCAGGGCCAGGGGGGGGAGCAGCTGAAATGGAGGGAGAGAGAGGAGGACCGGGCAGGCAGGGATGGGAGCAATGGGGAAGGAGGAATGGGAGGCCAGAAGATAGGGGTAGATAGGGGCCGGAGGGGCCAGGAAGCAGGCTTTGAATGGGGCTGAGGGGAAAATGATGAAGGGGAAAGAGATTGCCAGAAAGGGTGGGAAGATAGAAGGATAGGGTTGGGGAAGACCTGCAGAAATAATTTGGAGGTGGGAGCTGAGAGATGAGGAAGATATTAAGGAAATAGGAGGACAGAGTCTTAGTAGAGGGGCCGGAAGGGAGAAATGAAAACACGGGGTGAAAAGAAAGGCCAAGAAGATGGGGGGTAGTATACGGTGGAGGGGCTCAGAGAATGGTAGGGGGTTGAAAAAGAGAGGAGGATGGACGGAGAGAAGAAGGGGCCAGATGGAGAGAGAGGGAGGCAGTGGGGGGTGGGGGGAATGGAGGGTCCAGATGGAGGGAAGAGAGGAGAGAGGGAATGGGCTGGGGGAGGAGAGACCAGGGCAGGGGGAGGGCCAAATTATGTGTGTGTTTATTGAGGGGGGGAGGGGGCAATAGAAGTAAGATTGAGCGATGGGAGTTGAGGGCAGGTTAGGATCCTGCCCCAGACTCTGACCCTCATTAAGCCCTTTGACCGGAGAAACGTAACCCCTGGGGTCGTNATTTCCATTCCCCCTCCCTCCTCTGGTGTCCATCACCTATATCTTTCCCCCCATATGGTGTCCGTTCCTTATTTGAGTCCCCCTTCTGTCCTTTCCCTATCTCAGTCCCTTCTCTGGTCCTTTCTCTTCTATCTGGTAGCTCCCTCATATCTCTGCCACCTCTTTACCTCTCCTTCATGACCCCATTGTCTTAGTACCCCTGTTAGGTGCACCTCATTTCCTCTAACCCACGTCCACCTGGGCTCTTCTGGTATATTCCCTTGTCTCTAGGGATTGACTCTCATTTCTGCCTTCTTTTCACTTAGATCCATCCCTGTGATTTGTCCCCCAGCCCATCCTCTATCCCTAACCCATTCCCCATCTTGTCACTGCAAGTCTGTGCGTACCCACTTTCCCCTAATACCTTACTTAGCTCTTACCACCCCTTCCTCTTTTCTTGTCTCCTCTACTTCCTGGGGCGTTAGAGATTCGGGGTGCAAAGATGTAGGTTTTAACGGTTGGAACAGGGCCTACCCCCCATCTGAGCCCTGTGGGATTTCTTATCCTAGTAAATTTTTCCCTTTTCTCAGCTGTGTTGGTCTGTCTCTTGCATCTCCCTCCCAGAATCATCCTTACTTAAGTCCAGACAATATCTGTGTGGGGAGTGTGTGTTCCCAGAGTTCCTCCTAAGCTAAGTTCCCTGCAGCCTTCCCTGCTCCCAGGAGGAAAGTGTCCCCTGAACTCCAACCTCCCTTCCTGTGGCTGCAGCCAGAACCAGCACCTCCCGGAATGGTTATAGGTTAGCAACAGACGTCTCTTCTGGGAGTCCTCAGAGTCTGAGTGCAGTGGGCATGTTGCCTGCGGTGCGTGCAGTCTCAGAGCCTAGGGATTGGTGGTATCTGTATCTAGAGGGTATTGGAAAGAATCTCTGAGATGGTATTGAGATAGTGAAAGTCTAGAAGTATTGGGGTTTCTAAATACCTATATTCTAGGAGTTCATCTCTGACTCTGATCTGAAATTTACATCCATTTGAAGAACATGTATATAGACAAAAAGGGGCTAGATTTTTCAAAACTTTCCTACTCAGGTGTATTCAGGTAGGTTTTATTTTATTTTAAAGTAGGCTCCACGCCCAACAAGGGGATGGAACTCATGACCCGGAGATCAAGAGTCGCATGCTCTACTGACTGAGCCAGCCAGGCGCCCCAGGGTATTCATGTAGGAGGAAGCTTAAAGGACAGTTCTTTCCCTGCAATATAGCCATGATTAACTACCCTGTAAAGGTGACAGAATTTGATTTTTCTTCCTCTAAACTGTTTCACACTGTGATACCTTAAACCTGTTTTCTATCACTTTGATGTCACCAATTTGATTCTTCCTTCCATAGGGCCTGTCCCCTGTGTCCCTGTGATGGTGTGTGGCACTGGGATTTAAAGGAGAGACAGTGTGCAGGGATGGGGGCATGGGAAGATCAGCTAAGTTGGGTAAGATGCCGCCTGGGGGCATCTCCGAGCCTGGGCAAAGCTTGCTCTACTGTTCTTTTTTTAGAAGTCTGTCCCCATCCTCAGCTTGCACTTTTGGAGGCCCCTTCTCTGTACAGGCTCGGATCTTCCATTCTTCCTTCCCCTCTTTCTTCCTCAAGCTCCTCACTGTGCCCCGGAGAGGTTCCTAACCTGTGGAGTTGGCTTCTGTCCTGTCCACCTGTCCGTGGAGACTAGGTGAAGAGAGGGGGCAGTAATGAATCTTTAATCTCTGGGCATGGAGTGGGAGAAGAGAGAAATTCAGTCTCTGTTCCTCCAGACAAAGGCATGTTTCCTACCTCCTCACTCTCCAGCCCCGCCATAGCCAGAAGTTGACAAGACCTCCCCTCCCCTCCCCTCCCACCACCAGAAGAACCAGAACTTTCCCCAGAGGTTGAGCGGGGTTGGGCTAGAGGAGAAGGGAGCTGAGAATAGAGGAGAGGCAGGAGGAGAGGCCCTCTCCTGTCTCTGATTCTGTGAACAGGTAAACTCCCTCACTTCCTCTCTTTTCCAGATGCTTAGCTCTCAGAATTTCATGACCCAAATGCTCCTACACCTCTGACCCCATTCTTCTTCCCCACAGCCATGTAGCCCTCCTCTCACCGTCTTGCAGATGGGTGAGCCATCTTCCCTCCAAGTCCTCATCTTCTGGATGCCCTCCCTCTTCCCAGTCACCTGCCACCACCATCTCTGTGTGCTTTCCTTCTGCCAGTTTTGCTGTACCTTCCATCTTTTTATTTGTTGGGTGTGGATGGAAAGCACCATCACTTTTCTCTGCCTCTAAACTTGTGCCCTCTCTGTCATGATATGATTCTCCTTCCTGAACCCCTCCCCCCCATTTCTTAACTCAAGTCTACAGAGCCCCCTGTGATGCTATTTCCTCTCCCCTCTTTCCCCCCAGATATAAAGGCTTATTTTCTGTTCCTTTAAAGTTACCATGTGCCTCACCCCCTATCTGTGATCTTAAGGCAGGTGGGGTGTCATTCTCCCACTTTGTGGACTCTATTCTTGCCATTTTGGGCCTTTGTCTCCTAAATGCAGAGAGCCTCCCTTACTGTTTCTGTGTGTCTCTGTCCCCCAGATGTACGGGGACCCCCTATGCACCGAACCCAATACGTTCATTCCCCATATGATCGTCCTGGTTGGAACCCACGGTTCTGCATCATCTCGGGGAACCAGCTTCTCATGCTGGATGAGGATGAGGTGAGCAGTGTGGGAAGGTTGGGAGAGGACCTCTGGGTAGCATGGGAGAATGTGGAGAGAATGGTGACGAGGATCCTCATTAGTGAAGGGATGACAGGCACAGAGAAAGCAAAAAAGAGAGAAACCTTTGCACATGGTTGGAGGAGGGTGGCCACTGAGATTTGGATTGACATGTGCAAATGTACAGGCCTTCTCTCCCCTTGGCCAGGGGATCTTTCGGGGCCATGTGCAGGGTTGGGAAGGAGATGTGGTTCTGAAGATTTGGGGTTGGCCTCTGTTGTCACCCTGCCCATATTGTGGGATAGGTTAGGATGGGAAAGGGAAACTGAAGGGTTTGGAGAAGGGGTGGCAAAATGGATATTGCTTTGGAGGGATCACCTCCAAGTGATCCTTGAGAACCCTCTCCTCTTCTCCCCCACCCCTACCTCAGCAAGACCCGTCAATCACCACCATGCCCCTCTCATGTGGAGAGAAGGAATTGAGGGAAACTGGGGAGGGGGGCCTGGGAGGCACTGGGAGAGATGACATAAGTCAGTGGATCTTGGTGTGGATGGCGGTGAAGACTGGGAAGGTGCCTGAGATCAGGGTTTTGAGAGACTGGAGAGCTTTCACCAGGGACACCAATCAGGAAAGAATATAAGGGAGAAGGTACCAGGGGGAGGAGGGGAACTAGGAGGAGGGGACATTTTCTAAAGGAGTAGGAGTGGGAGAGGGGCAGGGACTAGCCAGAGAGTGGGAAACGGGGGTGGGGGGGCGGGGGGGGCATCCAGGGCCTTTAGAGCCAGGGGAGTATGGGTTCCCAACAGGCACTGGGGCAGCAGTGGGGACCCATCAGAGGAAACAGGGGATGCAGATATGAGAGGTGGCTGCCCAGAGGTGTGATTCAGGGAGTGGGGGTGATTTGGGAGAGCAGCTTTAGAGAGTGATAGGTAGCCTGTGAAACCAGATTGGTGGTGAGAGATGTGCTCCCGGTGCTGTTGGCGAGGGTGTGGTGGGGCAAGGCTAGAATCAGACTCGGGGTTAACCAGGGTCCGGAGGGACCTGAGGGGCAAGTGAAGAGTGTGGAGAGATGACCAGCTTGAGTTTCCAGGTCACAGAGTGAAGTCCAGTCTAGAGGAGGATGTGGTAACTTTAAAGGAGGAGGTGGTTTGGGAGTCCCAAATTTTAGGCATTGGGGGGCATTTGAATGATTCACTAGGAGTGGCAGGTCTTGACCAAAGGTTGTGATCTGCAGAATGAACTGGGGAAACAGGAACCAATGAGAGCGGGGCTCTGGGGAGGATGAAGAGCGAGAGCAATGGGTGGGGTAACGAAGGAAGGGTAGAGGTGGGCACAGGCCGTGGGGCGGACCGGTGGCCAGCAAGCTGAGCAGCACCGCAAGTGGCCAGAGCAGGGACGGGTAGGTGAGCAGTGTGCAGGGCCACAGGTGCTGGAAGCAGATGGGCTGTGGAGCTGGGGCTAGGGACCAGCAGGGTGGGGTGGTTCTTGTAGGGGTGCAGGAGAGGGGAGGATTGGAGCTGGGGATGAGGCTCAGGGAGAGGGAATGGCTCAAGAGAAGAAGGAAGTGAGAGAGGTTGAGTGGGGGGCGAGGGAAGGAGATGAAGGGTGTGGGGGGGTGACCAGGCCCTCTGGGGGGTGTGGGGAGGTTGGGTCCCAGTCTGGCCGAAAGCCCGGCCGTGGGAGGGAGACAAGCTGTAGATCCTGATTATAAATGCAGCTTCTGCTACCCCCGTGACAGGCACGGAGGGAGGGAAGGTGGTGAGGGAGGTGGGAGGTTGGGAGGAAAGCGGGGAGAATGGAGGAATTGAAGGTCAAGGGGAAAGGGGATTTGGAGAGTAGCAGACTCCTGCGGGGTTTCAAGAAGAGCTGAGTAGACTTTGGGAGGGTGTTTCAAAAGCGATGGAGGGAAGGAAGAGGAGGATGGGGCGGGAGGGAAGGAGGGAGAGATACCTGGAGAGAGAGGGGAAAGAGCAATCGACTCATCCCGAGACACTTCAAGAGTGNGGGGGGGGCGGGGGGGGAGAGGGGAAGGGGCAAGAGGAGGGACGGCCTGGGCCAGTGAGGTCTGACACACCCCCGCATCCCCTAGATACACCCCCTTCTGATCCGGGACCGGAGGAGCGAGTCCAGTCGCAACAAACTGCTGAGACGCACGGTCTCCGTGCCGGTGGAGGGGCGGCCCCACGGCGAGCATGGTACGGCGGCCGAGCAGGCTCTCGTGCCCCGGACAGTCGCGGGGAGAGGGCTGAAGGTGGACCGGGCTGCCGGGGAGGGGGGAGTCCGGGAAATGAGGGAGCTGTCAGGGGGTGGGAGGAGGAGGAGGAGACAAAGTCTCTCATCCTGCGAGTGGGAGCCTGGAAGGAGAAGGCGCCCTCCTCTGGGATCTGAGCGGGACTGGGGCTGTGGGTGAGAGGCCCCAGTGGTCTTTGCTCTGTTTCGCTCCCTTTTTTCTCTCCAGCTGCGAAGTTTGCCTGTTTTCCTGGTGCTTGTAAAAATAGTCTCCTTAGATCTTTAGCTTCCTGTCCGAGCGTTCCTGCCCCTGCCCCTCCCAGCCCTTGGTCTGGGATCGTGGAGAGAATGACCTAGTTCCTGCCCTCCCCCCCCCCAGACCTCTGCCCCACCCCCACGGTCCTGCCTCCTCTTTCAGACCTTCTGGCCTCTGGGCCCTTCCTCTTTTCTTGCCCCCCACCCCTTTTTCTCTTCAACTGCTGCTATTTTCTGCAATTCTGTCACCCCCTTTCTCTTCCCTCCCTGATTTCTCATATTTTCTCCACCCCTCTTGATTCCTCTGTCGCTCCCCTCTGCTCCCGGTGGAACTTCATCAGACCCCCATCATCTCCTTTCTGTCTGTCTGTGGAGCTATCTGCTCAGTCTGTCTCTCCAACTCTCTCCCTCTCTCCATCTGTCTCTTCCCCTCCCTCCCTNCCCTCTTTAGTCATTTAAAAAAAGATTTTTGTCTTCCTGAGAAGTTCGCTTAAAAGGTTTCCATGGGAACAGTGAGGGTAGATGAAGGCAGAGAACAGAGATCTGCAGCCAAGGTGCAGAGAGACGCCCTCAGCCCCCAGAAACCCCCATTTCACTGCCCTCTACCACTGCATTCCTCTTCCAGGACCTAGGGATCCAGTTCCTCCATTCTCCCCACACCCCTGGTGACCTCTTTCTTCCACCAGCAACCCCTCTCCTCAGGGATCCAGACTCCCAGTTTCTCTTCCTCAAAGAGATTGAGTGGCCTGTCTCCAACCTTTGGCATCCTTTTAGCCTTCTTCTGATAGGCCTAGGTCTCACTGCCCTTGGGGGCCAGCTTTGGGACCCTGGGTGAGTGGGTGGGCAGGGATGTGTGTCATTGTCATGGAAACCTCTGACCATGGGGGTGTGTGGATAGCACATTTCTGTTAGGCAAAGCCAGGTGGTGGTGGTGGTGGTGGTGTGTACAGAGAATATGTGTGATGTCTGTCACATCTGTGTGTGTGTGTGTGTGTGAGTCATGTCCACGTGTGGGAAAGATTTGTGTGTGCAAATGTGCATACCTGTATGTCTAGGCCAGAATGGTCACATGCTCATGGAGCATGTTTATCATATGTCGGGTGTTTGATAATCTCTGCCCACAGAATCCCCATCTTTCTCCTTATCCTGAGTCCTTAGGGTCTGGGGTCTCTGGTGTGGGTCTCTCCTGTGTGTTTTGGGTGGGGGCACCTGTGTGTGTTTGGAGTTGGGGATGGTACTTGGAAGTTGTGTTGGGGGTTCGATAGTGGTTGGGAGAGGGTCCTGGGGTATATATAGTTGGGGGGAGGGTTTAGTGAAAGAGTTGATAGCTGGTGAATGAACGTTTGGGGTTTTCAGGGGGACATGGAATGTGTAAAGGGCATGGAGGATATGCAGGGGACATAAGGATCTTTAGGGGGTTGGGGGCCTGGGTCCGCGAAGGAGTGTGCTGAAGCTGTGGACGCTGGAGCCCAGGAGAGGTCGCCGGACCTTTGAGGGGCATTGGAATCCAGGGCTCCTCCTCTGCTGGGTGGAGCCGGCGCCCCTCGTTCCTTCCGCGATTTTGGTGGGGGGGGGTCCTGCTCGGGAAGGGATGGTGGGAGGCCCGGTTGGCTTTGGGGGTCCCCTCGCCCCCCTCCCCCGTCTCTCTCGCGCTGTCTCCGGGCGACGGGGCTCGTGACAGAGGCGGCCACGGCAGCAGCGGTCGCCTAGCAACGGCGGGGGGGGCCCGGGA
>NW_027528611.1:4933246-4941652 GCF_008692635.1 Crocuta crocuta | reverse complement strand
TCGGGGACCGGCCTCGGGGGGCCAGGGTCGCGGGCACGCGGGGGAGGCTGGTGTGGGGTGATCTCGGAGCCCCTTGGTGGACACGGCAGCCCGCGTGTCCGTGAATGTGTTCGTGTCCATGCTCGTGTCCCCTGTGTCGATGCCATGTGTACCCGGGGCCCAGTTCCTCTTGCACACATGTGTAGCCAGCCGTGTGAAAGCTTGTCCTGTCTCATCGTGCTTCTGTTCGGTTTCTGCCTAGGAGGCTACTGGTCATACTGGTACATGTCACCTCTGACCCTGAACATGCATGTCTCTCTCTGGCTGGGGCTCACTTCCAGTCTCCTGTGTGTACGGATGTGTGGCTGCATGAGCAGGATTTTCCCTGTCCCTGGTGGCAGGTGTGTGTCTTTGCATGTGTTCCATCATTGGCCTGGGTATCTGTGTCAATCCCAGCACGGGTGTCCAGGGTGTGTCTGGATGTGGGTGGTGTGCAAGTGGGGGAAGGGAGTGAGTGTGTGTGAGTGGGCTTCTTGGCATCCTACTATGTATGAAACACCTTTGGGCTAGGCAGGCGTGAGCCCCTGGTGTGTCTGGGAGTGGGGACGGAAAAGGTGAAAACGAAAGGAGTGGGGAGAAAGTGGAGAAGTGAGGAGAAAGGAGGTGAAGAGGGAAGAGAGAAGCTTGGCGAAGAGGGAAGGAATAGCTGGAGAATGGGAATGTGGGAGATATTTGAGCCGGATTGAGGAGAAGAGGATAAGGGAGCTTAAGATGGGGAACTGGAGGGAGATGGAGGGAGAAGGGGTCTTGGGAGCTGGGAAGGAGGAGCGGGGAGAGGAGAGAAGCCTTTCAGTAAAGCTGTCTCCTGAGAGAAGAAAGGGGCAAGATGAGAGAGGGCACCCGTTCATGTAGGCTTTATAGGATCGGGCTTGGTTGGATGAGGGATGGCCACTCAGGCATAGAAGCTGGCTCACGGTGAGGCCTGTCATTGCAGGTACTGTCATTAGAGCTTCCTGTCTCCTGCACAGTTTTGCCCCCCATTTCTCTGCTCTGTCCAGCTCTGTTCCTTATCCTGCTCTGGGAACCTTTCTCCTTGGCTTCCCCTCAAGAGCTGCCAAGCTGGGTAGGCCAGGAAAGAAAGGCCAAAGGGAAGGTTAGGGATTCGGGGGATTGGAGGGCAAGGGGAGAGTCTGTGGGTGATGGCAAGATTAGAGAGGTGGGAGAGGCGGGAGTCCAAGCCCTTGCTGTGTGTGTGTGAGAGTGCAATTGTGTGTGTACACAGGGTGTGTACACGTGTGGGTGTGTGCACAATGCCTGTGTTACGGGTGTGTGTAGGTGGCAGTTATGTGCGTGCATGCGTGTATACATCGTGCAGGGATGGGACATGGAGACCCAGGATCGCAGTGTACACTTACCAGGTTTGCTCTGTGTGTGTACACGGGTTATGTGCTGTGTTTCCTGTACGTGTCATTGCATGCAGCATTAGTAACAGAATGTCCTGTGTTTCTGTCACTTTGTTTCCTTTTTCTTTGTGTTTTTCTTTTTTTTGCGGCAGTGACAGTCTCTGAGCATATGTGTACGTGGCTTACGCGTACCTGTGACTTACGTGTGAGTTCATGGATTTTAGCTCCTGATAATATGCATAAGGTTCTATTACTTCCAAGAACCAAGTGAACCAATTAGCAAATTTATTCCTTTTCTGTCAATTCTTTAGTTCCAAAGCAAAATTTTGGTGGATTTAAAGTTAGTCTTTGTGCTTCATTAGAGGAGCTTGCATATGAAAGTAGTGGCTGAGTTTGGTTCCTTGAAATGGAAGGGAGGCAGCCATACCTGAGAAATTCAGAGACTAGCAAAAAGATACCCTTAGATGCATTGTTGAGTGTGTCCTCAGAAGAGTAATTACGCATTTGCTTCTTGTTTTTTTCTTATTGTGAGCACAATCACTGACGCCTGTGTTGGAGTCAGGGAAGGGCTGAGGGAGAAGAAGGGGTTGTCCTGAGGTGGAGTGGATGTGGTCATACTTCCCATGCGAAAGAAGGATGATTTTGCTTTTGGGGTACCAGCATACCTTGCTGTGGTTGGGAGCATATACTCAAGCATGTGTCTTAGAGGTTAAACTGACTTCCCCTGTGTGTGTGTGTGTGCACGCCCGTGTGTTAGGATTAAATGTCTAATTCTGTAATGTGCTGCCCACATGATTGCCCAAGGGACTGGGGCCTCAGGTCCACACCAGCAGCTCTCATGTGGGTGTTTGGGTCCAAATGTGTACTCCTCTGTTGCAGTGTTCACATATGTCTTAAGCATGTATCCCATGGGGTATGTGGGTCTCAGGGTCTCAGAACGTGGATCCGTGGCACCCCTGTGCTCACAGTTGTCTGTATGTCTCATAAGCACCTAGATCCCTATTTTTTGTATTGTGGTTATATACACGTACCCCCGCAGCTCAGTGTATGTTTCCGTGCTCTACACACATGTTCCCAAGGGTCTGACAAGGGTGTCATGGGGTCCACATTTTTGTGGGCAGACCTTCTAACACCTGCGCTTTAGGGGCAAAGGGAAACTGGAGACCGATTCTAGGGCAAATTGCTGGTGATTTGCAATTCTGGAAGCAGACAGTGAAAATGTAGTTGTGGCCCTCCCTTGTTCTGGAGCCCAGAGGGTTAACAGGCAGCTCTTCCGGTCTCTCGCCCGCCCCCCCCAGCCTGTAGCTTCTTGTTGCCGTGGAGATGATAGCCCCGCCCCTGATGCAGCACCTGCCCCCCCATTGGCTGCAGTGGTGACTGTGGGGCTGAGGGGGGAGCCCAGGCCTGGGCAGCCATTCTGGAGCTGGAGCCGGAGCTTGGCATCCCCCACTTTCATTCTCCTCTAGCCCCTTGGCCCCTCTAAATTCCCTGGCAGCAGAGCCCCAGCTTCCCTCCTCCGAGCTGCCACCCCTCCAGACTCTTGGCGGTCCGAGCTTCAACCGCATTCTCTTCCCCTCCTCCTCCTTACCTTGCCCTCATATGGGAGTCCCCTGAACCTCCACTGCTCATCCTCCCCACTCCCTGCCCACTCCCCTGCATTCTTCTCTTTTCCTCTTCCCCACTCCCCTTCCCTTCCGAGTCCCTGCCACTGCAGTGCACGTGGAACCGGCCCTTCTCCCCTCCCCCTCCCATCTGCCCCTTCCTTGAATTTTCTGGCCCCAGGCTGCTTCCTCTGCCACTCCTCACAGGTCCCTTCTAAGACTTCCCCCTCCAGACCAGGGAGGGGGTCATGGGAGGCAGCCCTGGCTGTCCAGACAGACAGGGGTCCCAGGAGAGGGGGGCAGGTGGAAGATGTGCCCAGCTGAGGGGAGAGGAAAGCCTGCCTATGGGCAATGACCTTTAACCCAACTCCCCCCCCCAGCTAGCCCCTTCCTGGGGGGGTGGGCACCAAGGACCTAGCTTCCGTGGATCTTTGGTGTCCTTTTATCACTGGGGTTTTATTGACCCTCTCAGCCATGCCCTTCTGCTGACTGCCAGTCCCAGTCATGGGCCTAAGGCCTCCCACCCCATCCCCCTCGGGGGGCTCCGGCTCGGGTTCTTTACCCCCTCCTTCCCGCCGCCAGCCTCTCAGCCGCCGCTGCTCTTCCTGCTGCTTTCCGGGGGGTAGGTGAGGCTGGAGCTGAGGGGCAGAGGGAGGTGGGCGAATGGGCTGGGGCCAGAGTTGGAAACCTGGGCTAACAACGACCCCTCCCAACTTCCCTTCTGGCTCTTTATCCCCTTCCAGAATACCACTTGGGTCGCTCGAGGAGGAAGAGCGTCCCAGGGGGGAAGCAGTACAGCATGGAGGCCGCCCCCGCTGCGCCCTTCCGGCCCTCGGTGAGTGAAGGCACCAGCCAGATGTGGCTCAGCTGGGCCCCCTCCCCTCTAGCCCCAGCTGGAGCCTCAGGATTCTGAGAAAGGGGGCAGGAGGGAGAGAGAGAGAGAAAGCGCGCGCACTCTCACTCAAGCGCGCGCCTCTCCCCACCTCTTTGGTTTCCCCCTCCTTGGCTCTGTCCCCTTGCTTCTCAGACCAGCCCTCCTACCTTCTCCAAGCTGGTGTGTGTGTGTGTGTGTGTGTGTGTGTGTGTGTGCGCGTGCGCATGTGTGTGTTTGCACCCGTTGGGAGCAAGGGAAGAAAAATTGGTAGCAGGGCTCCTATCTCCATTTCCTCACTTCTAGAGACTTCCCTTTTCCCCCATCCCACTTTCATCCAGGGACTCTTCCAGCTGAGGGGTGAGTAGGTAGAACTGACCCTGCCCCAATCCACCCCTATCCCCATTTCCCCCCCACCCCAGCAAGGCTTCCTGAGCCGGAGGCTAAAAAGCTCCATCAAACGCACGAAGTCACAACCCAAACTTGACCGGACCAGCAGCTTTCGCCAGATCCTGCCTCGCTTCCGAAGTGCTGACCATGACCGGTACAGGGGCTGGAGCGGGCGGGATGAGTTGGATGCAGCATAGGGGACTCTTGGGTGAGATGGCAAAGAAGAAGGTTATCTAGGTGCAGGGAATGAAGGCCTCGGATTGGTGGATTGGTTGAGGGATGCTATGGGACAAGGGACAGAATGGACAAGAGGAAGCGGCAGGAGAGGGGCAGGGTGCAGGGAGAGGACGAGCAGAGAGGCAGGAAGGGAATGAAGGTGAGGCCAAGGAGGGCCTCTTCTGGGCAACAGAAGGATGGGCTCCAGCCCAGGAGTGAAGGAGCTGTACAGGACAGAGAAGGAGCAATGGAGCCTGCGAGCCAGGGAAACACTAAGGGACCCTGGGAAGGGGCATTGGGTTGGTAGGAGAGGGCGCGGTGTGATGTAGGAGAAGGGTGTAGGGCAATGGCAGCACTTGGAGTGGGGCTGGCAGATACTGATGGATGAGGGAAGGGCAGCGTAGAGCCTGACAGAAAGGGGAGGCTGACCAGGTATACAGGTTGACAGAACTGGGAGGGGAAGCCGTAGGGTTAATCATGGACTGAAGTGTGAGGAAGAAACCCCTCAGAGAAGTCCAGAGGGCACTGTCCCTGAGATTGGGGTTGCAGGAGATCTGATATTTGCTTCTGTTGTTTGCCTCTTGGGGTCCCTCTTTGGATTTCCCCCTCACTCAGTCTCTCTCCAGGGAGAACCCTGTCCCTCCTTTCCCCCATGTCTGGCCGCCCCCAGGATTGGGCAGGTGGGGAGGTTGGGATAGGTGAGTCACACCTTCCCCTACCCCCCTCCTGTGTCACCAGAGCTGGATTTGGGCCTGGCGGGGGGTGAGGGCATGGTATTCCTGGCCGCGGGGGCGGGGGGGCCGGGGGAGCGTCGCGCTGACGGCAAAGGAGCCCAAGATGACGGGGCTGCTATAAATAGCCTCATGGAGGCTCCCACACCCGAGAGCTCTCCCTCCCGCTTTCCTACTGCTCTCCACTCTTCCTCCCCTAGCCGTCTCCCAGCCGCTCGCTAGCCCAGCCCTCTGTATCAGCCCAGCCCTCTGTATCGTGTGCCCCGTCCTCCATTCCCTCAGCCCCCCTTACCTTCTGCTCCGTGGTGTGGTCCCTGCTTGTCCCCCATCTCTGTTCCCACGCCCATCTTTCCAGCTGCTCCTCATCTTCTCCCATCCTCTGTCTTTCTGCACGTGGCTTTGCCTCCCCCTTCTCCCTCCTGCCCTGCCTCCTCCTCTTCCCCAGGCCCCATTTTCAATCTCTTCCTTCTCACTTCTCTGCCCACAGCTTTCTCCTGTTGCTTGTGATTTTCCCTCCCTCCTTCCTCTGATTTTGCTAAAACTTGTCCCCTTCTTTCATTCATTCATTCTTTGAATCATTACATGGTTTTAGGTACTAGCTGTGTGCCAGGCCCAAATAAACATTTTTTTTTTTTGTATTTCTGGTTCTTTACTTCCACTTTTTTTCCCCTAATATTGAGGCTCTGATTTGGGGGGGTGGTCACCTAGAAGTGCCCCACGTCCACCTGTTCTCTTTGTTTTGTTTTTTCCCTTTCTGCCATGGTCTGTTTCTGGGTTGAGATATTTCCAGGTGTCCCCAGTCCTCACAGCCCCTTAAGTGTGAATTAGGGGATAGGGGCTTCTTAAAGGGTCCTGACTTCTCTCACTTTCCTCATGTCTTTTGTCTGTGTCTGTGTGAGAAGAGGGCTCAGGGGACTCTTTCCCCAGGTCCCCACCCTAGAGCTGGCCCCTGGGTGTGTAAGAAGAGGGGAGCCCTGACCCTGTCATCTGACCCTTCCCTTCCAGGGCCCGGCTGATGCAGAGCTTCAAGGAGTCACACTCGCACGAATCTTTGCTGAGCCCTAGCAGTGCGGCCGAGGCCTTGGAGCTCAACTTGGATGAAGATTCCATTATCAAGCCAGTGCATAGCTCCATCCTGGGCCAGGAGTTCTGTTTTGAGGTACTGGGTCTCGTGGACTGAGGAGGGCAGGAGTGATGGAGGGTGAGGGCACGGAGGCCTGGAGAAGGTGGCACAGGTGGGGATGGTAAGGAAATGGAAACCTCTGGGGTTGAGAGAAAGGCGGGCAGGCCAGGGAGGAAGACACTGATAGAGTCTCCAGGCTTAGGAGTCACCTTCCCTCTGGAGCCCCATCTCAACCCCCCACCCCTCCCTAGGTAACAACGTCTTCGGGAACAAAATGTTTTGCTTGTCGTTCTGCCGCCGAAAGGGACAAATGGATCGAGAACCTACAAAGGGCAGTAAAACCCAACAAGGTATCGGGAGTAAAGGAGACACAGACAGCATGAGCAAGGCAAAGGTCAAGCCACAGGAGAAGCTGGGGGGCTCTAAAGGAAAGGGAGGCTTGGAGAGGAGGGGATCTGGATGAGCAGGAGGTGATCCCCACTTTTTTTCTGAGTCCCCCATTTCTTTTACCATTCTTTCTACCTCGGGGTCTGTTTCCCTTCCATGGAAGTCACAGACTTACAGAGCCGATTCGTCTTCCCTGTGGACAGCAACACCCCAGCAACATGCTGACAGTGGTCACCTAGCCCCTGCTGGTAGCATTCCTGCACAGCCACGTCTCTAGGCCTTGGTTTCCTCTCCATAGAGCTGGTGGGAATGGGGTTTAGATGGGGATTAGATGATCCCTAAAGTCTCTTTGGCTCAGAAATTCTACAGCCTGTTCTTCCCAAGGAGACATGCTCCCAGTTCCCTCAGCTGTTCTCCAATCCCAGTTTCCAGTGAGCCCACAGTCCTGTTGACCTGCCTCTGGGGGAGCCCTTGTTTTTCATTGTCCTGATTAGACCCTGTGTGCTGGATATGGTCTAACCCGTCCAAACTCCATGCTTGCTTCTCATTGCAACACCCCCTGAGCTTCACCATGACCTTGTAGCCCCATGTGTTCTCCAGGCCCTTTCATGCTACATATAGCCTCCCCCATCCTGTACTTATGCAACTCGCTTTTTTTTGTTTGTTTTTGCAATCAACTTTCGATTGTCTTTGGAGGACTCCCCAGTTTTTCCCTTCAAATTCCACCTTATTATTTTTGGTTTATTATTGCAGCTTCTGAAATTTTTCCCAATGCTGATTCTGTTGTCTGATGTGCGAGCTACCATCTGCATTAGTGTTCTAGCGCTGCTATAACCAATCACCACCAATTAGGTCACTTAAAACAAAGGAACTTTATTCTTTAACAGATTAGAAGACTGAAAGTTCAAAATCAAGGTGTTGGCAGGCCTTGCTTCCTCTGAAGCTCTAAGGGAGAATCCTTCCCTACTTTTTGTTTTTGCTTTTGTTTTCTTTTTTTCTTTCTTGCCTTTTGAGAGCTCCCGGGGTTGCCAACAATCTTTGGTATTCCGTGACTTAATAGCCGCATCTCTCCAATTTCAGCTTCCATGTGTCTCTGGTCTCTAAATCTCTCTCCACACAGATATGGGGCATTGGATTTAGGGCCCACTCTAATCTAGGATGAACACATCTTAATACGAGTGTGTCTCTCAGGACCCTTTTCCCAATTAAGGTCACGTTCATAGGTTTCCAGTGGACATGAATTTTGGAGGGGAGACACTGTTCAACCATCTCAGAGACCCTGTCTCACTTTCTCACCATCTCTTCCCTTTTGGTGTCTCTGTCTCTCTCTCCCTTCCCCTTTATCTACCGCACCCACCCCACCCCACCAGGACAACAGCCGCCGGGTGGACAATGTGCTGAAGCTGTGGATCATAGAGGCTCGGGAGCTGCCCCCCAAGAAGCGGTACTACTGCGAGCTCTGCCTGGACGACATGCTGTATGCACGCACCACCTCCAAGCCCCGGTCGGCCTCAGGGGACACCGTCTTCTGGGGCGAGCACTTTGAGTTTAACAACCTGCCGGCTGTCCGCGCCCTGCGGCTACATCTGTACCGTGACTCAGACAAAAAGCGCAAGAAGGACAAGGCGGGCTATGTTGGCCTGGTGACTGTGCCTGTGGCCACCCTAGCTGGACGCCACTTCACAGAGCAGTGGTACCCCGTAAC
>NW_027528611.1:4889162-4933193 GCF_008692635.1 Crocuta crocuta | reverse complement strand
GGGGCATGGGGGGCTCAGGAGGGGGCGGGGGCTCAGGGAGCGGCTCAGGGGGCAAGGGCAAAGGAGGCTGCCCAGCCGTGCGGCTGAAGGCACGTTACCAGACGATGAGTATCCTGCCCATGGAGCTGTATAAGGAGTTTGCAGAGTATGTCACCAACCACTACCGGATGCTGTGTGCCGTATTGGAGCCTGCCCTGAATGTCAAGGGCAAGGAGGAGGTTGCAAGTGCACTGGTCCACATTCTGCAGAGTACGGGCAAGGCCAAGGTGAGTCCTGTGCCCTCAGGAATAGGTAACCTGGGAATGGGCACTTGCTTGGGAGGGGGGATAGTAAGGACAGGGCACTAATATCTTCAGAATGAGCTTGGGCTGTACGGAGGCTGACCCTTGGATTTTCCCGGGTCTCAGGACTTCCTTTCAGACATGGCCATGTCTGAGGTAGACCGGTTCATGGAACGGGAGCACCTCATTTTCCGCGAGAACACGCTCGCCACTAAAGCCATAGAAGAGTACATGAGACTGATTGGTCAGAAATACCTCAAGGATGCCATTGGTACGGCCCACCCTCAGGTCTTCCTCCCAAGCCCACCAGATGTGCGTCCCAGCCCTAAACCTGGCTACTCCAGATCCCAGGTCACCCTTCCTCAGCTTGAATGCTTCCAAGCCTAGAGTCCCCGGACTCCAGCCTCCAGCCATGGGGTTCTGAGATTCCCCAACCCAGGCAGCCCCCATCCCTGCCCTTGGCAAGTATGACTACCCTCTGTTGTGCCCCCACCCCAGGGGAATTCATCCGTGCTCTGTATGAGTCCGAGGAGAACTGTGAGGTGGACCCCATCAAGTGCACGGCGTCCAGCCTGGCAGAGCACCAGGCCAACCTGCGGATGTGCTGTGAGTTGGCCCTGTGCAAGGTGGTCAACTCCCACTGGTGAGACTGGGAACGCTGGGTGGGGGCTGGGGCCGGGGTCGTGTGTTCATCTGTTCATCCATCTGTCCATCCGCAAAGAGGACTGATACTGGTTATGGGCAAATTGGTGTGCTGGGGGCTATAAGGCAGACAGAGAAGAATGAGGCCTGGCCCCTGCCCTTAGAAGGACATTAGATTCACAGAAAGCTACAGGCCAGTTGTAGTGTGTGTTAAGTGCCAAGGAAGGTTCCCTCTCCGCAGGCAACATAAGGTCAGAGACAGTGGAGATTTGACTGAGATAAGCTGAGAAGGCTTCACGAAAGTCGAAAGTCGTGCCCCCACACTCCACCCTGGGGCTGGGCTTTGAAGACTGGGTTAGGTTCTGGCATGTGGATTTGATGGGCAAGGAAGACGTTCTGGGAGAATGCTGTAGGAAGAGCACATGTGTGAAGATGAGGGCCCGGGAGCTTTCGGAGGCTAGCAGTTAGGTCAGGTGTAATGGAGCACATGGCTCATAATGGAGAATGGAAGAAGAGGTCTGGATATGGGAGTTGGAGTTAGAATCTGGAAGTCCTCAGCTGCCAGGCTAAGAGTTTGAGTTCATTGGTGGGTCATGGGGTGCCATTAGTGGTGCTAGTGCCAAGAAGGATCATGATCGAGAAGATGAGTCCTTGAGTGGAGTGGGATGCAGAGTGACTAGGGTAGGGCCAGCGGAGTCCGGCTAGTTAGGGTGGTTGTTAATGGGTCAGGATGATGACGGGAAAGGGAGAGAGGGGCTGCTGTGAAGGACTCTCTGAGGAAAGGATCAGCTGGAGTCTTCGACTGATTGCAAAAAGGAAGCTTGTCTGTGGGGAGTCAAGGATGACTTGAGGCCACCACGGGGCTGGTGTTTGAGACCTGTGGTCTCATTGACAGAACTGGGGAAGTCGGGAGGAGGAGCTAGTTGGAGGTGTGGGGGCGATGGTGAGCTCTGCTTTACACTACACAAGACTACACAAGTCGGAGTTTAAGGTGTCAATGGGACACTGAAGTGGAACGGGGAGGTGGGGAGTGAGCTGAGCCATTGCAGGGAATGGGGGTCACGTAGGGGCACCTCCATCCCCATTTCCCTGGAATCCAGAAGAGTTGGGGGGTCCGAGCTCCCTGTACCTCAAGTGACCCTCCATCTCTCTCCCATCTCTGTCTCTCCCTGGTGTCTGTTTTTCTTCTACTCCTCTCCTTGTCTCTCTCATACGCCCTCCGTCTCTCTCCCGCATGTCTCTCTCCCCTCACCTTCTCTCCCCCTCCATTTCTCTTTTCCTAATCTGTCTGTTTCCTCTGCCATAGCCCTCTTCTTCCAGCAGCCTCCCGTCTTCCTCCTGCAGTCCCTACCTCCCTGTCTCTCCCCCACTCTGTTTCCACACCCTCACCTCCTACCACCCCCCTCAGCATGTTCCCTGGAAGCTGAGGGTCTCTGGGGCTCAGTCCCGGTCTCTCTCTTTCTTTCTCTCTCTCTCTGTCTCCCCACCCCTTCCCCTCAGCGTGTTCCCGAGGGAGCTGAAGGAGGTGTTTGCATCTTGGCGACTGCGCTGCGCAGAGCGGGGCCGGGAGGACATCGCTGACAGGCTGATCAGCGCCTCGCTTTTCTTGCGCTTCCTCTGCCCAGCCATCATGTCGCCCAGTCTCTTTGGGCTCATGCAGGAGTACCCAGATGAGCAGACCTCACGAACCCTAACCCTCATTGCCAAGGTTATCCAGAACCTGGCCAACTTTTCCAAGTGAGGGAAGCCTCAGGCAGGGGTAGGGTGGGGCTGGGGGTGGGCAGGAAGGGTCTCCTGAGTCCCCAGAGACCCTGAGACGGGTGGGCGTGAGGCCTGTGTGTGTGACCTCCACCTTCTGGATGCCTTGGCCAGGTTTACCTCAAAGGAGGACTTTCTGGGATTCATGAATGAGTTTCTGGAGCTGGAGTGGGGTTCCATGCAGCAGTTCCTGTATGAGATCTCCAACCTGGACACGCTGACCAACAGCAGTAGCTTTGAGGGTTACATCGACTTGGGCCGAGAGCTCTCCACACTGCATGCCCTGCTCTGGGAGGTGCTGCCCCAGCTCAGTAAGGTCAGCAAATGCCCCTCTGCCGCATCCCCAGATGTCTCCAGAGGCTCCTGTGGCCTGAGAGACGACCCCCCGCACAGATTTTTCTCTCTTTACTGTCCCCAGACTTGTCTCTAGCACCCCTCCCCCAGCTCAGCTACCCTCCACCTGCACCCTCTGAGGCCCTCTTAGAGCTGGGTGCTTAGCCCCCAGGTAACAGCCTCACCCTTCCAGGAAGCCCTCCTGAAGCTGGGCCCACTGCCCCGGCTCCTCAATGACATCAGCACAGCTCTGAGGAACCCCAACATCCAAAGGCAGCCAAGCCGTCAGAGTGAGCGGCCCCGGCCTCAGCCTGTGGTGCTGCGAGGCCCGTCGGCCGAGATGCAGGGCTACATGATGCGGGACCTCAACAGGTGAGCACCTGGGACCCCCACCCCGGTGCCCTAGGAGCCCCTACTTTTCTGTTCCGGATACACGTCACTGGGCCCCTGTGCATCTCTCTGGGGCTTAAAGGGAAAAAGAGGCAGGCTCTCACAGAAAACGGTAAGGAGACAGGTGTAGTCAGTGGTTAGGCTGAGAGCCCTTTAAGACCAGAGGGAGCCAGAGTGTCGGAGCCCCAGGAAGAGTGTGCAGGCTCCTCCAGCTCCAGCTTGCTGTCAGCCTGGGGGTCCTGCTGGGAGCTCTGCTTTGCCTTGTCCCTCTGCCTGCCCACGCCTGTCCCAGAGCTGAGGTTCGGCCAGCCGTGTTAGATCCGCCCTGTCGTGTCAAACTGTTCAGTTGTCTCTGTGCTGGTTGGTAAATAAGCACTACCCCAGCCCCCCACCAGAAGTCTGCAGACCTCAGTCACGACCCAGGCCATAGGAGTAAGACGCGGACCCTAGCAGGGCCTCCCGAGCCCCGGCAGTCCATTCCAGTGTGGCGGCCTCAGTGGCTGCTCCTGATGACCGCCCCGCTTCTTCCTCCGCCCCGGTCTCCCTCCATGATGCCATGCCCATTCCACCATTCCCGCCTCTCCTTCCATGCGTCCACGCCTTCTGCCCACCTCTCTCCTTCTCTCTGTCTGTGCTCGCCCCTCTTCCCATCTCTCTCCAGCTCCATCGACCTTCAGTCCTTCATGGCTCGAGGCCTCAACAGGTGAGGGGCTCTCCCCTCCCCCGCCCTCCTCTCCTGTCTGCTCCCCACTCCCCCTCCAGTGGCCTTCACCTTCCTCCTCCCCTCTTCTCTTCCGTGCACCCTCATCTCCTCCATATCTGCCGGGACCTGCCCCTCATCCCTGCTCTTGGTGCCCCCATCTCCCCTCCTCTAGGCCTCACTTCCTCCACGGAGGGGCCTTTTCCTTTCCTTTTTCCCATGTATCCCCTCCCATCCTCCCTCCCAGAGCTGCCCCCTCAGCTCTCCGCCCTTCCCTGTGGGTCCCACTTCTCACCCCAAGGCCTGTGCCAGACCACAGCAGGCTCAGTTGCCAGTGGTGTCGGCCTTACCTCCTGCTCGTGTGCCCCTCTCCCTTCCCGCAGCTCTATGGACATGGCTCGCCTCCCTTCCCCAACCAAGGAGAAGCCCCCCCCACCGCCCCCCGGTGGGGGGAAAGACCTGTTCTATGTAAGCCGTCCACCGCTGGCCCGTTCCTCACCGGCATACTGCACGAGCAGCTCGGACATCACAGAGCCAGAGCAGAAGATGCTGAGTGTCAACAAGAGTGTCTCCATGCTGGATTTGCAGGGCGACGGGCCCGGCGGCCGCCTCAACAGCAGCAGTGTGTCCAACCTGGCGGCCGTTGGGGACCTGCTGCACTCGAGCCAGGCGTCCCTGACAGCGGCCTTGGGGCTGCGGCCTGCGCCCGCTGGACGCCTCTCCCAGGGGAGTGGCTCGTCCATTACAGCGGCTGGCATGCGCCTCAGCCAGATGGGTGTCACCACGGACGGTGTCCCTGCCCAGCAACTGCGTATCCCCCTCTCCTTCCAGAACCCTCTCTTCCACATGGCCGCTGATGGGCCAGGCCCCCCAGGGGGCCACGGAGGGGGTGGTGGCCACGGCCCTCCCTCCTCCCATCACCACCATCACCACCATCACCACCACCGAGGTGGAGAGCCCCCTGGGGACACCTTTGCCCCGTTCCATGGCTATAGCAAGAGTGAGGACCTCTCCTCAGGGGTCCCCAAGCCCCCTGCTGCTTCCATCCTTCACAGCCACAGCTACAGTGATGAGTTTGGACCCTCTGGCACCGACTTCACCCGTCGGCAGCTCTCACTCCAGGACAACCTGCAGCACATGCTGTCCCCTCCCCAGATCACTATTGGTCCCCAGAGGCCTGCCCCCTCAGGGCCCGGAGGTGGGAGGGNGACGGGCAGGGCTGCCCAGAAACCCCGGCCATCCAGTGGGAATCTGTTGCAGTCACCGGAGCCGAGTTACGGCCCTGCCCGTCCACGGCAACAAAGCCTCAGCAAAGAGGGCAGCATTGGGGGCAGCGGGGGCAGCGGTGGCGGAGGGGGTGGGGGGCTCAAGCCCTCCATCACCAAGCAGNACGTGAGGGAGGAAGGCCAAGTGGGTGAGGGGCGGGGAGGGAAGAAGGAGACGGGGTGGGAAGGCGGGGGCAGAATAGAGTCTGTGGTCTGAAGTTACAATTTTCTCACCCCCTTTCATTCATTAAACAAGTGTATGTAGAGTCCCTGCTATGCGTTACGTCCTGTTCTAGGCACTGTGGATTCAAGGAGATCAACACTAGAGCAGGGGAACAAGGTTGGGACGGTCGTCTCCTTTGGCAGCGCTGCCTCCTTCTAAATGCACCCTGCCTTCTCCCACCTTTCCTCTCTATTCACCCCCACCTTGCCCCATCCCAGCATTCTCAGGCGCCATCCACGCTGAACCCCACAATGCCGGCCTCCGAGCGGACGGTGGCCTGGGTCTCCAACATGCCTCACCTGTCAGCTGACATTGAGAGTGCCCACATCGAGCGAGAAGAGTACAAGCTCAAGGAGTACTCTAAGTCGATGGATGAGAGCCGGCTGGACAGGGTACGCTAAGCCCCTGATCTTCCCGTTACCACAGGGGCAGCTGTTAGACGCCTCCCAGGGAAGCACCCAGGGTCAAGTAATTATGGTGGAAAGAAGAGACAAAGACCTGATCCCCTTCCTTGGGAAGCTTTCGGTCTATCAGGGGAGGCTGTCAACAGTCTCTTGGAAAGCCAACTTCCACCTTTATTTCGTGGCGTACACACATCGTAGACTGGGGAGAAGGCTTCTATGTTAAGGCTTATTTCTATGTTCTTCCCCAGGGAGAACATAAGCCCTGGCTCCTGTGACTACTCAGGAAAGGGGAGGTGGCTTTGCCAGCAGTGTGAGCTGATAAATTGGGCAGGGGTCACGGTGGTTGCAGTTGTACTACAAATGGTGTCCAGCTTACCCGGTCGTCCCGTAGGCATAGGTGACAGAGTCGGTGTTGGGAAGTGGTATATATGTGGAAAGACCATCCAGACTCTGAGCTGGTGATGCCCAAAGCAAAGGACAGCAGGAGCTCAGGGACACACACAGATAAGTTAGCAGAAATTTTCTTGGGGAAGCTGTTGCTCCAGGGCTCTGAAGAAGAGGGTAGCTGTAGGATTAGGTTCATGTGAAGAATGTCTGACTCCAACTTGGGGGAGCAGAGAGAGGTTTCTTGGAGGATGTGTTCTTTGAGCGTAAGAAAACGTTGGGACTGATCTAGATGGATTTGGTGTAGCAAGTTCCATGAGAGAATAAAGCCCTAATGCCCCAAGGTAGCAACCTTGGGTAATATAGAACATCTCTCCTTTGCGTCTAGAATGGGGTTGGTTATGTATGTATTTTCTCTGGAGAATGAGAAAATATTCTCCCAAGTCATTTTTCCTGTTCTGTGGCTTGGATGAGATATTTTTGTTGATGAAAGCTCTAGGCTAGTACCATCCAGTAGAACTTTCTGCAGTAATGGGAAGTGTTCTGTGATTTGCACTGTCCAGTGTCCAGTGTCCTGGCCACATGTCGCTGATGCAATTGAGGAACTGAATTTTTAGTTTTATTTAAATTTTAAGTAGCCACATGGGGCTAGTGGCTACTGACTGTATCGGATAGTATAGCTCTAGCCTCTAGAGCCAACAGGGCAGATAAAATGACTCTTATGTGCCCTTCCAGCCCCAGAATTCCAGGATCATTATCAACAGTGAGCCATCCCTAGATGCTCATCCTGGACTTGTTTGAAACCCAGACCCCTGACCCCACATAGCCTCTCCTTATCCTAGGTCTTTTCTTTCTGGGTCTCCCTAATGTGCCCTGGTTGGGTCGAAGAGTCACCTTATTTTAATTTCTGTGTATGGTCCCTCAAGGTGTGTCCGTGAGTCTGTGTGGGTTCCTGTGTGGGTACTCGTGTGTCCAGATTTACATGTGAGGGCAGGTCTTTGCTTCCCGGTGTAGGAGCATATGACCTTGGTCTATGTTAAAAGAACCTTAGCTCCATGGAAGGGCCTTCTCAAAAGCTACTATGTCTGGTATGATGAGGAGGCAGGGAAGGGGCCTGGAGAAGGCAGTTGGGATGTCCCTCACCATGCAGTGGCTGCTTGGGAGGCAAGGATGGAGACTGGGTGGTGGGGTCAGGGTGAGGCACCCCTCACAGTGCGGGGTCGTTTGCCCGGCGGGCAGGTGAAGGAGTATGAGGAAGAGATCCACTCGCTGAAGGAGCGGCTGCACATGTCCAACCGGAAGCTGGAAGAGTATGAGCGGAGGCTGCTGTCCCAGGAAGAGCAGACCAGCAAAATCTTGATGCAGTATCAGGCCAGACTGGAGCAGAGCGAGAAGAGGCTAAGGCAGCAGCAGGTGGAGAAGGATTCGCAGATCAAGAGCATCATTGGCAGGTGAGGGGCGGCCTGGGGAGGGGTAGCTGGGGAGAACCTGAGGGTGAACCTGAGGCTGAAGAGAGCCAGTGAGCTCCCCGCTCCAGCCTCAAGCCCCAAACTCAGGGCCCCATGAGGAAAGCCCACCACCCTACTCCCAGAGATTGCCACCCACTCATCCATCACCCAGTGGGGGAGAAACCTCTCTCGGTGCATAAATGTCCCTCTCCCAAACCCTGACCTCTCTCCTGATAGAGTGACTTTCGAAGCCCTTGGAAATGTGCTTGTCCATTACTAGGTGTCTGGCCCCAGCCTAGGCTGCAACTTCCCATTGGTTACTCTCAACCCAGCCTGTGATGTTCTCCCCAAAGCCAGGCAGAGACCCCCAGCCAGAGTAGCCCCTACCTGTCCCTGTCCTAGGTAAACCCTTTCTCTCCGGCCTCGCAAAGGGGTTGTGTTAGAAAGTGAACGACCCTCCTTGTAGTGTGTGCACACTTCCTACTGCTCTGCCAAGCCCCGGCCTCCAAAGAAGCAGTCCTGGCAGGGTGGTCAGCTGTCCTGAGAACTGGTTGGGACGCCACGCCCCACTCAAATCAGAGCCAATACCACTTTGATCCACTCTGAATGTATTTTTTTTTTTTTTTTACAAATAGTTTATTATCAAATTAGTTTCCACATAACACTCAGTGCTCATCCCCACAAGTGTCCTCCTCCATGCCCATCCCTCCTCCCCCCCACATCCCTCAGTCCTCAGTTTTTGTCAGCTCTGAATGTATTTTTGAGTAAGATTGGTTAGAAGAAAAAGGCTTGGCTTGAAACTTATTTTCAAACCCTTCTCTAATTGACATCCTTGACGAGAATTCACCTTGAGACCCTTCATCAAAGGCAGGGAGATGCTGGGAACGATGAAGGTCGACACCCCTCTTGAGCTAGGGGTGTCCCAGGGGCTGCCCTGGAGATGGCCTGGGTTCAGGGACGTGGATGGGAGACGCAGAAGCCAGGCCTTCAGCTCAGAGGGGCGGTGGGCGGGCACCGTCCTGAATGGGAGGACAGAGGGCCAGGGGTGTCAGGGTGTCAGAGTCCTTGAGAGGAAGGTTACTACAGGGCCTCTTGGGTCATAACGATGGAAGGATCCCGAGGGCAGAGGAGAAGCAGCCCAGGCTTTTCCAGAGAGCTGCAGGGGTTCCCCAGAATCAGGAGTTCCGCCGGCAGGCGCCAAGCCCGTGCCCGCCACTAACCCCACTGAAGCCCGTCCCTTCAGGCTGATGCTGGTGGAGGAGGAGCTGCGCCGGGACCACCCCGCCATGCCTGAGCCGCTGCCCGAACCCAAGAAGAGGCTGCTCGACGCTCAGGTGGAAATTACAATGTCATTTATCTTCTCCGTGTCCCATCCCCATCCATCCCACTGTCCTTCGTGCACTCACTGCACCAGCCACCTGGCCCCATCACCATCTGTCTCCCACTGTCCTCCGTTTGTGCTCCCCAGTGACCCCATCTTCATCCCATCGTCTGTGCCTTTGTCACTCCTGGCAGTGTCAGCCCCGCCCCTGTGCCTTCCTACCCCATCTCTCCCGCTCCTGTCTGGGTCTCGGAACCTCAGTCCCTCTGCCCCCAGGCCCCGCCCCGCCCAGTTCCTGGCACCCCTGCCCTGTCCGTGCCTGCTCCTGTCCACGTCGGGAGTTCCGCTTCCTCTGAGCTCTTCTTGGGCCAGAAGCGCTAGAGGCTGCAGTTTGCTAGACTACACAGGGCAGTGTGAGCTCCCGTTCCCAGGCTCTGAATGGTTCCCGTCACCTCTGTTCTCTCGGCTCCCCAGTTTGCTCGTCTCCTGGGCAGCTCCCAGATAGCTTCCTCTTCTGACTCTTCAGCTCTTGAAGGCCTTTCTCCCCCTGTAAGCTCTCCTTCCCTCAGTATGAAAACCCCTCCCTCTGGTCCTCACACGTGTGTAGCTCTCCAGCTCCCGCCCCTTCTCTTCTCAGCCAGCTTTTAGGACCTCCCTCCTGCACCCTTACCCCTTGCTCACCCCAGTTCTGCTCACTTTCCCACCCATGCTCCTCCTTCCTCTGCTCTGACCGCCAGGCTTCCCCACCACTACCGCCAAGGCTCCTGACCCCGTGACCCCACTCTCTCCCCCTGCAGCTCCTCATCAGGTAATTCTCCTGGTTCCGCTTTGACCACGGGCGGAGGACACAGGGGGAGGTGACTCCGGACCACTGCAGGTTGGTCGTGAAGCCCGCTCCCCTCCGACTCTCTGGAGCCTCTCCCCACCCTCACTGCTGCCCTCCACACCCGAGACCCTCCACAGACCCTACCCTCCTGACACCTCCTGCACAGACCCGTCTCCTAAGGCACTGCCCAAAGAGAGCACTCCCTGCTGCTCCCAGAACTGCTCAGTGGCACCCCGCCAGCACCAAGCATTTTACCCTGGACAGGCCCAGCACATCCCCGGATCTCCCACAAAACCCACCGCCCAGCCTCCTCTCGGTCCTCTCCCTCTGCCTCTCCGGTGTATGTCTGTCACCCCCCATTTCACCAGAGCGTCCTTGGGAGTTGGGACATTGGGCGTGGGGGTTATTAAGGGGTGGCAGTGATGATGGGTTGGGGGGACCCTGGCTAGAGGGGCTGTGCTGACTGCAGCAGGTAGGTGGGAGTTTCCCCTTCCCTCCCTAACCTTGGCTCTCCACCCCTCCTCCTACCCCTCCCCTGTTTCTCTTCCTCCTCCCTTACATCTGCGAACAGAAGAGATCTGTAGCTCCTGTTGGGCCCCCTGGGTGAGAGTTAGGAGTGAGTAGCTAACTCAGGAAGACTTTTGGGGATGCTGAAAAAGATGCTCTTCAGGATGTCAGGATACTAGGCAGGGTGAGTGGAACAAGGAGGAACAAAAAAGGAGCCTTGACAGATGTTAGGATGCAGACGGGCCCATGGGGCGTGGGAGTTGGAAGTGGGGTGAGCCGTCTTCCTAGATAAGATAATGGGCTCAGTAGCCATGTGGATTTCCAGGCAGAGATGCCGGGAACAGCATTTTAAATGACCTCTCTGTCCTTATGGGAGCTCACTCCCCATCTCCTGCCACCCGGTGGCCTCACCGGACACACAGTCCTGCCCAAAAACCAGTAAATGGGAACCTGTCAGCCACTGAGACCACTTCTGAGGTGCTTTCTTTTCTGTGAGATTGATCTGCAGTGGGCAGTGGTTCCTCACACTGTAATTTTAACTCTCTGCCTGCCCAGCCTCTCTGTCAGAGTAGTTAGTGATCTGTAAACAGATGCTAAAAGTCACCAGGGGACCTCACCATTTAAAGGACTCCTGCAGTGAATTCTTTTGTAAAATGAATAACGGCACCCTAATTTATCTCCTTTCTAAATTTGGGTCCATGGGGGTGTAGGGGGCAAGCCTGTGTTCTGTTGCCAGCAGACAGGCAGAGAGAAGGGAATCGGAGGTTTCCTTCCCCTGCTCTCCTGCCACACTCAGGATCCCCTACCATACGTAATTTCCTCTCTTGCTGGCTTGTGGAAAGTGTGTGGAATCCTCAGCCAGCTAAGAGGGGAGCTTTGCTTCAGGCTGGGGTTTTGGTGACCTTCAGAGAGGTGAGCTCTTTGATGTAGAAGGGAGAGCCAATCTGGGAGCCTCTACTGAGAATGTTTTTGTATCCTATAGAGATACAGTTACGCAGAATGAGGATGCAAGGCTAAAGGCCCTGTGGCCCAGGAAATAATTAGGATGCTTTCTTTTTTTTTTTTTTCAACATTTTCTTAAGTTTATTTATTTTGAAAGAGAGCACGCGCATGCGCGCGTACGCACACACGCACACACGAGCAGGAGAGAGAGGCAGAGGGGGAGGGAAAGAGAGAATCCCAAGCAGGCTCTACACTGTCAGCGCAGCGTCTGACCTGGGGCTCAGTCTCACAGACTGATCATGACCTGAGCAGAGATCAAGAGGCAGATGCTTAAGCAACTGAGCCACCCAGGCGCCCCTGGACACTTTGTAGATCACTTTTAGGTATTGTTCCCTCTGCAATTCAGCCATTGACTTAACAACTAATTCTGGGGGTGCCTGGGTGGCTCAGTCAGTTACGCATCCGGCTTTGGCTCAGGTCCTGATCTCACAGTTCGTGGTTTCAAGCCCTGCGTCGGGCTCTGTGCTGACTGCCAGCTCAGAACCTGGAGCCTGTTTCAGATTCTGTATCTCCCTCTCTCTCTGACCCTCCCCTGCTCACGCTGCCTCTCTCTCTTTCTCAGAAATAAATAAAACAAAACAAAACAAAAAAGCCAAGTGAGCGACCAGAAGTGTAGCACAGGTGGCCTTCTTCTCTCCTAGCACAGGAACGGCAGCCAGAGCTGAGGGCAGGAACCAGGAGCTGGTCCAGGAGCAGGAGGAGGCAACAGAATAGGACCAGGGTTGGGAGGAGGGTCTGATACCCCCTCACCCTCTAACTGGGATCCCAGGGAGAGGGATTTGAAAGGAACATGGGGGCGGAACGGAATGAAGCAGTTCTGCTTCCTGGGGATGCAGAGATTGGGGCATGCTGTGCCTCTGCAGAAGCTCCTAGTCATTTCTGCCCTTAGCACGAGAGAGAGGCAGCCCTCCCACAGTGTTTTTACCATCCCACATCACTTCCGTGACCCCCCTACCTCCCCTCGCCCCAGCCCAGTACAGTTAAACCTCTCTAATTTGGAATGTCCTATTTGGGAAGATGGCCACTCTGAACAAGTGACAAAACTGAATGACAGTGTCTAATATTTAATGAAATGCATGTCTTCAGAATTATGTACAATAAGTAGAACTTGATGAACAAGGCTCTTCTGCTCCAGGCCCTCAGGGAGCATGCGTTAATGAATAGATAGGATTCAAAAGTCTGTTTGCTGGTACCCTCCTACAGACACGTTTCCACTATTAATTTGCTTAGCATGCTCTTTCTTCACAGATAAAGGAAAACTCAAGCCAGTTTTTGTTCAAATTATGAAAAAATTCCAAATCCCTGGGGTTCTGGATTAATGAGGTTTTGCTGTACTGCCTCCCCTTGTTCCTTCAACACAAAGTTCCTACCTCGGATTGGGGGTGGGCTGGGAGGGGGTTGCAAGAGGAGGAGGGAGGCTGGGTAGGGGCAGATACAAGGGGTTAGGTTGGGGGTGAGGTAGGAACTTGTTTCTTTTGAACTGGTTTCCCGGTCCGACTCCCTGGGTTGGAAGGCCCATTAGGAGTCTGGGGTGAGATTCTCTTCTCNGACCACTAGCCCACCCAGCATCACAGACCTTCTCCTTCCCCATGCACCCCACCCTGGAACGGCACCCACCACCAGGACTGGATATCGCCGAGGGACAGCGGGATTGCCTCCCTGAATGCCTCCTTGGGGGGCACCAATCCCCCACCCCCACCGCACCATTTCTAGGGGGGAGAGTGGGGACCCTTAGCTGTCCCCTTTTCCTTCCTGTTGGGGTGCTGCCCCCCTGTGACCCCCAGGGACCCTTGCCCGAGGACACCACCTACCCCACACAGACCCCTTCACTCCGGGGTGCTATCCCCATCCTCTGCCTCATCGTTCCCCTGAGCACTGGGGGACAGACCCTCACCCCCACCCTGGGGGTGTGGCACCTCCAAACTTTCAACTTCAGGGTGATTTTTTAGCCGTAACCAGAGCTGACAATCTAACTCCCCTCCACCGCCCCATTTTGGCCTCCCCTGTCCCCCTTGTTATGGGGAGGGGACCCCAGGTGAGGGGGCCCTATTACCCCTTGATTTCTCAGGAGCGTCTGGGGGGGCTCAGCACGCACAAACTCCTTCTCCTCCTACTACTCTTAAATTTACTCCCTCCCCACCCAGAACCCAGATGGGGTGGAGGGGCCACCGGGGCAGGGAGGGGGCGGCAAGGGGGGAATGGGAGTTGTCTCCCCTTCCTCCCACACCTGATCTGCTCTTGGCTGGTCCCAGAGCGGGGTGAGGGGGCTGATGCCCCCCCCTCCCCCAGTGTGTTGGGTGGGGTGGAATTGAGGTTAGGGTGAGGGGTTAGGGTCTAGGAGGGTGTGTATGTTAGGGAGGACAGACTAGTTGGTCCGTCCTACCCTGACACACGCAGCCCCCCTTGTCCCTCCCCTCTCTCTTCTTGGTCTCTACTCCCAGGGGGAGGGGGGAACTTACTCTAGGAAAAGCCATGTCTCTCTCCCCCAGGGTGGGGGGACCTGTGTTGGAGGAGGGGTGTTGGGGGCCCCCTTCCATGACTCTGTCCCCCCCCCCGGGGGAGGTAGGACAGGGCTGGGCTTCCCTCTCATCCTCCCCCCTCCCCAATCTCCCTCCACCTCCTTCCCTCCCGCCAGCTCCACAATTTTTCGGTGTTTCTCTGTACATAGCTCTCTGGCGGGATAGGGGAGGTAGGATGGATGGGGTTTAGGGTGGGTAGGTCATGGGAGGGGAGAAGCCCCTCCTTGGCACCCCCTCTTCCCTGACTGCTGTCCCCTACCCAGCCTTGCCCCCTCATCCCTTCTTGCGTTTGGTATTGAGACTTTCCACACTTCACCCTTCTTTCTTTTGTATGGACAGTTCCCCTTCAGTCCCATCCCCCTACACACATACACCCAGCCGGGGCCAAATTTATACTTATATAAAACTTGTAAATATGTGAAATTTTATCCCTGTGCCCTCTCCTTGCTTTCCCAACCTCAAACCCTACCCCTGGATCCCCTTTCCTCCTCTCTTTGGCTGTTGTAATTATCTGGGGTTTGTACTGTACATATCGGGGGTGTGTGTGTGTGGGCTGGGGGCAACCCCTCTGTACAGAGCTTCCTGGCCCCCTCCCCCCCCACGCTTTCCTCCCCCTCCTCCACCCTAAGGGTAGGGAGATGCTCTTCCTACCTGTTTTATTTTGTTTTCTCGTTCTCCCTCCCCACCCTGTCCCACCCGACTCCCAGCCTTCTCTGTCCTTCACCACTATCCCTTTTTCTCCACTCCCAGCCCCATTTCCTTTTTTTCTGGAGTGTGTGGTGAAACAGAAAAATCATGTTTAATAAACGGAGATTGTTCTTTTATCGCTGTGATTTTCCTAAGCTGGGACCTCCAGACACACCAACAGGGTGACAGGATCTGCTTTCTTCAGAGGGAGCTGACAGGCTGGAAGAAACTATATCCCTTCGTGATGCCACGGTCTCCCCCAGAATCTCTCTCCCACCCAGCGACGAGATTTACTGTTTTTGAGCAGGGGTTTTGCACTGGCCAAGCTTACCCAATCTAACTCTCCTCTCCGCACTGTTCCACTTTTAACTCGAAGGAGTAAAGAGGTCAAGGTACAGGACCATTATCTGATAAATCCACGTATGTTTTCTACATGCGCGCACGCGCACACACACACACACAGGATTAAGTTCACGTATGTTATCTACACACACACACACTTAATGATTACCTAGAAATAAGGTTTATTTAATTGCTGGTTAAAATGCTCCCGTACTGGAAGGAGGAGAGAACTTGGTGCCTCATCAAATCTGAGTTCCAATCCCAGGGCAGTCTCTTGCCAGCCTCGGTTTCCCCCAAGGAAACTGAAGACCGCAACATCTATCTTCCAGGGCTGGGGGAGGATACAAGGTGATGGGGACAGAACCGGGCCCACACAGTAGGTGCCCAATTAATCTCCCCTTCTCAGCACCTACCGGAGGACGGGCGCTACATTTAAGCACCCCCTCGGGTTTTGGGTCGCCCCCTCCTTCCGGGCTTAGCTCTCCCGAGGTCTGAGGAGCGGCCACCCGGTCCGCAACAGCGTTCGGGCCAGCGACCTCCTGCTAGCGCCGCCTTCTCGCCTGCACAACCAATCAACAAGAGGCTTGTAGGCTACTGCCCTCCGATTGGCTGCGGCTGTGGCACCACCCACCACCTTGCGTTGGCGTCCGGCGGGAAGGCGGTGGCTTCCGGCCCGGGACGGCGAGGTGGCCGCGGTGGCTCTCGGGGCCCGTGCAGCGTGTGTGCCGGCGGGGGCGGGGCGGCGGAAAGGGCCCCCCGGCCGTCGCTCAGGGTCTCCCGGTGGCTGCGGCTTCCCGAGAGCCGTGCTCCGGGCGTGAGAAGGAGCGGAGCTCGGAGGGCAGGAGCCGTCGGGGGCCGGCGAGGTCAGGCGCGTGGCTGGAAGGACCTCCTCATCCTCCTTCACAGGCCCTGAAGTTAAACCCTGGTTGGTCATTTGCTGTAGTTGTTTAGTTCTTATTTCCTTGGTGGGTGAGTGCGCGGGATCTGCGGAAACCGCCGCGGACCGAAAAGTTTCCGCATGCTGGGTTGGGGAGGCTCCTGCGGTATGAGGAGACGTGGTGCCCCTACCCAGAGCTTCTGTGACCCCCCATTTCTTTCCTCCACAGCTTTCGTCCTGCGTGGGCTCCGCCCCCAGCCCCTCACCTTTCGTATTCGATCCTCCGGGATCTCTATTTCTGAGGGGGCCAAATGGATACCTCGACGCCTTTGCCTCCCGTCGCCCCGTCCCCGGTCTGCAACTCAGCCCCACGGACGATCCAGATCGAGTTCCCGCAGCATAGCTCACTGCTGCTGGAAGCCCTGAACCGCCACAGGCTGGAGGGAAAGTTCTGTGATGTGTCCCTCTTGGTGCAGGGCCGGGAACTTAGGGCCCACAAAGCAGTGTTGGCTGCTGCCTCTCCTTACTTCCATGACAAACTTCTTCTGGGGGATGCGCCACGTCTCACTCTGCCCAGCGTCATTGAAGCTGATGCCTTCGAGGGGCTGCTCCAGCTCATTTATTCCGGGCGCCTCCGTCTGCCACTGGATGCTCTCCCTGCCCACCTCCTTGTGGCCAGTGGCCTCCAGATGTGGCAAGTGGTAGACCAGTGCTCAGAGATTCTTAGGGAACTAGAAACCTCAGGTGGTGGAATTTCAGCCCGTGGGGGGACCTCTTACCACACACTTCCTTCCACCACATCCTCTCCAGGAGGCTGGTGCATCCGCTCTTCCCCTTTCCAGACCCCAGTGCAGTCTTCCACCTCTACCGAGAGCCCCGTTTTAGGGGAGGGGAGTGAACTGGGAGATGTGTTACAGATTCAAGTGGAGGAGGAAGAGGAGGAGGAGGAAGAGGAGGAGGAGGAGGAGGAGGACCAGGGGTCAACAGCACCCTCTCAGACTCCTCAGCCTCAGAGAGTATCGGGGGGCTTTCCCTGCCCTCATGGATCTCACCCACTGCCGGTATCCACTACTCCCCGCAGGGTTCCAGAGGGTGAGAGTGCACCACTTGAGCCTCCTGCCCCTCATACTGCACTACCCCCCAAAGTCTTCTACATTAAGCAGGAGCCCTCTGAGCCTAAAGAAGAGATATCAGCAGGTGGAACTCCGTCTGGAGGAGCAAAGGAGGAGACCAAAGCGTTTCCTGGAGGGGACGCTGAAGGGAATGGAGAGCTAGGGTTCTTGCTGCCCTCGGGAGCAGGGGCAACGTATGGAGGAGGAGGAGGAGGTCCATCCTGGAAACCAGTGGATCTCCATGGGAATGAAATCCTGTCAGGGGGTGGGGGACCTGGGGGGGCAGGACAGGCTGTGCATGGGCCTGTGAAGTTAGGAGGTACACCCCCTGCAGATGGAAAACGCTTTGGTTGCTTGTGTGGGAAGCGGTTTGCAGTGAAGCCAAAGCGAGACCGACACATCATGCTGACCTTCAGCCTTCGGCCCTTTGGCTGTGGCATCTGCAATAAGCGCTTCAAGCTGAAGCACCATCTCACGGAGCATATGAAGACCCATGCTGGAGCCCTGCATGCCTGCCCCCACTGCGGCCGTCGGTTCCGAGTCCATGCCTGTTTCCTTCGCCATCGGGACCTATGCAAAGGCCAGGGCTGGGCCACTGCCCACTGGACTTACAACTGACTGCCAAGGCCATGCGCTGATTTCTAGTACAAGAGAGCCACTGCTGCTGCTGGATACTTCCCCTCCCCATTGCACCCCACTCTCGGATCTTGAAATCATGCCAAGGGAGTAGATACATTCTGGACATCTTGTTCGTAAGTGTGGGTGTCAACCTGTCAGATTTGGAAACTCAGATTTCTCATCTCCAGGTTTTTGCTAACCACCCCATAGGAAGGTGGTTTCTAGGGCATAACAGAATTTGATCACTGGCCTATAATAGACCTTTCATACAGGAAACCAGATTGCAGATTACAAGTTTGCTGAGAAAAGAGAGCAAAAAGAAGTGGTGACTAAATGTTGCATTTGGTCTCCACAAGGAGTTAAAGGAGCCGGTCTCCATGTTGGGATATTTGATTCTAAGGTCTAGTAATTCAGAATCTAATGTTTTCTCCCTGATCATTGCTGAAATGATTTAGGTAGAGTTCTTTTTATGTGCTTTCTTTTGTTAGGTCTTTCCAGAAGCCCCTCAGATCATAACTTGCTCTCACTTTCCCAACACTTCTATTTTTAATATTGTAGTCGAGCACTTTAACAGACTTGAGCATTCCATGTGTCATTCCTGGAGCCCTCTTTTTATAGAGGATATTCCCTCAACAGTCTGTGCCTCTTACTTACCTTTGTCCACCACTGATCACCCATATATTGATCACAGTGATTGGAATGTGACTCAGGAGGTGGCCACTGACCTAAAATGCTCTCAGGGTAGCACCACTGTTTTGAACAAGTGTCTGTTGGCAGAGGCTGAGAGCGCACATACTGGAGAGTAACTGCACAGTAGGACCACACGCTCTTCCTTTCCGTCCCACTCACATGATAGCCCCTTGATTGAGAGACAGAAGAGTAGATATTGGAATGGGGAGATTTTCACAGTTACTTAATTTCTTCAAATAAACTTTGCCCTGAAATCTAACCTGACAATGGACTGAATTGAGTAATTTATGTGGGAGAGAACACATGAAAACAGAAACTTACATGTGTTATGCAGCAGGGCTATGTCCATGGGGGAAGAATGGGATGGTTTCACATTGGTGCAGAGAACATTGTCGGGGACCTCAGTGGTGCGGGACCTGTCACTGATTGATTTCCAGTAAGTTACTCTTTCAGAGTATGAACTGGTCATTTTTGGTTTTTGTAAGATGATCTATATCTCCTGACTGGTTCTCAGTCTTATTTTTGAAGGATTTGGTTCTTGTGGTCTTTACCTATACTCTTTCCTGACTTTGTTACTGATAATATTTGGTTATTGTTTCTTCTACGTTTAGTGCAAAGCACTGTGCTTGACCCTTATACTCTGACCTCAAAAAGTTCACGGCTACTACCAAAGCTAGACAAATAATGACAATGTGGTATGATACGTCCATTAAAGGGGGCAGTACAGGCTACTGTAGTGGCATAAAGGAAGCTGAGAAGACCTCCTGTAGATCAGCAGAGGTTTCACAAAGATCTCTCTGTACCAGAGTATAGTAATGGTGTGGGTGGCTGAAATGATGTTGAAATGGTGAACATGAATTGAAGTTATAACTGTTGGGCCAGGATTGATAGCTTTCTCCAAAGATATTCCTTAAAAGCTTACTAAGTATGGCACCCAGAAGAGGCTGAAAAATGTGACTTTATGGCTGAGAAGGTGAATTCTAGCTGTGATGTGTCAGCCTCTCCAAAGAGCTGTGTTATGGTACCATCCCCATGGTACAGACTGAACACATTTAGAAAGGGGTCAGGGAGAGGGCTACCAATCTTGGATCAATTACAGTCCCACCCAGCTGCCATTCTTTTGGCACACATTCTGTAGGTGGCTACAGACATACCTCAGAAATACTGCACGTTCAGTTCCAGACCACTGCAACAAAGCGAGTCAAATGAACATTTTGTCTTCTCGGCACATATAAAAATTATGTTTTTATGGTAGCCTATTAAGTGTGGCAGTAGCATTAGGTCTAAAAAAATGTACATACCTTTAAAAAATACTGCTAAAAAATACTAACGATCATCTGAGCTTTCAATAAGTAGTAATCACTGATCACAGATCACCATAACAAATACATTAATAATTAAAAAGTTTGCAAGATTTACCAAAATGTGGCAGAGACCCAAAGTGAGCCAATACTGTTGGAAAAATGGTGCCCATAGACTTGTTTCAAACCTTCCCTTCAGTTGCAGACTTTCAACAGAATTTCTACAAACCTTTAGTTTGTAAACAAAACAAAAAACCCTGCAATATCCGCAAAGTGCAATAAAATGAGGTGTGCCTGTCTGTTGAGCAGAATCCTTTGGTTGCAAGCAAGGGAAGCTGGCTCTGACTAACCTTATTAAAATAGGAATCTCTGAAGTATGTGGGGGTGGCTCCTGGAATGGAAGGAAGGGCTCAAGGACCAGCCTTTGGAAGGACAAGACCTGGATAAGGATAATGTCTGAGGGTTAAGGGAACAGGAACTCCTGGGGATCTTTGCAGGTCCTATGTTTTGGGATGATGATCCAAGCATTCTTTTCTTTTCTTTTTTTTTTTCTTTTTCTTTTTTAATGTTTGTTTATTTTTGGAGAGAGAGCAGGGGAGGGGCAAAGGGAGGGAGACACAGAATCCAAAGCAGGCTCCAGGCGTCCAGCTGTCAGCACAGAGCCACCAGCCGTGAGATCACGACCTGAGCTGCAGTCAGACTCTCAACCGACTGAGCCACCCAGGTGCTCTGATCCAGTCATTCTTATTTCTTGTGTTACTTATCTAACAAAATAAAATTTCCCAGAGAAGAACTCTGAGCCTCAGGTCCACCCTATGGCCAGAGCACCCTGATCATATGTCCATCAAGGCAACAAAGTGAGCATGCACAATCCTCAAGGGGAAATTGAGGTCCTGGAAGAGAAGATTGGGGAATGGTGCTAGCCAGCCTAGAGGAGCAGAGGCCCGCCCCAGATAATCTCCACATGTTGCCCATCTTGGGATCCTTAATGCATCAGATACACCTGGCACTTAATAGGTGTTCAAGAAATGGTGAATCTGCCCAACTTCCACCTCTGCCCACCGAACTTAAAGCAGAATTGCTTCCTCTTCCTTAATCCCCGTAGCACTTTGTTATTACTACTGTAAGCAAATTAAAACGCCATCTTAGAGTTTTGTTGTTTTTAAGTTATTAGGAATTCTACAAAAAACCAATTCTATAAAGATCTGGGTGTAGACCCCTCACCGCGCACGTGGAACGGCCTTCCTCGGTCTCCTCTGTAAATGGGCTCCCTGGCCTGTGTCTCAGTCCCTGCCACCCGTGATTGCGGGCCCAAGCCTGCAAGGGGTCGCACAGAGGTTTCCACCCGACCACAAGTGACGAGCATGGCAATCATCCCTTCTAGCAGCTTGCTCACTCATGGTCACCCATGACGATTACCAGTGCCCCCTGGGTTCCACTTCCAGTAACAACTTCTGCAGAAGTGCAGAGTATTCTAGGGAAGCCATCCCTCACCACCCCTGTCTCCCCAGGGCTGACTTGGTTGGTAAACTTCTTTGGGAAGTACACTTTCCCAAAGTAGTTCATGGCTACAGCGTTGGAGTCCCCAGAATGCTCAGAATCTCCCCCAGGCCTCCAGTGGCACGATCACCTGTGACTTGGCTCTGAGAAGCCATGAGGAAGCAGCCTGGTGGCGAGCCTGGCAGAGCCAACACCAAGCCCCAGTCCTGAGTGGCCACCACCAGGAGGTGCTAGGCTCATCAGAACCTCTGACCTCCCTTTAGACTAGGTAGGCTGCCTCAAGCAGAAGCAATTGGTTTCTTTTATAACAAAACAGCAAAACACCAAAAAGTTGAGAGAACCCCAGTCTTTCCTATCCAAGCCACAGGCAAGCTTTCCTTACACCCTGTAACCACGTGCCTTGCACCAAGTGGAAAATAAACTCCAAGCAGCTGTGGAATTTAGATTTAAGTGTTTAAAGATTTAAAACTTAAAAGCATACTTCTCTGCCTCTGTCCTCCACGTAGTGGAAGAGACGTCCCTATGACTGTCCAAGGCTAGCCCCCTTCCCAGAGCCCTTGCTCTTTTAATTATCCCTTCTGTCCAGTATCGTCACTCTCCGTCTGAAGTTCCTCATTAGCATTTAATTGTGCTTGCAGGTTTCGTGTAAAGTGCTTACAACAATGCCTTGCGTTCGGTAAACTCAATAAATGTTACCTGTTATTATGAGTGAAAACATTAGTTCCCCACACCTTTACCAGGATCAGTGCTCTCAGGGAGGGGTCACATATATAAAGGGAAAATATTTTCAACTAAAGGGGAAGTGAAACATATGGTACTGAGTAAGGATTAGATGTGAACATTGTTATTATTACCTTTCTCATAAATGCGTGAGTTCTTCAGGGTTCTTTTCACCCTCTTCCACCTTTATATATTCCTGGGAGATTTTTATCCACTTTTCTGAGTTAAACCATTTAAATACTGATGATGCTTTATTTATTTATATGTTTATTTTTGAGACACACACACACACACACACAGAGTGTGAGCAGGGGAGGGGCAGAGAGAGAGAGGGAGACACAGAATCTGAAGCAGGCTCTAGGCTCTGAGCTGTCAGCACAGAGCCTGATTGCGGGGCTCGAACTCACGAACCATGAGATCATGACCTGAGCTGAAGTCGGCTGCTTAACCAACTGAGCCACCCAGGTGCCCTTGAGAATACTTAATTTTATATCTCCAGCTTTCCTGACCCCCAGACCCACATAGAGTTCCTTCTTTCCTTCCTTCAACAACAGGGCCTGCCATGTGCCTGGCACTGATGCAAAGAGCAGGATTATCACCTTAAGAGGCAGAGGCTTAAGCCAGCTATGTAGGTACTTCACACACATCTCAAGCTCAGTATACCTAAAATACTCTACCCCAGCTCAAATCAGATGCTCCATTCTCTCCAGGCTTAGTATAAGCTCCACCATCCACCTAAATGCCCAAGACTGAGACCCGGGAGTGTTCCAGGGCACCTATCTCACCTCCCGTATCTGTCCTTCCCATCCCATCCCCTAAATATTTCAAATCGATGCATTCTATCATTCCTACTACTGTTACTGCAACCTCCTAACTGGTTGTCTTCTGTCTTACTTCTCTCTACGTCTCACTCCACACACTAGGGCCAGAGTGCTCTCTCTAAAGCATAAAGTACTGTTTCGCCAGCTCTCCAGCTTAAACCTTTCATTTGCTCCCTCCTGCTTTTTGATGGAGTCCAAATGATTTGCTCCCAATTACTGCACTCCCGTGTCTCCCCTGGGCCTCTGCTTTTTCTGCTCCTCATGCTCATCTCTCTGCCTAGAATAGTTACCTACCTAGAAATAGTCTTCAGTGCGCTAATTCCTACTCTCTTCAGATATCAGCTGAAACCACTTCCTTTAGAAATCTGACCATGAGGCCAAGGTGGGACCTTTGCTATGTGTTCTAATAGCTCTTATTTCACCTTGTCATGAAACTTTCTTGGCATTTCTTATTCAGTAACTATATATCAACTCCGCTATTACCCATTATATGTGGGTGCTATTTTAGGCATGGTGGACAGTGCTTGCCCTCATGACATCACATTCCAGTGCTGTAAAGAAAATAAACTACTAATAAGGGGGAGTGTGACTGGTAATAAGGAAGACATACTGTATACATTGATCTAGTATCCAACGGAGAGGAAAGACCCAGACATGCAAAGCAGGGCAGGGGAGATGGTTCTAGCACAGTGTTCAGCAGATGCAAAGGCCAAGAAAGAGAATGAGGTTCATAGGTGTGACAAGGAAGCCAGTGGACTTGGGGAGGAATGAGATGTTGTCTTAGTCTGTTGGATCTGCTATAATAATACCACAGACCAAGTGACTTATTAACAACAGAAATGTATTCCTCCCAGTTCTGTAGGCTGGTAAGTCCAAGATAAGTGCCAGCAGACTCAGTGTCCTGAGGACCTGCTTCCTGGTTCGTAGATGGTCATCTTACCATGTCCTCACATGGCAGAAAGAGAAAGGAAGCTCTCTTCTAAAAGGGCCCTAATCCCATTCATGGGGCTCTACCTTCATGACCTAATTGCTTCCCAAAAGCCACACCTTCTAATACTTTCACAGTGGGGGTTAGGATTTCAATGTATGAATTTTTGGAGAACACAAATGTCCAGTCCACTGCAGATGTGGTTGAAGAGGTGGGCTGGGGCTGGGTTATACAGAGCCTTTCAGATCATGTGAAGGAATTTGGATTGTATTTGAAATGGAATGGGAAGGCAATAAAGAGTTGAAAGCAGAGGAACAATGATCTTTTCACATTTTAAAGAGATTCCTCCAGCTACAGAGGGAATATTGGATCATTAGGGGCAAGAGTGGAAGCAGGGAGACCAATTAGACTATTTCAGCAGCACAGACAAGAGGGGGATAAAAACAGCAGGTATGGAGAGAAGTAGATGGATTAAAAGCTATTATTACATTTGAAAGTAGGACTGACACAGGACATTCTAACAGATTAATATAGAGATTGTGGGAAAGTAAAAAATTAAGGAAGACCCCTACAGTTTTGTCTTGATTAATTGAATTAGAGGCCATTTAATGAGTGGAAGACTGTAGTAGAAGAACTTGGGAGCGGATCAAGGGTTTTATCTGAATGGCTAGAAGCAGCTGGCTGTATTTGTCCAATGTTCTTCTAGACCAGGGGTTGGCAAACTTATCCTATAAAGGATCAGATAGTAAATATAAGGCTTTGCATGCCAAGAATCAAAATCAAGAATATTATGTAAGTACATAAAAATTAAAGACAACAAATTTGCACAGATATTTTACTGACAAAACTCAAAGTATAATGATCAAGTACAATTTTTTAAAATACAGGTCTACTGCTTTAATTGGGGTACAAAGTTAGTGTTTCCTGTCATCAAAATCAGTTGCAAATGTTCATGTGCTAATGCTGATCTGTAATGAGATTTTATGTATTTCATCTTTAAAAATGTCTTCACAGAGATAGTACTGCCAACTACTGATATTAATCCAAGAGCATGTAATTTTAATTGAGCATATTCATCACCTGAAAGGCATTTATAGAATTCCATTATATTCTTCTCTTGATACTTGCCTTTTATCATGTCATTACATTGTGGATTAGTCACATCCAAATGAAGGTTAGATGGAAACTCCTCAACTGCACAATCAAATGAAATACAGAAATTTTCTTTGCAGTTGCACTGAGGTTTGAAAAACACTGCTGGAACTGTAGCTCAAGCTCAGAAAAAATATATGCTGCAACTCTGTGTGGGAATGGAAATCTTGCTGTTTGTTGTAATTTCTAATAGCACAGGAAGTGTCTATAGCAGCTTGACATTACCTGCTATTCAACAACTTTGATGACTCTGCTACAATATATATTTTATATATATGCACTGCCTTGCCCTGTAATTTTAGATTAAATTCATTAAAAAACATTACCGTGTCTGCAGCAAGTGTCCACTGATGGATGAATGGATAAACAAAATTTGCATACAGTGGAATGTTATTCAGGCTTAAAAAGGAAAGAAATCCTGACACATGCTTGAATCTTGAAGTGAAATATGCTAAGTGAAATAAGCCATCCACAAAAGGGAAAATACTGTTTGATTCCATTTATATGAGGGACTTAGAACAGTCAGGTTCATAGAGACAGGAAGCAGATGGTGGTTTCCAGGGGCTGAGGAGAGGGAGGAATGGAGAGTTACTGTTTCACGGGTACCAATTTTCAGTTTGGGGAAATGGGAAAAAGTTATGCAGGTGGATGGTGGTGATGGTTGTGCAGCATTGTGAACATACTTATTGCCCCTGACTGTACACTTGAAAATGATTTGGGGACTCCTGGGTGGCTTAGTCAGTTAAGTGTCTGACTCTTGATCTCAGCTCAGGCCTTGGTCTCAGGGTCATGAGTTCAAGCCCCACATTTAGCTCCATACTGGATGTGAAGCTTACTTAAAAAGAAGGAGAAGGAGGAGGAGGAGGAGAAGTTGGAGGAGGAGGAGGAGAAGAAAATGGTTTAAACAGTCATGTATTTTACCACAATTAGAAAACAACAACAACAACAACAACAACTAAATGAATGAACCATGAATGAACTAAAGGATCTAGGCACTAGGAATCAGTGGCTGCAAACACCACAAAAAGAAACAACCAGACCCTATGTGCCTCTTATGGAAAACCACCACCACCACCACCACCACCTATGAATTAGTCTGGCCCCAAATATTGAAGGTGAATGTGATCAAGCCTCAAAATATAACTACAAATTCATAGAAAATGCACAGGGCAGGGGAACATATTAAACCACACCACAGTAATGAAGTCAGCAAAACTGAGACTGCAAGAAATTCTAAGAAACAAACACCCCATTTTTTTTTCACCAGAAAAACTGCAAAGGGACAAAGGGGAAGGAGGGAGACCTGTAGTTTAAAAGCAGTTCTGTTTTGGGGGCACCTGGGTGGCTCAGTCAGTTGAGCGTCTGTCTCTTAATTTTGGCTCAGGTCACGATCTCATGATTCATGAGTTCAAGGTCCGCATCAGGCTCTGTGCTGACAGCGTGGAGCCTGCTTGGGATTCTCTCTTTCCCTCTCTTCCTGTCCCTCCCCTGATTGCTGTCTCTCTCAAAATAAATAAACTTAAAAATTTTTTTGTTAATGTAACAAATTCATGTTTAAAAAAGATTTTATGTTTTTAAAGTTTATTTCTTTTTTTAGTAATCTCTATACCCAATGAGGGGCTCAAACTCACGATCCCGAGATTAAGAGTCGCACACTTCTCCAAATGAGCCAGCCAGGTGCCCCCTAAAAGATTTTAAATGACATATTAACCAATCATAATGTGAGGACCTTATTTGGATCATAGTTTTTGTATTTATTTACTTTTCTTTTTTTTCTAGTTTATTTAAATTCTAGTTAGTTAACATACAGTGCAATATCAGTTTCAAGAATAGCATTCAGTGGTTCATCACTTATATATAACACTCAGTGTTCATCACAACAAGTGGCCTCCTTAGTACTCATCATCACCAATCTAGCCCACCCCCCATCCCCTCCCTCCATCAATCTTCAGTTTGTTCTCTAAGAGTCTTTTGTGAGTTCTTTAAAAATGATTATGTATTTTTGAGAGAGAGAGACAGAGAGACAGAATATGAGCAGGGGAGGGGCAGAGAGAGAGGGAGGCACAGAATCTGAAGCAGCCTCCAGGCTCTGAACTGGAGCTTGAACACATGAACTATGAGATCATGAGCTGAGCCAAAGTCAGACGCACAACCAACTGAGCCACCTAGATGCCGCTGTAGCCATTTTTTTTAAAGATTGAGAAATAAAAATGGGAATAGCTAAACACATTAAGGATGTCTAATCAGAAATTTTATATTACAAACACAGTTCTGGTTTGTGTACTGGTCCAAGTTAATAAAACGTTCTGCTTGACTATTAAAACCATCAATTGCTCAATATATTGATGTAGAAAGGTCTCCAATATATTTTGTTGGATGAAAGAAAGCAAAGTATAATATCCTATGTTTTTTATGAGACAATGAGGGTAAGAAGGAAATAAGAAAGGTGTATTTGCTTATATTTGCAAAGAGGAGCCCTACTAGAATAAATAAGAAAACAATAAAAATGGGAAAGAAGTTGAGGGAAAGATAGAAACGAGACTACGTGTACTTTGACTCCCCTATGTGTACTTTGAATGATGTAATTCAACTACCTAATCAGAAAATAAAAGAGATTTTAGAAATTCTTTTAATTTGAGAATAAGTGAATTGAAACATATTAACTTGGCAGCAAAATCACAGACAGAATGAGTTCTGAAGACTACAACCTTAAGGGGATGTACCTTAAAGACAAAAAAAAAATAAAACCTCCAGCTNAGGATTTCTGAATTCCTTTTTTTTTCCTTTACAGTTTATTTTTATTTATTTTAAAATATTATAATGTATTTTAAAAAATTATTTTAAGTAGACTTCATGCCCAACATAGGGCTTGAACTGACAGCCCTGAGATTATGAGAGGATGCTCTATCGACAACCAGCCAGGCACCCCTACAATTTTAAACTTTAAACCCTTAAATATTAAATTCTCTTAATTTTTTTTTTTTTGAGAGAGTATGAACAGGAGAGAGAGGCAAAAGGAGAGGGAATCTTAAGCAGGCTCCACACCCAGGGTGGAGCTAGATGCCAGCGTAGAGCCCCATGTAGGGCTCCATCTCACAACCATGAGATCATGACCTGATCTGATATGAAGAGTTGGCCACTCAGGCCAATTCAATCAACTGACTGAGCCACCCAGGCGCCCTAAACTCTTATAAGTTTTAAACTTCTCTCAGAATTTCTGTTGTTTGTAGTATTACCAGTAATGGAATTTTGAAAATACAGTATTTTCTTATAAATTGGTTAAGAGACACAAGTAATTATATTAATAATGTAAGGAATATAAGGAATCAGTATTCTTAGGATAAGAGAAGATATTATATAACCCAAACGTAATAATGTGAAAAATGAAAAATCAATATGAATTTCATGAGTTTTCAAATATATATCTTTCTGCTTCTGTCCATGGAAATGGAATGGGTTAGAAGCAATGAGCAGGGCTAGTGCCCATGTTAGGATTTCTAATACCATCCAAACCATCGTCTAATACCATTCAAACAAAGAAAGCATGGCCTTGACAGCCTGGGGAATATAGTAAATTATAGTGTAGCAGCTTTGTATGGGGACAGATGGGAATAGACTTATTGTGGTGACCATTTCATAATGTATATACATATTGAATCACTATGTTGTACACTTGAAATGAATACAATATTATATGTCAACTATTCCTCAATTAAAAAAAATTTTACAGAGTAACAGTGGAAAATAAAACAAACAGATAAAACAAAACAAAATAAGACAAAACAAAACAAAAATATGGTTTCTTTAGGAAACTGCTGATTCCAGGTATAAAGTAGGCATTTTTCAAGGTGTGCCTGGGACATGGTTTTGTGTTAAGAACAAGAAAGCTGGACCCAGGAGCCCATATGAAGGTGGCCCCATATGAAAGTTACAACATTCTGAGCAACTAAAAGAATAATGACTGCGGCCCCTGGGTGGCTCAGTTGGTTGGGTGTCCAACTTCGGCTCAGGTCACGATCTTACAATTTGTGAGGTTGAGCTCTGCATCTGGCTTGCTTAGAAGATTTTTAGGAATCCATTCTTGAAAACATATTGGATAGTGAATTTTTAGATAGTGGGAGCCTGTATGTCATTATTTTAAATGAAAAAAGAAAGTATTTCCAGCACATTTAAAGCCCCAACCATATTTCCCAGCCATTAAAAATGAAATCTTGCCATCTGCAACAACATCCATGTAGCTAGAGATTATTATGTGAAGTGAAATAAGTCAGTCAGAGAAAGACAGATACCATATGATTTCCCTCATGCCTGGAATTTAAGAAATGAAACAAGCAAACAAACGGCAAAGAAAGAGAGAGAGAGAGAGAGAGAGAGAGAGAGAGAACCTAATAAATAGGCTCTTAACTATAAAAAACAAATTGTTGGTTACCAGAAAGGAGGAGGGTAGGGGGATGGGTCAAATGGGTAATGGAGATCAAGGAGTACACCTGTTGTGGACCCCAGGTGATGTGTGAAGGTGTTGAATGTTGTACACCTAAACTAATACTGCAATGCATGTTAATTTATTGGAATAAACAAACTTTTTTTTTAACTTTTTTTTAAATGTTTTATTTATTTCTAGGAGAGAGAGAGACAGACAGACAGACAGACAGCGTGAACAGGGGAGGGTCAGAGAGAGAGGGAATCACAGAATGAAACAGGCTCCAGGCTCTGAGCTGGCAGTCAGCACAGAGCCCGACGCGGGGCTCGAACCCACGAACCGCGAGATCATGACCTAAGCGAAAGTCGGTCGCCCAACCGACTAAGCCACCCAGGCGCCCCGTGGAATAAACAAACTTTTAAAAATATTGGCAACCTGAAATCAACAACACATTAAAAAAACATTCATCATGAAAAAAACAAAAAACAAAAACCCCAACCAATTTCCCTCAGGGCTTGAACCACTCTAAATATGTATGTACATATATATATATATATCAACTAGGTTTTTCTGCTTAACGTAAAATCTTTAAAACACCAGTTACTTAATAGTTTAACACTTAATTAACTCATTAATGAGAGCTGTTGAAACCCACTAGTGGATTTTTAAATTTCAGTTATTGTACATTCAGCTCCACAATTTCTATTTGGTTCCTTCTTATCATTTCTATCTCTTTATTGCAGTCTACCTTTTCTCCCTCTGTGAATGGGCCATACTTTGTTTCTTTGCATGCTTCATAATTTTTTTGTTGAGCGCTGGACATCTTGGATATTATGAAAAAAGAAAAAGAAAGGAAAATTACTCTCTAGGTCTTTCCAGATTGGCTCTGGGTTGCAGTAATTCCCTCAGTTCCATTTACAAGTCATTCTTAGCCTTCACGTCCTGCTGCCTAAAGACCAACCAGAAATGAGATCTGATGGTCTTCTAGGTCTTTTTTGAGCACACATTCTGCCCTGGCCATACGTGTGTGGATTTTGAGGTTCCCCAGTATACATGAGAGCTTTTCATGATCCTGCTCCCTCCCAAAATCTCCCTAGCTTTTCCTCCCAGGCGTTTCTTGTGTCTATTGTTTGCTCCAACAGCTATAAATATATAACCCCAGGGGGCAGCAGCTTGTTCATTGATGTTTCAGTAATCTTAAAAAATTTTTTAAACATTTATTTATTTTAGAGGGACACAGCATGAGTGGGGGAGGGGCAGAGAGAGAGGGAGATGCAGAATCCAAAGCAGGCTGCAGACTCTGAGCTGTCAGCACAGAGCCCAACATGGGGCTCAAACCCACAAACTGTGAGATCATGATCTGAGCTGAAGTTGGCACTTAACCAGCTGAGCCACCCAGGCGCCCCAGTTGTCTTTCAGTATTTTAAAAGAATGTCCTCTGCATAGCTGCTCTGCCCTGATAGAGTTCTGAGATAGGAAAACAAAAGGAGGCCTCTTACATCAGTCCTTAAGGGAAACCCCTGTCAGATCAAAACAAACAAACATAATTCCTTGGGAACAAAGTCCATCCTGTTCCCTCTGGAAGCAGGTACACTGGGAAACAATCCGCCATCTTCAAGACTGCCACCATGCCAGGGAGAGAGTGGGCAGGACTAGGTTAAGACACCTCAAAGCTCCCTTGCCCTGTTACAGTGGCCTTTCTCCTGGTTAGGCATTTGCTTGGTTGCTGTAAGCCTTTCACTGCCTTCCAGAGTTTCAGAACATTGATTCTGACCAGTTTCTGGGAGGAGCTGGACCCCAGAAGCCCCCTCTCCGTTTTTTCTTCTGTCATTTTTGGTGATGCTTTGAAGTTTTAATTGTAGAGATCTCATACATCTTTTGTTAGATATTTTTCTGGATATTTTATATAATTATAAATGTTTTTTTTAAATATCATTTTCAGGGCACCTGGACAGCTCAGTAGGTTAAGCGTCCAACTTCTGCTCAGGTCATGATTTCACAGTTCGTGAGTTGGAGCCCCACGTCGGGCTCTGTGCTGACAGCTCAGAGCCTGGAGTCTGTTTCAAATTCTGTATCTGCCTCTCTCTCTGCCAATCCCCTGCTCATACTCTGTCTCTCTCTCTCTCAAAAATGAATAAATGTTAAAAAAAAATGTCATTTTCTTATTGGGTGTTACTGGTATATAAAAGTATAATTTCTTTTCAAATATTTATTCAGGGATCATACTAAACTTACTACTAATCCTAATAGTTTCTGTATAGATTCCTCTGGATTTTCTATGTCTTCTGTAAATAATGACAGTTTTTTTTCTTTCAAGTCCTTATAATTATTTTTTCTTGCCTTATTATAAAGGTTAGGACCTCTACTACAATGCTACACTGATGTGGGATAGTGAACATTCTTGTCTCAAATCTGATCCCATGGGGAAAACTTTTAATATTTCACTATCGACTATGATGTTCACTGAAAAAATTTTTATACCCTCATTTTTTAGGTTCTTGTAAGTGCCCTTGATATACTGGATGGAGAAAATGTTGGGCCACAAATTCAGGAAAAGTGTGAGCCAGAATGTTGCTATGGCAGTATTATGAAAGACATGCATCTCCTGAAGCTAGAGGGAAGATTGAGCTGAAAACCAAGCACAGGACTTGTTTGCAAGAGTAGCAGAATTAGAGAGAAGTCTTAATTCACGGCCCTGTTAAGACTCCTACATCAAAATCAGTGCCCTGGTAAGGAGAGAATGACACTCTGGTACCTGGGATGGGGATATTATGTGGACATACTTGAGAACCCTGAACCCTAGATTCCCCTGCACTTGCTAGACCTAAAGAAATATCCCATTTCCCCTTTGCTGGAGGATAACAGCTTCCACTTATTCAGAAACATGTGGAGGCAGATGCCTTATAAGATGTACCTGCTCTCCTCAAGATTTGTTCCCAACCTCCTATGGTTTCTAGGCCAATAATTTGGGTTATTTTTCATCATGGCCCAAACGGGGAAATACTGACCCCACTTTGGAAGAAAACACTTTATTCATGAATCTAGCTATTATGTACCAATAGTAACTGGGAAAATATGCTTGGGTATGGGGATCTTGAAGGTGTTGGGCCAAGGGGATTGGGATATAAGACTGGATAAGGAGGAGTATATTAATATAAGGACACTCTCTTGTGACAGGATTTGATGTCTGGGAAAAGACACCTAGAACTGATCCTAGTACATCACTGAGGAAGCTCCTTGGTGTTCAGAAAAACAACACCGCATGGTAAGAGATGGAGATGCTGGAACTGCCTTGGAGAGTCTGAAGGGTGGACATGCTAGAATGGATTTAACTTAAGATCAAAGATCCCACCAGTTGACTGTGTTCCTGGAAGGCCCAGAGGAACCATCCTCAATAAAGCAATAAGAAACGTGTTGGAGATGAGCCCTGGACATCATTGAAAATATCCGTAGTAGTGTTCTTTGAAAACCAAGTTTCATCATAAAGGAGGTTGATAGGGAACCAGAGTCCCTAGTGTCAATGGAGGTAATAGGATTTTGAAAGAGTAGAGGCCTTGACATAGTTGTTAGGGCCAAAGTGGATACAATTACCACAATAGGCAGCAAAGCTGGATTGGCATCCAAAGGAAAGAAACCCATGGAAATTTGTGATAATGGCTAATAGGCCATGGTAGTTCAAGTGCAAGATAGTAGAAAGCCAGTTAGGATATTACTCAACCAATATAACCAAAAAAAGATCAAGAGTGGATGAGCCAAAGGCTGATGTTTGCTACTGAGGAGAAAAATCATGATCCTCCACCCAGTTGCAAGGCTTGAGCCACTTCTCAGACTTAGAGAAGACGGAATCATCTTGAAGAAGGACTCTGTGACCACAAAGTAGCAATTCTTCTTATCCTAAAAGGACTGACTGCAATTTGCTAAGGAAACTGCACAGAGAAAAGAGAAACAACAAGATCTTTTGAGAGATGTGGGTTTCAGAGTCTGAGGTGACACTGATATCAGATACCCAAAGTGAAATCATGCCCCCCGTGTTAAGTAGGGTATGGAGCCCGGGTGATAAATGGAGTCCTGGCCCAGGTTTTTCTCACAGTGGGTTTAATGGGTCTGTGGCTCTGTCCTCTGGTGAAACCTCCATTTCCTAAAGCGTGGCAAGAATGGATGTATTTAGACTCTGGTAGAACCCTCACAGTGATTCCTTGACCAATGGAATAAGAGTCATCATGGTAGGAAAAGACAAGTAAAATCCTCTAAAACTGTCTCTCCTCCTCCCACCAAGCCAAGAAAAGGTAAAAGTAGTTTTGCATTCTACATGGAATGGCATAGATTAATATCATCCTCAAATATTTAAAGAATGCAGTTGTTATATTCCCATTACATATATGTATACATATATATACACGTATATATGTATACATATATATACATATATATATGTATTTCCATTTATTTCACCACTGTGATCCCAGTGAAAACTTGATTGATCATGGTGGATGGTAGTGGACCATGTGGTGGTCCAACATAGCCTCTGCATCTTGTATATGGCTTTTTATTTGGCAATTATATTCTTTCTATATGAGGAAGGAAAATCAGAAACAGTTCACATTCACATGCAATAGATCACAGTGTATAGTCATGGTCTTTTCCAGAGCTACTCTCTTTCTCTCTCATCACAATATAGGCTAACATGACCTTGATCATCAGGGCATCCCCTAAAATATTACACTAATCCATTATATTGAAAACATCTTGGACCAGGGAATAGAAAGTAGCAAGTACTGCATATACCCCCATAAAATGTAGATTTGCCAGAGCGTAGATGAGAGGCCACACACAGATTCAATGGTATCTTGTATCAGTGAAGAAAAAAGGTATCCAGTGATTTCAGACATGATGATGCATCCTCTCCAAGGTAAAAGGCAACTTAATTGTACTGTACATCTTCTGCTACCAAAAAGATGCACAGTGATTGTTGGTCTTTTTGGCTTGTGGACGTAACAACATTTGTTTGCTGTAATTTTTTTGTCTTTCTGTTTGGTTTACAGCAGTTTTAATATGATGTGGTTAAGTGTGTGTGTGTGTGTGTGTGTGTGTGTGTGTGTTTCTCTTGAATCTGTAGTTTGATGTTTATTAGTTGATGATTGGGGAAATTTTCAGCTATTATTCTGTCAAATATGGCTTCTGCCACATTCTTTATCTTTTCCTTTTCTATAACTCCAACTACACTTATGTTATGCTTTTTACCATTTCTTCATGTATCTTATGACCTTTTTGGTATTTTTCATCTTTTTGTCTCTCCATTTCAGTCTGGATATTTTTCTATTAACCCATTTTTCTGTTCACTCATCTCTCTTCAGCTGTGTTCACTCTCCTGTCGAATCTACTAAGTTATCCATTTCACTTACTGTATTTTTTTTCTAGAATTTCCACTGTATTTATTTTTATAGATTACAATTGTCCTGAAAATTCTCCGTTGTGTCATGGTTTTTTTCTTGAACATATTAATCACTATGTTAAAATGTATCTATTTTTGAGAGAGAGAGAGTGTGTGTGTGTACAAACAGGGGAGAGGCAGAGAGAGAGGGGGAGAGAGATAGAAAGAGAGGATCCCAAGCAGGCTTTGCACTGACAGCGCAGGGCTCAGACAAACCATGAGATCATGACCTGAGCCAAAATCAAGAGATGGATGCTTAACCTTCTTAGCCACCCAGGTGCCCCAGTCAGCTATTTTAAAATCTCCATCTGAAATCCCAATTTCTGGATCACCTAATTGTCTGTTCCTATTGATTTTTTTTCTTCACCCCATTTCTTAGTATGCCTGCTACTTTTTTCTTTTTCTTTTTTAAAACATTTTTAATTAATTTATTATTTATTTATTTATTATTCTTTTTATTTTTGAGACAGAGACAGAGCACGATTGGGGGAGGGGCAGAGAGAGAGGGAAACAGTATCTGAAACAGGCTCCAGGCTCTGAGACAGAGCCAGACGTGGTGCTCAAACCCATGACGCTCAAACCCACGAACTGTGAGGTAAGGACCTGAGCTGAAGTCGGACGCTTAACCGACTGAGCCACCCAGGCACCCCCTTTTTTTTTAAGTTTTTATTTTATTTATTTTTGAGAGAGAGGGTGTGAGGGAGAGAATTCCAAGCAGCCTTCACACTGTCAGCACAGAGCCCGAAGTGGGGCTTGAACCCACAAACCCGGAGATCATGACCTGACCTGAAGTCAGATCCTTACCCGACTGAGCTACCCTGGGAACCCTGCCTGGTACTGTTTTTTATTCAATGCTGAACATTTTGTAAGAACAATTGCTGAGACTTTGGATGAAGTGATCTCTCCAGAGAAGACTTATTTTAGCTTCTCTAGGCAGGAAGTTAGAAGTATGACAGATTAATTTGATCAGGAATTGAGCATATTTGTGGCTGGTGTGCTCTGTAAGGCTTTATCTATTTCTGATTTCTGGTTTTCCATTACTCCTAGGATTTAGACCTTATTTAATTGACAGGCTGGGGTTCACAGAGAACTCTCCTTAATCAGCCTGAGCTCTGTGTTTTACCTCCCTAGCACCATGCGACAGCCAAGAGCTCTGTTTAGGTTCTCATTCTCTGGGCTTATGCTTTCCTCTCGGCTCCTATCATTTATTAGGACTCCCCTCTCCAGGCTCTCAGCGCCTCAAGTCCTGGTTGTCTCAGGAGCCACCTCAGCCCCCCCGAGATCATTGAGGGAGCTACTGAGCTGCTTGGCCTCTTAGCGGCCATTTCCTGACAAGCTTCTTAACCCCTCACCCTGTGCCACTTACAAACAAACTGGCAGATACTTCTGGGTGAAGACTTGAGTAGAATTTGGACCCACCTCAGTGATTTTTCATTCTTTCTGGAAACTGAGTCCCTTAAAACCTGGCTATCTTAGTACCTGTCTGATGCCTGCAAATAAAATTTGTTTTGTGTTGTTTTGATTTTTATCTAGGCTTTCTTGTTCTTGGTGGGGAGGTTAGTGTGCTGCGAGCCACGCCATCACAGCTCAGAGACGGGCCTCTTCACTTGGCAGCCCTTTCTTGCTTTATTTTGCGTATCATTTGTGGCCTGTTGACATCTTTTTATGTTTGTTTATTTAAAAACATTTTTAATGTTTATTTATTTTTGGGAGAAAGAAATCACAAGCAGGGGAGGGACAGAGAGAGAGAGAGGGAGGCACAGAACCTGAAACAGGCTCCAGGCTCTGAGCTGTCAGCACAGAGCCCGACATGGGGCTCGAACTCTGACCAGTGAGATCCTGACCTGAGCTGAAGCCAGATGCTTAACTGACTGAGCCACCCAGGTGCCCCTATGTTTGTTTGTTTATTTACTGTCTGTCTTCCCTCATTGCAAGGTGGGCTTTATGAGAGCAGGCAATGGATCTATCTCGCTCGTGATGTGATGCTAGGATCTAAAACAGTGTCTAGTACATAGTAGGAGATGTATTTTGAAGAAACAAATGTTACAGGAGCCTTACAAAGGAGTCGTAGAGACATTCCTTCTTTTTCTTTTTTCCTGGCACTGCTTGTATATAAGCACTATAGCAAAGTGATGGACGGCATTATGCCAGTTCTCAATGGATTAACTCTCAGCTCCGAATTCATCCTTCAGTACTAGTTCGGCGGTGATGGACTGGACGATTTAAGTGTTTCTTCTGTACAGTGAGCATGACGTAGAGGGCACAGGAGGACAGAAGGAAGAAGGGAATTTTTCTTCCTACTTCCAACATGCTGCGTTTTGCCTTTATTGCTACATTGCCTCTCAGCAATGTGTGGACGCGTGTGTTTGTGTTGGCCGACGGTGGGACCATCCGGGAGCACTTGGGTCCAGCCACGCATCCAGAGAATGCAGCCCTTCAGCTACCGTGAAGCCCCGGTGGGCCCAGTGACTAGTTTGCTGCTTGCTGTCCTCCCGGGGCAGATACAGTACATTCCAGGCCTCATGGCCGTGGCAGTGCCCTGACCCCCTCTGCGTGCCCACCCACCTGGCTCAGCTCACTTCGCCCCAGGGTTATTTCCCATAACCTTCTGGATGTGACCACCACACAATCACATGCCTCAGCTGTCTCTGCCCAGCGACCTCAGTTCGCCCACACCCTGGAGGGTTGTCTCCCGCTTTGCCTGGTGATTGCTGAGTGGCTCTGGCCTGGGCAACCCAGCAAGCTTCTCTGCCATGCAGTGGGTTCAGTAAGGTCTGAGTCAGAGGCTATTAAAGAACCTACCATTGTTTAATAATTCCCTATCGTAAACTACCCTGTTTAAATTACTGTGGGGTTTCTGTCTCTTGATTGGACACAAATTAATAAAGAATTGGTCCCAGGGATGGTCCCAGGAAGTAGGCCTATATAGGTGGGATTTGGGCATTGGTTTGGTCACACCCTTGGGCTGGATGAGTGTGCAGACTTCTTTGTCAATGACAAATGGGCTGCTGGTAACCCACGGAATGCAATGGCACCACAATGAATCAGACTGTCGTCTGTGGTTGATTGTGAAGTGCCAACTGAAGCACATGCCTTGGGGGCCCATGTGGCTGTGGCCTTTCACTGTTAAGCCATTAACAGTGATGATAAGTGGGTGCCTGGCTGGCCCAGTGGAATATGCGCTGTTTGATCTCAGGGTGGTGAGTTCAAACCTCACATTGAGTGTAGCGTTTACTTAAAAAACAAAATCTTTTTAAAAATAACTATGGGGGGGCTCCTGGGTGGCTTAGTCGGTTAAGCGTCCGACTTTCGCTTAGGTCATGATCTCGCGGTTCATGGGTTCGAGCCCCGCGTTGGGCTCTGTGCTGACTGCCAGCTCAGAGCCTGGAGCCTGTTTCGGAGTCTGTGATTCCCTCTCTCTCTGACCCTCCCCTGCTCACGCTGTCTCTCTCTCTCTCTCTCTTAGAAATAAATAAAACATTAAAAAAAAAAAAAGATTCTCTCTCTCTCACTCTCTATCTCTCTCTCTCTCCCTGCCTCCACTCTGCCCCTACCCTGCTTACTTGAGTGCATGCTCTCTGTCAAAGAAAAGATAATAATAATGACTATAAGGATTGTGGTGTGAGACAGGTTTTTCTGAGCATAAACAGAAAATAATAGTTCAGGACTGCCAAGTCTCAGCTCAGGTCATGGAATGAGAACCAGAGAGCTTCCAGGATAACCCTAATAGAATTTCTTATTTCTTATACTTCCAGGGCTGATATAGCTAAAAATCAAAACCAAAACTTAATTGTGTAGGTTGCTGACTTATAATGACCGTTGGATTAACAGTCTTGCCAAGGTCTTCACGTGAAAGTTAGGGCACTGATCTGGAAAGAATGGGATTCTGAACCTTGAAATGGAAACATCCCAAATGAACTGAGTCATCCAAATAAAGCTGATAATCTTGAACTCCCAGGCTATTCTGAGCCCCCTTACCTGTGGAAGTAGTTTGCCCTCTGATGTCTGAAGATACTGGTTTTCCTCTACTTGAGAAACTTGAGACAACCTTGCCTGAGGCAGATGCCTTGAAAGAGGCCCCTTCTCAGGATCCACCACAGCTCCCCCTGCCGTGTCACTAGGCCCATAAAGTGTGTAAAAGCTTCGCATATTCCCGAGGTACAAGAACACGTTTTAGAACTCAGGAGAAAGTAGTTTAGACATCAAAAGAATCACAGGAATTTTCTAATATATATTGGTACTAACCTGAGGAACGTGTGTGGGAATGGATTCTTAGGCTGGTAAATCAAGGGTGGGGGGCGAGAAAGAACACCATATCCGAAAAATCCAAAATGTTTTTAACACTCTATCAAGTTTTTTATATGAATATACTTCCTAGAGTTCCAGCTGTAGTCTGCTAGTTTGTGTGCTAGAGGTGGCTCTACGCATCTTATTTGGTTGGCTGACTGAAACTTGAACTCAATATTCCAGTTTAGTGAGGTCTAATTTAATGGGGTCAAGATGCCAGAGCTTTCCTGGCATGATGTGGAGAAGGAAATCCAGATGTGTAGGGAGATTGTAATGTTGGATCGGATCCATCCTGTGTCACCTACCCCCTAACTGTATTCTGTGCGAAGGGCCAAGAAGACGCCCTCTTTACTAAGGCATTGTGGAATGTATTCGTGAGGGAGCACCTCTATCCTAGAAGAATTCTGTGGTTTCTCTCCCTTGCGGGCCAGTTATGACTATAGAGAATGCCACTCTTAAACTGTACTTCTGATTTCAGTGAGAAATCAGATGATGATACTATTCCACTGTAACAGAGGCGAAGCGGAAGCACTTAACCTTCAAACACAAGGTGGGCACGTCCACCATGAGACCATCAGGGATGTTTCAGTAATCAGAATGCCTTAGTCTGCAGAGATCTTTAGTGGTAACTAATTGCTCATCGTGTCTTGGGGAATGAAATTGATAATCAGCCGACTAGAATTGCTTGATCCACGTAACAGGAATGACTCTAGGACTGGTAGTCAAACACCTAACTTTGAGTCACCGTAGTAGAGAATGATACCCTCACTCAGTTTCCAGACTTAAATGAATTCACAGACCCAAAGCCCTTTCAAAAAGCTGGGTTCCCTTGAGAAAGGGCCTTGCTCTATAAAGACCCTAATCTTTCTGCAAGCATTCCCAAAGGAACCCACAACTATTTACTAAAGCGACCGTGCACTGGGGAAAAGGAAAGAACCAGACTTTTCAGGAGTTACTAGACATGGCTCTGAACTGATGCCAATTCCTGTGGGCGTGCTTGGGTGGCTCAGTCAGTTAAACATCCAACTCTTGATTTTGACTCAGGTCACGATCTCACCATTTGTGAGTCCCATTTGGGATTCTCTCTCTCCCTCTCTCTTTCCCTCCCCTATTCACGCACTCTCTCAAAATAAATAAACATTAAAATTTTTTTTTCTAAAAAAATAAATGCCACTGTGGCCCATCACTCAAAGTAGGGGTATATGGTGGACAGGGGATGCAAAGAATCTCAGCTCAAGTATGACTCACAACAGACCCAGCTGGACCATGCACTCACCCTGTGGCTATTTCCCTGGTTCCTGAGAGTATAAATGGGATAGACGTATTTGGCAACTGGCAGAATCCCCACATTGGCTCTCACCTATAGGATTATAATGGGGTCATTATGGTAGCAGGGCTAAGTGGAAGCCTCTGGAATCTCCACCTCCTGTCAAGAATGTAAACCAGAAGCAACACTGCATCTCTGAGGGAAATGTAGACATTAACACTCTCATCAAAGACTTGAAAGAAGCAGCTGGCTAGGGATTCCTAACCCTTCCCGTTTAATTCACCAGTTTGGTCTGTGCAGAAGTCAAGTGTATTCTTAGAAAAATGACTGTGGATTACTGTCAGCATAATCTGGTGTGACTTTGACTGTAGTCACTGTCCAGATACGAGCTGCAATGAAGTCCCTTTACTGTAGGATCTTTTACTGGGCCTATGACTCATCCAGAAGTTGTGTGTGTTTTTTCAATGTATAAAAATATGGAGATTTAAAAGTGTCTTCTTAAAAAACTTATTTCTAACTTGATTGCATTGTGGTCTGAGTATATTGTTTTATATGAGAGTAACCTTTTCAACTTGCTAAGACTTACTTTGTGTCCTAGTACATAGTCAATTTTTGCCATTTTTGCACTTGTTATGATGGGCACTGGGAGTTATATGTAAGTGATGAATCACTGAATTCTACTCCTGAAACCAATATTGCATTGTATGTTAACTAACTAGAATTTAAATAAAAATTTAAAAACTTTTTTGGCCATTTTTGCAGTGTCTCATATGTACTGGACAGGATAATTCTGTGCAAGATTGCTTACCTATGGAGTGCTAATATAGTTCTCGCTCTGTCTACTTAATCTAGAAAATTCTTTTTTTTTTTTTAATTTTTAATGCTTATTTATTTTTGAGAGTGAGAGAGAAAGCGGGGGAGGGGCAGAGAGAGAGAGGGAGACACAGAATCCCAAGCAGGCTCCAGGCTCTGAGCTGTCAGCACAGCCCGATGCGGGGCTCAGATTCATAAACCACAAGATCATGACCCCAGCTGAAGTTGTACGCTCAACCAACGGAACCATCCAGGTGCCCCTTAATCTAGAAATTTCTGACATATATGTTAAAATCACCAATTATCATTGGCAATTATAAATACCTCCTTATAAATCTGTTAGTTTTTGCTCTTATATTTATAGACTGTATTATTTTGTGCATACAGTTAATAGTTTTAAATTCTTCCTTGTGAATATATCATCTTTGATTATACAGAGATCCTCTTCATTTCTTTTTAAAAAATCATTAGGCTTGGGGCACCTGGGTGGCTCAGTCGGTTAAGCATCCGACTTCAGCTCAGGTCATGATCTTACGGTTTGTGGGTTCGAGCCCGGCATCGGGCTCTGTGCTGACTGCCAGCTCAGGGCCTAGAGCCCGTTTCAGGTTCTGTGTCTCCCTCTCTCTCTGACCCTCCCCTGCTTACACTGTCTCTTTCTCAGAAATAAATAAAGCATTAAAAAATTTTTAAATAAAAAAATAAAAATCATTAGACTTTTTATTTTATTTTATTTTCATTGAGGTATAGTTGATACACAATGTTACATTAGTTTCAGGTGTACAGCAGTGATTTGACAAATTTCTATGTTATGCCATGCTCTCTACAAGTGTGGCTGCAGTCTGTCACCATACAGCACTATTACAATACCATTGACTGTATTCCCTACGTTGTACCTTTTATTCCTGTGACTTATTTATTCCATATGGAAAGGCTGTTTCTCCCATTTCTCTTCACCCACTTTGCCCAGCCTCTCCCCCCACCTCCTCTCTGGCAACCATCTGCTTGTTCTCTGTGTTTATGGGTCTGTTTCAGCTTTTCGTTTGTTTATTAATTTGTTTCCTATTTTAGATTCCACATTTAAGTGAAATCATATGGTATTTGTCTTTCTCTGACTTATTTCATTTAGCCTAATACCCTCTACGTCCATCCATGTTGTTGCAAATGGCAAGATGCCATTCTCTTTATGGCTCAGTAATATTCCACTGCATATAGGTACCACTTCTTTACTTATGCATCTATCGATGGACACTTGGGTTGCTTCCATATCTTGGCTATTGTAAATAATGCTTCAATAAACATAGGGGTCTATATATATTTCCAATTTAGTGTTTTCATTTTCTTTGAGTAAATATACAATAGAATTACTCGGTCATATGGTAGTTCTATTTTTAACTTTTAAAGACATTTTTTAAAGCTGTATTTATTCATTTTTGAGACAGAGACAGTGCAAGCCGAGAGAGAGAGAGAGAGAGAGAGAGAGAAGAGAGAGAATCCCAAGCAGGCTCTATGCTGGCAGTGCAGAGCCAGACATGGGGCTCTGTGCTGTCAGCTCAGAGCCTGGAGCCTGATCTGGATTCTGTGTCTCCATCTCTCTCTGTCCCCTCCCTCATTCTCTCCCTCTCTCAAACATAAACATTAAAAAATTTTATTTTAAGAAGTTTTTAAAGTTTAGTTTTAATGTTTTGAAGAAACTCCATACTCTTTTCCACAATGGCCACACCAGTTTACATTCCCATCTCCACATCCTCGACAACACTTGTTTGTTTTTGTTTTGTCTGACAGGGGTAAGGTGATATCTCATTGTGATTTTGACTTACATTTCCCTTATTAGTGATGTTGAGGATATTTTCATGTGTCTGTTTGCCATCTGGATGTATTCATTGGAAAAATGTCTATTCATGTCTTCTGCTCATTTCTTCACTGGATTATTTGGTGGGGGGTTTTTTGTTGAGTTGTATAAGTTCTTTATATATTTTGGATATTAACCCCTTATTGGATATATCATTTGCAAATGTCTTCTCCCATTCAATAGGTTGCCTTTTGTTTTGTTGATAGTGATCCTCTTCTTTTCCTTTTTTTTTTTTTTTGTTTATTTATTTTGGGAGAGAAAGAAAGTGTGTGCACACATGAGTGGGGGAGAGGTGAAGAGAGAGGGAAAGAGAGAGAATCTCAAGTCGACTCGGGGCTTAATCTCACTAACCATGAGATTATGACCTGAGCTGAAATCAAGAGTTGGGTGCTTAACCTTCTGAGCCACCAGGCGCCCCCCCCTACATTTCTTTTTTTTTTTCTTGTGTGTTTATTTATTTATTGCTGAGAGAGAAAGAGATAGAGAGCCAGAGGGAAAGGAGCAGAGAGAGTGGAAGACAGAGAATCCCAAGCCCGACGTGGGGCTTGAACTCATGAACCATGAGCCAAAATCAAGAGTTGGACACTCAACTGACCGAGCCACCCAGGTGCTCCCACACCCCCACTTCATTTCTAATAATGCTTTCTTTGGGTTAGTTTTTTTTGCCTGATATTATATCTTTCTTTAAAATTTTTTTTAAATTAAGTAAGTCCCATGCCCAAAATGAGGCTTGAACTCATGACCTTGAGATCAAGAGTCCCATGTTCTACCAACTGAGCCAGCCAGGTGTCCCTGTCTGGTATGTCTTTTTACATCCATTTATTTTAAACTTTTCTGTGCCTCTTTGTTTTTATATCTGCTCTAGTAATAGCTTGATAATTAAAAATCTTCCAACCCAACAATCCTTGGAAAGATGAGAAAATTATATCTATTTTGATTAGTGATATATTTGGACTTACTACTATTATCTTGTGTTTTGTGATTTTCCTATGCTGCCTGCATTTCTGCTTTCTAACTTGCATTTAAAATGATCGTGTTTTCTTTTTTCCTTTATGTCCTCTCTAGTGGTTTGGAAGCTATACTCCTGCTTTTATTCTTTTAGTAAATATCTTTAATATTTTGGGGCACCTGGCTGGCTTAATCAGTAGAGCATTTGATTCTTGATTTTGGGGTTGTAAGTTTGAGCCCCACGATGGGTGTAGAGTTTTATTTA
>NW_027528611.1:4875894-4889041 GCF_008692635.1 Crocuta crocuta | reverse complement strand
GATTGTAAATTTTTATTTACTTAAAAAATAAAATCTTTAATATTTTTTATATTTATTTATTTTTGAGAGAGAGAAAGAGAGAGAGGGTGCATGGGGGAGGGGCAGAAAGAGAGAGAGGGAGATAGAGGATCTGAAGCAGGCTTCATGCTGACAGCAGAGAGCCCAACACAGGGTGTGAACCCATGAGCCACAAGATCATGACCTGAGCAGAAGTTGGATGCTTAACTGACAAAGCCACCCAGGTGCCCCATCTTAATATGCATACTTGACAGTTTAAAGTTGCTTAATTTCTGTACCTTCTTTCAGAACAATAAAGGGCCCTGGATTGCTTCTACACTAACCACCTCCCTTCCATCTGGTGTGTTACGGTGTCCACCATTCAATTGTATCTTATTTTATATACCCCATATTTATGTTATTATTGCTTGATAGAATCCACTCTCTGTTGTATCTCAATGTCCTGTTTCCTTCATCCTGAAATATATCCCTTAGGAATCTTTCTCTCCGAGTTTTTCTTTGAGTGAAAATTACTCTATTTAACCCTCATTAAGAAAAAACTTTTATATTTTAAAAATCCAGAATTTTAGACATCTTTACATCTCAATATTAAATATTTATGTCTACATTTTAAAAAGGACTTTTGCTTACGTAGGCCAAATTAACACAAACACATCTAACACCAGGAACTGTAATTCCTTAATATCAAGGAAGGTCCATTCCATATTCCGATTTCCCCCATTATCCTGATCAGTCTGGTTTTCCAAATGAGATCCAGTCTAGAACCACACGCTGTGTCAGTTTATTGCATCCCTTAAGCTTCTTTTAGTCTAAAACACTTTCTATTTTTTGTGACACTGATTTGCTGAACAGACAGGGCCGGTTGTCCTGTGAAATATCCTACCTTCTGGGTCTGATACTGATCCACCTGCTATATAATAAGCATGCTTGTACAAAGTTCTATGCTAAGTAGGTTCCATGCCCAACATGAGGCTTGAACTCATGACCTGGAAAATTTTTCTAGGATACAAACTTAAAAAGTCGCTACTGGTTCACAATCTCAAGAACTTTTCTGGTGTAATCTGAAACTGGCCTCATACACAGGGGGCAGGGAGAGACCCAAGAAAGAGGCAGGCCACCCCAGATTGGTAGGTGTCAGTTTTAATAAGCAAGGGAAGTTATTTACAAGGCTTGTCGTGGCCAGCAAGTAGATTTCTGGCACCGGCCCAACAAGTCTTAAAAGTTTATAGGGACACCTGGGTGGTTCAGTTGGCTAAGTTTCCAACTCCTGATTTCAGCTGAGGTCATGATCTCACAGTTCATGAGTTCAAGCCCTGAGTTGAGTTTTGCACTGACGGAACTTGCTCGGGATTATCTGTCTCCCTCTCTCTCTGCTCCTCTCCTGCTGGTGCTCTCTCTCTCTCTCTCTCAAAATAAATAAATATTAAAAAAATTAAGTTAGTTCCCCCTCCCAAATAAAATTTATATAGAGGCCTTAACCTGGTTCAGTCACATATCTTATCCAGACGGTCTCAATAACACATTGATCTCTCAAGGCTTTGTGTTTGAAAAAGGCTCCCACAGCGGGAATGGAGGGGAGAACATACATTCCAAGCAGCGGGGGTGGGTAAAGAGCCTTGAACTGCCTGGTCCAGCTCAGAGATCGGCTCTCCGCCACATGGTCTTGACTACCTCCTCCAAGAGCAGCATCGATGGGTAGGAGGAAATTGCATCTTTTGCCTTACCACTCGATACCAAATCACTCTCCGGTTAGCCAATTTGTGCCTCTGCCAGCCTTATACAGATATTTCCTTCCCCCAGTACTTGGTATTTTCAGATTTCTCTTTTTATTTTTGCCAGTCTGATTAAATGAAATAATGGGTCATTTGGTTTTTGAAAAGTTATTATGCACATCATGAAATTTTGCCCCTAAATTCTTGAGTATTCATTTTATGAGAATAAGGACATTTCCTACATAACCACAATATCACTTTCACTAACAAAATAATAATTCTTCAGGGGCGCCTGGGTGGCTTAGTCGGTTAAGCGTCCGACTTTCGCTTAGGTCATGATCTCGCGGTTCGTCGGTTCGAGCCCCGCGTCGGGCTCTGTGCTGACTGCCAGCTCGGAGCCTGGAGCCTGTTTCAGTCTGTGACTCCCTCTCTCTCTGACCCTCCCCTGCTCATGCTGTCTCCCTCTCTCTCTCCTAGAAATAAATAAAACATTTAAAAAATAATAATAATAATAATAATTCTTCATGCAATCTAATCCCATCTATATTCATATTTCTTTAATTGTCTAAAAAGTCAGTAAGGATTTAGGTCAATCTAAACAGGAGCTAAGTGTATACTGGTGTTCTGTTCAAGTCACCTGATGGCCTAGCTGGATGTGAAGGCCCACGTTGCTAGGTATTTCCTCCAAGAACTATGAAGACAACATTTCTCTACTTTCTAGTTTCTGTAGCTGCTGCTGAGAAATTCGCTAGTTGTCCAGGCATCGTTGCCTCATGGAAAAACATGTTTTCTTTCTGGTTTCTTTGAACATGTCCTCCCACCTTTGGGTTCTTCAGTTTCTCTCTGATTTATTTGGATGAAGACTTAGTTTATCTTGGGACTGACTTCCCGAGACTGAGAGTTCTTGTCCAAAATCAGTTCTGGAAGATGATCAACCACGATCTCTTCTCATCGTCTCATCATTTGTTGTTGAAAGAGCCTAAAATAGTGCTTGGCACACGTTAGGTGCTTATAAATAGCTGTTGAATGAATTTGTAAATAAATGAGCATTTCTCTGTTCCCCCTCATTCTCTCTATGCTCTGATACTCAGATTTTTTACAGATAACTCATTCTACCCACCATGCCTTTTCCTCTCTTTTACACTTTTCATCTCTTTATTTTTCTGTGCTACATTTTCTTAAGATTTTTTACAAGTAATCTCTACACGTAACGTAGGGATCAAACCTACAACCCCAAGATCAAAAGACTCATGTTCCATCCACTAAGCCAGACAGGTGTCTCATTTCTGTGCTACATTTTATTTTATTTTTTTAATTCACAATTTATGTATGTATGTATTTTTAAAGTAAGCTCTGCACTCAACTGGAGCTTGAACTCATAACCCCGAGATCAAGAGTCACACTCTCTATGGATTGAGCCAGCCAGTGACCCCTTTTTCTCTGCTACATTTTGTATAATTTTGCCAGATTTGTCTCCCAGTGCCCAATTCTAACCTCAGCTACTTTTGATCATCTGTTTAATGCACCCATTGAGTTTATAATAATAATTTTTAAATTAATTTTATTTATTTATTTATTTAGAGAGCAAGCATGCTCATGAGCGGGAGAGGGGCAGAGAAGGGGAGAGAAAGGAAGAGAGAATCCCAAGCAGACTCGGAGCTGTCAGTGCAGAGCTCAGTTGCTCACATTCACAAACCATGAGATAATGACCCGAGCCGAAATCAAGAGTTGGACGCTTAACTGGGCTGAGCCTCCCAGGAATCCCTATAATAATCATTTGTAATTATTGATACCTAATCATTTTTATAGCATTCTGTTCCTTCTCATGCTTTTGATTCTTTGTCTTACTACTTCAATTATATTTATTTTTTGCTTATTTTTTAATTAAAAATATTTTTTAGTGTTTATTTCTTTTTGAGAGAGAGAGAGAGAGTGAGAGAGAGTGAGCACAAGTGGGGGAGGGGTAGAGAGAGAAGAAGACATAGAATCCGAAGCAGGCTTCAGGCTCTGAGCTGTCAGCACAGACCGCTATGTGGGGCTTGAACTCACAAGCAATGAGATCATGATCTGAGCCAAAGTTGGACAATTAATCAACTGACCCACTCAGGTGTCCCTAACTTCAATTATTTTTAACATCGCTACAGCTTGAATCTTGTAATTCCATTGTCTGAAGTGGTTGAGGTTCTAATCTTGCTCTTTGTTATGTAAGCAAGTTCTCATTCATGGTGGATTATTTCCTCGTGGGTTTTCCCATTTTGCATTGTGAGCTCATGTTCACGGCCTTGAAGGAGACCTTCATAGGCTACTGTGAACTCCTATGAAGAAGATATGTCTCAAGTCCATGTGAAAATAAAATCGTATTGAAAAACATAGACAGAAGGACGAGAACAGTCCACCAGGATAGACTATGTGTAAAAGCAAACAAACAACACAAAACCCCCACAAGACAGACACGCGTAAACCATCAAACCTTGGCGAGAGTCACACTGCGGAGGGGTGCCTGGGTGGCTCAGTCGGTGGAGCATCCCACTCTTGATTTCAGCTCAGGTCATGACCTCACCAATTCTCTCTCCCTCTCTCTCTACCCCTGCCCCGCTCATATTCTCTCTCTCTCAGAATAAATAAACATAAAAAATAAACTTATAAAGGAATCATACCAGGGAATAATATTAAACACTCTTTCTCACGTGCCAGACACTTTAGTCATATCTTTAACCTTCGTGACAGCAGCAAGGGTGGTGATACTCCCATTCGACAGAACAGAAACTGCAACAAACGCATTAATTTAGAGCTAACTGGGGGACCCCCGTTAAAACCCAGGTCTGAACGATTAGAAAGTTCATGCTTTTTCAGATTCACCCTGTTGTTCTTCAGAACTATTACTGGGAAATATACACCACCATTTGGGCCACATACATATTTTTTCCCCGTTCCAATTTTAATTCAGGCCAGTGAACCCCATGGATCATAAAAACGTGTTAAATAATTCATGAAAAAGGAGAAAGAATGCATAAAACTACAAAAGAACTGCATTTAAAGAAAAAGAATTGCATTTTAAGTAAAGAAATTTTAGTTCTTCATTTGCTTTCATTTTTCCAATTTGGGATTTTGTTTATGTACAAAAAAAGGCAATTAACGAGAAGCTTACTTGTGAGAACCCCCTGGAGCTCCCAGAAGCTAATAAAAATGCATCTGAGCATTCCGAATACAACAAAGCAAACCAGTGTAAATTTAATCTCTTAATAAGGAGTTCGCGAATGTAACCTCAACATAAACAATTTTGCATCAGCAAACCAGGACACATTAAAGCCAGTCGGTGGCAGTACATTTCGGTCGTCAATCCTTCATTACCCAGCCCCGAGCTGCAATCAGCCTGCTCAGAATGCGGGCTTCAGGAGACCCCCTGCCTCATCCAGGGACCAGCTGGAGTGGTCGGGAATTGCCAACCAGCTTAAATATTTTCAGCATACATTGTGCTTAGTATCTGGAGTTAGGGGATCTGATTTTAATCAGGTAGATTCACCACTTATTTAAAATGCTGGTCTAAGTCTCTTGATCTAATCAACTTTCAGCAAAAATGTAGTGTTTGTCATTTTATGTGTGTGCTTCTCATTTGATATAAAATATAAGCATTTACTTTATGAGCGGGGGAGGGGCAGAGAGAGAGGGAGAGAGAGAATCCCAAGCAGGCTCCTCACTGGCCCTGCAGAGCCCTACCAGGGGCTCAGTCTCAAGAGCCGTGAGATCATGACCTGAGCCAAAATCAAGACTCAGATGCTTAACCGATTGAGCCACCTGGGCACCCAATGGTATAAATTTTATACATGATCTTCACCCTTCAGGTTTGGCTGTAGAGGTCACATTTGACTATGGGGACTTTAAAAAATGTTAATGCCGGGTGCCTGGGTGGCTCCGTCAGTTAGGCATCTGACTTTGGCTCAGGTCATGATTTCACAGTTTGTGGGTTCAAGCCCCGCATAGGACTCTGGGCTGACAGCCAGCTCAGAGCCTGGAGCCTGTTTCAGATTCTGTATCTCCCTCTCTCTCTGACTCTCCCCTGCTCACGCTGTCTCTCTCTCTCAGAAATAAATAAAACATTAAAAAATTATAAAAAAATAAAAATTAAATTAAATTAAATAATTAACTAATTAAAATCAATCATTAACTTTGCAAATGTATCCAAAGAAATACGGAAAGATGAGTTTGTTGATATAGTTAACAAAAATAGAGGATGTAAGTAATTGGAGCCACCGGGAGATGAACTCTCTCCAGCTAATTGGTCAGATTTGCATTTTGACAGTGAGTTTATTTTTGTCAGATTCTGTGAAGAGACCACCATCGCCAAAAGATATACTGACATCTTAAAAGTATTTTATATTTTATTTTCCTAATAATCTGGATTCTTTCTTTTATGTGTTTGACTTTAACAAAACAAATTAAGTGATTTTAACACTATGACAGCAATACAAATAAAATTTTGTTAAAATTGTAATCATCGCAACAAGAAAAATCACTTTGCCTTCCTATTTAGAGCACCTTAGGGGTGCCTGGCTGGCTCAGTCTGTACAGCACACAACTCTCAATCTCAGGGTTGTGAGTTCAAGCCCCATGTTGGGAATGGAGCGTACTTAAAAAAAAAAAGGCCACTTTCAGCTGCACATGGGCGTTCACCCCAGCTGCCTGCAGTCCCGTGCAAGACTGGGATGAAGGCCCCCGCGCTTATCTCTGCACGGGCCTGGGCAAGGCTTTCTCTGAGCTCTGCACCTGGGTGACAGCGGCACAGGAGCTAATTGCACAGAGCACCGCAGATGCCTCTCCAGAGGGCGCTCGTCCATCCACGACTGTTGCCCAAGGACCCCAGCCTCCCAGCTCCTGGCCGGTGTGACACATTTCCCACCTTTTCAACTGTGCTCTCTGTAATTGCGATAAAGTGCTTATCTCATTGACATGAATGTTTCATTTCTTTTTCTTTTTTTTTAATGTTTTTTTTTGTTGNTTAACCGACTAAGCCACCCAGGCGCCCCTCTTTTCTTTTTTTTTTTGACAGGTCCTGCTGCAGGGTTATTTGTACCAACAACCCAGGACACCGGCCCCACGCAGACAGATGCGTCCGGTCACGCCAGGCCTTCTGTCCTCACAGTGGCAGACGGAAGCCTCTACGCAGGAGCTGGAGTGGAGTCACAGCTGTAGCCTGGGTCTTGGTCTAAGCGGTGGCCTTGGCCTTTAGGCTGCAGAGCCCCGAGACCCTTGGCAATGCGCACACAAGCATGCTTCCCGAGCTTGGGAGACGTGGCAGGTCAACTGAGTTTGCAGCTGCAGCCCTTTGGGATCTTGGGCTTGACAGGGAGCCTCAGCACGTGGACTCGTGGCCTTGGCATTGTTGGCCTGCATCTTCTTCGGGCACTTCCTGTTGTGCTTCTTGGCAAAGCGCATGTTCCTCAGGAACTTGGGGTCTACCCATTTAGGAGATTCACATTTTTGTGACTGGGGTTTCTGGATGCAATTTCTGTGCCATTTTTGTGACTGAATGTGTGTGGTGTGGTTCCTGGATTTGGCCGTGTTTGTACGGAAGCCTGCAGCCTCCGAAGCACCTCTCGCTTCATTTATTGTATTTGTTATTTCTAGAAATCCAACATGGTTCTTTTTAAGATGTACCATATCACATTTTCTACTTTCCTATTTCCTGCAGATATATTCAACCTATTTCTTCAAAACCATAAACCAAGGGGCACCTGGGTGGCTCAGTAGGTTAAGCCTCGGACTTCAGCTCAGGTCATGATCTCACAGTTTGTGAGTTCGAGCCCCCGTATCGGACAGTACAAAGCCTGCTTGGGATTCTCTCTCTCCCTCTCTCTCTGCTCCTCCCCCCACCTCTCTGTCTTTAAATAAAACTTAAGAAAAACAATAAACTTAGTTATTTTTTCATCTGTACCAGATCATTCCATTATCTAAAGTCTCTACATAGGCTGCCCCTAGGCCAATAGGGCATCTTTATACAAATTAGAAAAAGTGGCCTTTCTTCAAAGCACATTTTAAAAAACTTTTATTAATTTTTTCAACATTTTGTTTTGAGAGACAGGGACAGAGCACAAGGTGGGGAGGGGCAGAGAGGGAGACACAGAATCCAAAGCAGGCTCCAGGCTCTAGGCTGTCAGTACAGAGCCTGATGCAGGGCTCGAACCACCAACGGTGGGTGAGATCATGACCTGAGCTGAAGCCGATGTTTAACCAACTGAGCCACTCAGGCGCCCCAAGCACATTTTTTTTTTAAGTTAGCATATTATCCCCAAACTGACCAGCTTCTCAGGGAGAACATTCCAACATGCTGGTGGCATACACGGGCACACACACGGTCACCAACTCACACAATCCCTGGCTGCCGGGGCACATGGCTGCTGATGGCCCCATGCTTAGTCGGTGCCACCTCAGCTCCCAGGTGTCAGATTTGGAGTCCAGAAGCCACAGAAATTTGGCTTCTAGGGCAGTGGGCTGAAGCCCAATTTCCTCGTTTCCCGAGTTATCTTTGATTATATGCTGGTTGTTGTATTTCAAAGATTATGTGTAGGGATAATTTGGGATGAGGGTAATGTATGTTTGCTGCTTTCCAGAGCCTGGGGACATTGCCAGGGCTGAGCTGCTCAAAGTCAAGGCTCAGGATGCCCTGCTGTAGGCCAGGCGAACAGAACCAGGCTGTGCTGGAAGATTGGTCCACTTCTAGTTTACGCTTAACCCAGCTAATTGGGGGAGCGGGCTCTCCTGTTAGACTTCCCACCGGGGGCCAGGCCCAGGGACACATTCATCTCAAGAGGCTATCAATAGGAAGTTCAACCCTCCGCTTCAGTTCAGTCCTTAGGGAGAGACCAGCCTCTGGGCTCCTCCCTCCTTGATCCCTGTGCCTTACGATGCTGTCCCACCTTGTCCCATTTTGTCAGCTCTTTACAGAGGTTCTTTTCAACGTTTTATCTGTAATGCTTATTTAGCTGTTTCAGCAGGAGGGTGGCTGGAGAGAGTTATCCTATTACAGGAGAGTCCCGTTGTTTTAATTCGCGTTCCTTTGATTAGTGGTGGATCCCAGCCTCTCTTCTTACACCCGTGGCAATTCCAATTTCCTCTTCTGCACGATGACTGCTCATCCCCTGTGCTCTCTTTTCTCCTGGCTTCCTGCCTTTCTCCTGTTGATGTGAAGGTGTTCCTTAAATACCCTGGATGTTAATTCTGTGTTAATTGTATACATCTTTTCCTAGTCTGTTAATCCAGCCATTCAGTACCTTTCCAGAACAGAAATCCTGGATTCTGATGTGGGCAAATTGAACATATTCTCCTTTAGGTTTGCGATGTGTCAATATCATCCTTAATGACCGTGGTTCAGAGCCAGCGGTTCCAGCGTCATTTGACCTAAGTGAAGTAGAAGGGGCCCTGACCTCTCTCAATGGTTCACCAGGTTGTCCTTTCGCAGGCGAAGTCTGCAGTGTTGGCATCCTTGCCACATCGGTGCTTCATCTGTTAGCTTCCAATATAGACCACAGGTCCCTGACGTGTGTTGCTGTCAAACCGCATGCCCCCTCATCCTGTGCTAGGGAAGTTAGACCTACAGGCAGACCACAGATCTCTATTATTTCTCATCTTGATTCAGCCCCACCATTCCCAGCTGCTAAGTTATTTTTGGACCCCGATTCTGTCATCCAGTGCTTTGGCTGTCCCAGTTTTTTGCCACCTGAAACTTTGGTAAATATGTCATCCATTCCTCTGTCCAAGTAACTGGAGAGAATGTGGAGCATGAGGGGACTAAGGCCAGAACCCTGGACCATGTTCCCGGAGTCTTCTCTGAGGCAGATCTTGACTAATTAATGATAACATTCCCTGAGTGAGTTCTTGAGGAGCATCTAAATGTCTGAGCCTGGGCTGAGTGCTGGGGGTGCAAGATGGCGGAAGAGAAAGTCCTTCACTCTCAGGGCTCACGCTCTAGGGAGGAGGAGGAGGCAATTACATACATAAATTACAACTTCCACTCGTTCTTCTGTTTTAACAAAGAACTCCCTCCCAGATCGGCTCTTTTGAGCTCTGTTTGGGATAGGCAGTCAATCAGGAAATCGTTGACTTCATTACATACCTTCCTACCTCTCCCAAGTTATCCTTGGGGCTGTTACGAGATCAGTCAAATGCTTTGCTGAAATTCGCAGGCACCGTGTCTGCAATACTAGTGAAATGTTGCCGACAGGACAGAGATGGATCTGCCGTGAATCGTTCCTCATGAATGCACCCTTTATAACTGCTTACTAATTATTTGTTCATAATTCACTGCCAGTCTTCTCTGTGGCATTTCCCGAAAGGTCTGTGAGGTGCATTCTCACCCGGTGCTGATGCGTAATTCATCAGGCCCAGAAGATCCGAGAGGATTTTACAGTCTGCACCTTTTACCCTTGAGCCCAGCATCCCAGGAGGAGCCGGTAAAGCCAGCTTCTGGGTCCAGTGTACCCCCTTCCTCTGCCAGGAGGCGGTAATGGTGTTTCCCCAACTGTGTGGGAGAACTGGGGGTCCTCTCCCATCAGTGAATTAGGAAATGCATTTAGCAGGTCTTGACTAGCATTTCCTTCTAAATAAAATAGAATGAATAGAAAGTAGCGGAGAGCCTTGTAGGTGGTAAGGATACTTGCTGTTTTATGAAATTTTCCTTTCAGTTATATATTATATGTATGTGCGCTGGGCTAAGATCTAAAATCCATCTCTTACTGTGGGTCTTAGTGGAAAAAGTTCGAAAGCTACCGGCAGTGATTAAATCCATCCTCTTGAGCAGCTAGAACAGAGTTCAGCTCTGTGACTTTGGGCGAGTTACTCAACCTCAGAGAATTTCACCGATAAAACAAGATCGTAATACCTATCTCCTTGGGCTTTTATGAGGATTAAATGAAATAATAAGCGAAAATTGCTTGGTTCAGCACCTGGAAGGTAATGTGTTCAGAAGATGTGGTTATTTTCTAGCTTGGAAGATATGCACACATGGCCTGGTTTCCTTCTCATTCCCAGCGCTATTAATTTCACTTCCTCCTTTCTATTTTCAGCAGTTTGGAGAAGCAAGTTTGTGGCTTTCTAGCAATCCTGGATTTTATGGATATTATCTCTCACATCTCATGGATTTCAAGGCTCATAAACCTGCTTCTCTTGCGGCTTGATGCCTGTGTTGCCTGCTGTTTGGGGGCGACTCTGTGCGCCCCAGCCCATCCTCTTCTGTCATAGGCCGGCCTCCTGGGCCTCTCTGGTTACCAGCGGGGGTCCGGGGGCGTTTTTAAAAGTAGGCTCTCTCCTTCCTTTTCCTCTGAGGAAAGGAAACCTTTTCCTGCTTGTCTCCCCAGGGTCATAAATTCTCTTGCATTCCCGGGTTGGGCCTCTTCTTTTCCCATCTCCCCGTCACCCCTGCTCCTTGGCCCGGGGGAGGGGTGTGCTCAGCCCAACCGCTGGCCCCGTTCCAGGCCCTCATTGTTCTCTCACCCGGGGTGCTGGCGCCATCTGCCCGGGGGAGGGGGTTGTGGGGACACCCATCTCTATCCACCTCCCTGAGCTGGGGTCCAAGGGCCAGGGGGCAGACTGCAAAGGCCACCTACTCCCGGGAGCAGGCACCAGGCTGATGGCTTTCTGGCTGTGGGAAAATGCCACGGGCCTCCCTGGTTCTCATCAAGTACTGGACGTGCTGAGATGACTAAGAAATGGTGCCTGAGTTCAGAAAGTCCGTCCGGTCCTAGGTCTTGCATGCCACCCCTCAAAAAGGCAGCAGGTGCAGGGGTGGGGGGCAGCTGTAAGGGCACCTCTAACAGTGAAAATTACCCACCTGAACGACAAAACTTGAATTCAAACATGGTAACAGCTTCTCGAACAACAGGATCAGGATTGAAGGAATCGGAAAGCTGAAGCTAGGTTTGCTTTGAAAAAATCTTGTTCCTGTTTCAGGGGTTTTCCTCCTCAAGGGTGTACAAAACAGAAACCTTTCTCGTTTTTCTTCTCGGATTCTGTATTTAGTGCCGGGTCAGGACGGAAACGGGACGCCAGAGCATCGCTCCCAGGGCCACGCCCAGCACAGCATCCCACAGAGCAAACCCGGGGTGGCGAAGTCCACTGCACTTCTGGAGCGAGGTCCCCGAGTGATCGTGGGACACTCCCCTCTGCTCGCAAATAAACATCACTTAGGCAAACCTTTGCAATTAGTCCACCAGCAGGCAACAAAATGGATCCTCAACTATTCCGGGATTCTACACCCCTGCCAACAATCCTATTAGAACTAGGCTTTAATTTTTTATACAGTTTTTTTTTAATGTTTTATTTATTTCTAGGAGAGAGAGAGACAGCGTGAGCAGGGGAGGGTCAGAGAGAAAGGGAGTCACAGACTGAAACAGGCTCCAGGCTCTGAGCTGGCAGTCAGCACAGAGCCCGACGTGGGGCTCGAACCCACGAACCGCGAGATCATGACCTAAGCGAAAGTCGGGCGCTTAACCGACTAAGCCACCCAGGCGCCCCTAGGCTTTAATTTTTTAAAACAGCTATTTGATTAGATAGAAATTACTTTTCTACAACTTTCCTTTAGCTGAAAGTAGGTTATATAAATGGTTTTGAACCTGTGCTTTACAAACCATGTGGACTTGGTGTGTCAAAATTAAGTTTCAAGAGAAACAGATGTATAGAAAGGTCAGCTGAGCAGAGCCCTGATCCTGAAAACACTCCTTACTAAAGATACTAGTAATTGATGGTTAGCACACAGCCGCACACATGTTTTTTCAGTATTTTAATTTCTCATTCTGATCACAAAAAATGAGTTACTCCAGTAACTCCATTTCCAGTCGTTTGTCTGGCCCACCTTCTCGCAGGGAGATGCCTGTGTGTGAACCCCCCCAGAAGCGTGTGTAAAAGTAGAGCTGTTTGCTGCCATCCGCCAGTTTGAGGTGCCTCTCCCTGGGGAAGGATGGGGTGCAGGGCCTCATGCTGGGGCTGGGGCTGGGGGTAGCACACCTCCCCCGCCCCACCCCGCTTCTCAGCGATTGTCCGGTTGTCTGGTTGTCTGTTGGAGAGAGGAGTAAACACCTGGAGGGGGCGCGGCGGGGAGGGAGAGACTCAAAGGAAACCTGTCAAGGTGGCATTCGCAGTGTGGGAATAAGGACAGGGGACAGGAAGAGCTGGGAGGTGGCAAGCAATAGCGGCAGTGACAAGAGGCCGCTGGAGAGGCAAACACCTACTCCACCCTGGGTGACTTCAGGAGACCTCGCCCCCACCCCGCCCCCCTGCGCCTGGGGACTGTGTGCGCACGCGGGGCAGAGCGCAGAGCGACTCTCGTGGGTGGTGAGGGGTGGTGAGCAGTGGTGAGCGGTGGAGGTGCCCCTGCATGTCACAGAGCAACTGCTCAAGACAAAGCCCTCCCCGGGAGATGTGGAAGC
>NW_027528611.1:4874336-4875699 GCF_008692635.1 Crocuta crocuta | reverse complement strand
ATTCAGTAAGTGTTAGGGATGCTGGGCCAGTCGCCACCATCCCATCGTGAAGCTACACTCGCAGGCGGAGGACACAGGACAAGTGAGTTGCAACAGGGAACACAACTAAAAAGTTATGCTGCAACTGAGACTTGAATACATCCCCCCCCCCCGACCCCCCCGCACCTGACCATCCTCCGGGGCTATTCCTCCAGGGAGTAATGTCATCTGGCCTGTCCCTCACCGACTGTCTACCCGTCACAACATGGCCTATCTGGCGAAGGCGCCTACCTAAGACCCTCTGTTTCGTTCCCTTTTGTTCAAGGTCGAGATGACCTCAACTCGCAATTCCCCCAAGTGCACCGTTTGTGTCGCTGTTTAGGAATCCTACGCGAGAGAGCTGGCGTGAGCTTCTACCGCCAGAGGTCTGGGTACCGGCCTAACCCCGAGCCTAAATGGGGGCGCCCTGCATACAACACTACGTCCTCCTCCTGGACGTTTGGCGGGTGGGTTGAGCTATGCAAGGACAGGTTTCCTGCGGCCATGGGGAGGACATGCCACTTGGTTGATGGAGAGCTGCCTCAGTACCGCAGGTAACCCGGCTTCTGCAAGCCCTCCACTGGGCCTTAGGGCGTCCAGGAGTTGACCCACTACAAGTTTCATCGCTTTCATCTCCTGCCCCCAGGACTTGGCATTGCTATCCACCCCCCCCCCCCAGGCCCCAGTCAAGCTCATGTGGCCTCTAGACCCTGATGCGATGCGCCCACTGAAATGGCTGGTTCCCGAAAGGTCACGGCTGTGTAACAGGAATACTGTGATGTAACTCCCCACCTCCTCCATCCCCCCCTCCTTCTGAGAATGTGTGTGCGGGGGTGAGGCATCCGACGCGGAGAGTAGGGTATAATAGGATCTGTGCTTTCATCAGGCAAGTGTGACTCAGTCTTCCCCTCCAGCCCTAGACCTGCCTGCCGTCTGCGCTCTCTCTGCCCCCGCCCTCCCCAGAACCAGCTCACATGCTCTGTTACTAGCGCTTCGCCAGCAAAACCCGGAGTGCCACCCCGCAGTAGCTACGTCCGCACCCCAAACCCTGGAGCCTAGGAATGTGAACCGATTTGGGCAAAGGGTGTTTGCAGGTGAGAATGGGGTTACACAGCCGCAAACCAAGGAGCGTCTGGAGCCCCAGGAGCTGGCAGAAGCAAAGTATTATCCCCGAGGGCCCCCAGAGGGGGCACGGCCCTGAGGGTGCCTTGATTTGGGACATCTGGCCTCCAGAACTCTGAGAACTCCTGTCCTTTCCAGCCAGCCAGCTGGTGGTAGTGCGTTTCGGCAGCCCCAGGGACCTAACACAGCCCCTGCGACAGACCCAGGGTCCATTCCCGGTCCC
>NW_027528611.1:4798335-4874084 GCF_008692635.1 Crocuta crocuta | reverse complement strand
CAGACGCTGCCTTTACCCTGCCTTCCTGGCTCCACAAAGCTGCTTTCCTACCTCGCAGGACGCTTCCACAATCTTTCGTGCTGAGTCCCTCACATCTTCCTCCTGCTAAATGTTGGACGCCTCACCCCACCCCCAGCCATGAATCCCCTTCCTGAAAGCTTCCTGTCCATGGCTCTCAATACCATCCACACACTGACACTCCTCAATTTACCTCTGCAGGATGCAGACACAGTGGTGGCTCAAAAGCCAATTGGAGAAAGAGTAAAATCTTTTCACATAAATCACCATTTCAAGTGTGCTTACCATGCTGGGGCGCGGTGGGGCGCCTGGCCAGCTCCGTAGGCAGTGTGTGACTCTTGATCTCAGGGTGGTGAGTTTGAACCCCATGGTGGGTGTAGAGCTTACCTAAAAATAAATTAATAAATGTGATAGATGTGTTTACCACACTCACTTTGAAAGCACTTTCAGATATACTCTCTTGCTCTTCTCATCAAAGCCCTGTGGCTCCTGGGTGGCTCACTGGGTTAAGCATCCAACTTCAGCTCAGGTCGTGATCTCCCGGTTTGCAAGTTCGAGCCCCGCATCAGGCTCTCTGTCAACACAGAACCCGCTTCTGGTCCTCTGTCCCCTTCTCTGCCCCTCCCCCACTGGCACTGTCTCTTTCTCAAAAATAAACAAACATTAAAAAAAAAAAAAGCCCTGTGGCTCTTGGGTGACTGGGTGCTAGTCCTTCAGCTATTTCTGGATGTTTCATGCCTCTCCTACTGACCCTCTCACAAGGCTGGAGCACCCTGAAGGTTCTGTTTCAAGATTTCTCTGCAGAAGGAATCCAGTCTAGTGACTCTGCCCTCTGATTATTAAAGCTTCTCAAGAGGTTCTCTCTCTAGAACAGGGATTGGCAAAATATGACCTACAGACCAGATCCGGGCGGCTCTCTGTGTTTGTAAAGAAACTCTTCCGGGAACACAGCCACATTCATTGGTGTACGCACCGTCTGGCTGCTTTTGGGTCCTACCAGCAGAGCTGAGTAGCTGTGACAGACACCAGAGAGCTCACAAGCCGCACCTAGTTACTCTCTGGCCCTTTACAGACACAGCTTGGCGACCCCCGCTCCGGAATCAGCTAAGCGAAGGCTTTCCCCTCCGTAGTGGGCTCGCCCAGCCGGTCTCCTGCGTCCGTTCTGGGGAACAGTCAGGTGTGACCTTTTCCTGCTTTCCCACTCATCACACTCACGGGACTGGAAATTGTAGGAAAGCGACTACGGTGACGGTCCGCAGGGTGGTTAACAACCTTTCTTCCTTCCTCCCTCCCAGTCAGCGGGACTGACTCCCTCTCCCCAAAGTGAAGTCTGTAACGATCAGTAAGGCTGCCATTCCTCATAAAGGCCTTTCCACCTTTGCGTTGCTCCCAGATTTCTCTCCCGTGTGGACTCTTTCACGGGCCCTTAGATCCGTTTCGGCGGAAGGCATTTTCACACGTGCCTCTGGCACTCTGAAGGCTTCTCTGCGGTGTGAACAGTCTGATGTTCACGGGCTGATTCCTGGAGCCCTTCCCGCGCGGGCCACATGCAAAAGGCTTTTCCCCCCGAGACTCCTCAGAGGCACCAAGCCTTGGGAGCTTTGACGTTTGTGGGGCTTCCCTCCGGTGCCAACTCTACAGGGCACAGGAGTTAACAGAATACAGAACAGCTCTTCCACACTTGTTGCACACATATGGCCTATTTGGGGTGTGAACTCTCTGCCGTGTAGTGTGATGTGACCTAGCTGTTTACACCCTACACAGCTTCTCTCTGGTGTGGACTGTGTAATTGGTATCAAAACAAAGCAGCCTCCTGAGGAAAGGCCTCCCCGCACTCCTTACAGATATATGGATACTCCTTCTAACCAGGAAGAAAGGGAGAAGGGGCCTCGTTGCGTTCGAATGTTCTTCCACACTTGTTCACATTCCACACTTGGAGCCTTTTCAATTATGGAGAACTAATGAGCAGCCTGAGTGGTTGATTCCTGGAGATTCCTGGTGCTTCCTCTCCACCCTCAACGCTCCGGACACTTCTTCCCACGTGTCGGAAGCGGGGAGCTAGAGCTCAAGGTCTTGCCACCTTTCTTACATTCACGGGCCTTCTGTCTGCTGCGACAGTCACAGCCCCGGACACAATTTCCCGCATGTGCTGCAGGACTGGGCTCTCTCCGGCGTGGGCACATCAATGCACAAGAACTTCACTGTTTCTCGGTGCTTTCTCACACCGTGTACGGACCAGACTCTGCCAGCGCAGTTCCTCTGGGCTGCAGGGACGGGAGACAGCAAACCTCTCTCCAGTAGGTTTTCTGAAAAGCAGCGAGTTGTGACTTCCCACGGGGTCTCTTACTGCACTCACCATACTTGAAGGATCATTTCTTCTAAGACCTCTGGTGGCTTTTTAGGATTCAGGAGATTCTACCAAATTGGATCTCTGGGGCCCAGCCTTTGGGAGTTCTCCCCACGCCTCCCTCCCCACTCAGCGTGGTCAGAAAGGCCCTGCTTTACAGCTGACTCTGCCTTCTTGGCTCTGCTCTCACCAGCTGACAAATAAAAACATGACATTACCTGACAGCCACTGTGAGCAAAAACCAACTTGAGAAGAGAACAGTCAAAGAGAGAATGGGAGGGGAGCCCGGGTGGCTTAGTCGGTTAAGCATCCAACTTTGGCTCAGGTCATGATCTCATAGCTTGTGAGTTCAAGCCCCACATCGGACTCTGTGCTGACAGCTCAGAGCCTGGAGCCTGTCTTCGGCTTCTGTGTCTTCCTCTCATTCTGCCCTTCCTCTCTTCATGCTCTGTCTCTCTCTGTCTCAAAAATAAATAAACATTAAACAATAAAGAGAGAGAGAGAGAGAATGGGAGTGTGCAGCACTTACCCTCCCAACCCTTCACAGTAAGGCAGGGAAGGGGGCTTGAATGGGGCCAAGAGCCGGCAGACAAAGAAGGCCGAGTGGACTGGTAAACACAGAGAACCGAGGGAGGGGACAAAGGACAGAATAAAACACCTAGGGAATGAACAGGAGAGTCAGCCGATGTGTGAAAATGAAGCCAACAGCCCGAAGGTGAGGGGGGAGAAAACACAGAAGCAGGGGAAGGGTGAAGCGGGGGTCCTTGGTGTCTTCAGCACATGCAGACAGACCAGGCATGGCATCGGCCACGTGGTCTGGGTGCTGATGGCTGGCCCCAGGGAGAGGAAGGTGTGCCGGGTATTCCTGTGGGAGGGTCCATCAGATTTCCACCTGGCGGGTAAGAGGGCAAGAGAAAGTGAGGAATCCTCTAAACCTGCCTCTGCCTTGGGTGCATCGATGTTTCAAAGGCACGAGGGGAGGAGTCACAGCAAGGAGGGTGCTAACGGACTCCCTCACTCCCCGGGGCAAGTGAGGTCCTCCATCCCTCAGCGGCCGGCAGATCTGGTGCCCCTCGTTCTAGGAAGATGAGCAGATTCGGCTGGGAAATGAAATTCTGTTCGGAGCCCTGAGACAGGAAAGGGGAGATGGTGGACCCCAGCCAATCTTAGCCCTAAGCCACGCAATGGACAGAGCCGGGGAAGCCAACAGGCAGGCTGCTCTCTGAGGGGACAACCGTCTAGGGACAGAAGTGCAACTCCCATGGGCAGGGTCTTCCGTCCAAAGGCCGGTCACCCGGGGGCTGCTGAGGGGAGACTCCGATCACAGGAAAGGTGCCCATTTCCGGTAAGGGAGATATCAGAACCCAACATCTATGGGAGGCAGAAATGGCCCATGTTCCATCAGGAGGGACGAGGCAGCTTACAAGGATTCAGAAACCAAAACCAACTGAACTGGAATCTTTAGGGCATGCTGCCAGCAAAGGTGGCAGCAACGACTCGGTTATAGCAATGGACGGATGGAGTCACACAGACCACATTCCCCAAATTCTCCATCACATCTTTTTTTTTTATGTTTAAATGTTTATTTATTTATTTATTTACAAATAGTTTATTGTCAAGTTGGTTTCCATATAACACCCAGTGCTCAAAACATATGGAATTCTTCATGAATTTGCGTGTCATCCTTGCGCAGGGGCCATGCTAATCTCTGTATCGTTCCAATTTTAGTATATGTGCTGCCGAAGCGAGCACTCTCCATCGCATCTTAATGGAGATTCGTCTTGGAAGGGTCAGAGGATGCCAGTCCCCGTGAGGGGTGTGTGGCCATGGCCTTTCACATCCTCAAAGGTCACCCAGTCCTGAAATACGTGACTTCCACTGCCACCGGAGGAGTAATCCCTGAGGCACAACCAGATTCTGCAGAAGAAAGGGGTTGACTTTGCATCTATGTTTATACCTGACAAGCAAAGAGAACTGTGGAACAAGACAAGGGTCAAGTCTAGGAAGACGCTTCCAGCAGGGAAGGGGTGGTCAGGGCTGGCGTGGTCAGCAAATGTCACAGCAACAAAACTGCAAGGGGAAACAGCATTTGTCTCCCCTCTCCTAATACTTCTGGCCACCAAATGCGTGTCTGTTGAGGGGACAATGTGGGGAGGAGAGTGATCCTACACCAAGCAGTCCTCTGACACGAGCTGGGTGTCCCACCGTTTAAAGATTTTAAGTAATCTCTACACCCAATGCGAGGCTCGAAGTCACAATCCCAAGATCAAGTGTCATGCGCTCTACCGACTGAGGCAGCCAGGCACTCCAAGGGTGTCCCACAATTTAACTCAATTCTGACACTGCCTATGTGGACAAGGCATCAGAGCCTACGGGTTCAGGGCTCAGTTCTGCTGGTCTGCCCCCACTTCAGACACCAGTCTTAAGTCCAAGTTGTCACCTGCACTAACCGACTGGCTATAAATCAGAGGTTCCGTGGCCGTCTCCTCAGGTTGAATTAATTTGCCAGAGACGCTCTCAGAACTCGGGGAAACAGTGTACTTACTACTGTCAGTTTATTACCAAGGGTATTAAAAGATATGAATAAACAGTTAGATGAAGGGACACGTAAGCAGAGCACAGGTGCTTCCTCCCGTGGACTTAGGACATGCCACCTCCTAGCAAAGGGACACATTCTTGCTCAACCCAGGGGGCCCATCAAATCTCACTGCCCAGGGGCGCCTGGGTGGCTCAGCCGGTTAAGCGGCCGACTTCAGCTCAGGTCATGATCTCACGGTTCTTGGGTTCTAGCCCCGCGTTGGGCTCTGTGCTGACTGCCAGCTCAGAGCCTGGAGCCTGTTTCAGATTCTGTGTCTCCCTCTCTCTCTGACCCTCCCCTGCTCATGCTGTCTCTCTCTCAGGAATAAATAAAAGCATTAAAAAAAAAAAAATCTCACTGCCCAGCAGTTTTTACAGGGCTTAATATCCAGTCCTCTTCCCTTCCCACAGCTTGGCAGGTGGCGCTGACCGCGGCAATCCCTCTGGTGATCAGCCCCGTCGTGAGGCTATCCAGGGACCCTCCCCTAAGCGCCCTTGTGAGCATAAACCCGTACGCTTGGAAAGGGACTCCTGAAGAGTAGCAAGAGGCAATCCCATCACCCAGGAAATTCCAAGGGTTTTAGGAGCTCACCGCCAGGAACCAGGGACAAAGACTAAATATACTTATTGTGCCACAGGCAGGAGTGCAAACTTTAATTAACTCGGTGGCCGGGCAAGGTCTCGGGAAGGGCTGCAGAGGGAAGCAAGGCTTCGCAGGCCCCGGTGCTAGGGCTGCGGCTGCCATGACCGTGACCGGGCCTCAGGACTTTCCTCGGCAGAGGGCGAGAGCTTCTGGGCCACAACTGGCAGAAGACAGGGGAAGAGTTTCTGAGGACAAAAAAAAAGGCGGTCCTCTGCCTTGTACCCTGACCAACTCCCAGTGCCCAGGGAGGGGTATTTACAAGGCAGGAATATTTACAAAAGGCGGAGTGCAGCCAAACCCACTTCGGAAACCAGACTCTGAGGCAACAATGGACGGTATCCAACGGGTCTCGTGTGGGAGGGCAGGTAGGCTTCACTCTAGGACTTAAAATCCTTCCCAGAGTCACCCTAGGCGTCTCGACTTGGGTGGCTAAATAAGTAAGCAACTAGAAGTGCCACCAATAATAAATCTCCACCAAATAGATGTGGCGTGTCTCCACAGCACACCTAAAGGGAAAGGCTTGCAGATGTTTCGTGACGCAGCAGGTGCCGTAAGCAGAGAATCAAGGTTCGGCTTGATCCTTTTATTATTATTTTTAATGTTTATTTGTTTAGTTTTTGGTGGGGAGAGCAGAGAGAGGGAGAGAGAATCCTGAGCAGCTTCCAGGATGAGCACGAGGCTCGATCCCGCAGCTGTGAGATCACGACCTGGCCCCAAGTCAAGAGTTGGCCGCCTTACCGACTGAGCCACCCAGGCTCTCCAGATCCTTTTACATGTATACTTGTGTAAAAGCTGGATGGTGTTAGTGTAAACTCTTGAAGGAGAGGATTAAGAGGGGTGTTCATTCATTCACTCTCAACGTTTATTTTTTACACGAATAGCTTTAAGGAAAACATCTCTCAAACTTTATATTAGGTAAGATAAACACACAAAACGTACTTATTTATTGACTTTTGGAACAGCAGCAAAGATTTATTTCTCACTCGTGTCCTAGAAGGGCTGCGGCTGTGGCTTTACTCCAGGGCACGCAGGCTGACGGGACAACCCCCAAGACTTCCTCATGGCTGCGCCCAATCGGCAGCCACTTTTTAAAAAGCTGCGGCACAACGTACAGAATGGGATTTCACATCGTCGGAGTTTTTTACTGGACGGTTCAGTGGCACTGGGTACATTCACACCGCTGTGCAAAAATCACCACCGTCCGTCTCCAGAACCCTGCTCATCTGCCCAAACGGAAACTCCAAATCCATTAAACAAGAACTGCCCCCCAGCCCCTGGCACCCACCGTGTTCCTTGCTGTCTCTGTGAGTCAGACTCCTCCAGGCACCTCATGTATGTGGGACCGAACAGTATTTATCGCTCTGTGACCGCCATACCTCACTAACGTGTCCTTAAGGGTCGTCCACGTTGTAGCATGTGTCACGATTTCTTTCATTCTCAAGGGTGAGCAGTACTCCGCCATAGGTATACCGTGTCTGTGTCTCCAGTCATCCACCCATGGCTACCTGGGTGGCTTCCACCTTTTGGCTGCGGTCACTAACGCTGCTGTGAACATGGGTGTGCGAATAAACACCAGAGTCCCGGTTCTTAAGTTTTGGAAATATACCGAAAAACAGGAGAGCTGGGTCATATGGTAATTATCTTTTAATTATTTTGAGGACCTGCCATCCCATTCTTCATAGCGGCACTGGCAACGCACAAGGGTTGTGATTTCTCTACAGCCTCGCCAGCGCTTGTATTTTCTGTTTTTCGGGTGGAGCAACTGTTAAGGGGCGGGAAGCGGTTCTCTCACAGTAGGTGTGATTTGCGTTTCCCTAATGATTAGGGATGTTGAGCATCTCTTCCTATGCTTGTTACCCATCTGCACATCTTCTTCGTGAGAAATGTCTATTATTCAGGTCCTTGGCCCACTTTTTAATGGAGTTGTGTAGGTTTTATTTTTGTTTGTTTGTTTTTATTGTAGGAGTACTTTGTATATTTTGGATCTCTTTCAATTTTTAAAGACTTTCTAAAAAACTTTTTGCATGGAAAATATGTACAATTCAAGAATGTCTCCAAACTATCGTTTCCAGTTGGATTGGGATTTTTGAGATTATTTGGCTTTTTATTTTGAAATCAGGACAGGTCTACAGGACCTTAGAGATTTGTATCTGGAGAGTGTATCAGGATGAATGTAAAGGCTGAGTAAATATGCAAAGCTAAGCAGGAGGGTCTCCCTTAGTCCATCTCTGCCTGCCCTTTCTCCCACCGCAAAGGCCACTTATTTCACCCATCAGAATGGGCAAACTATAGTGGACAGAATTTGTATCTGGGAAGGGTGACAAGGGCCATCACTTCATATATATTATTAAATTATTCTGCTTTCACTGAGAACATCCCCAGAAAAAAATCTGCCATCAGGATAGGCAGTGGAAATCATTCTTTCTACCAAAAATGAAGTGTGACAGTTAACATAACAGACTTTCAAAAGTTTTTCCAGTGTGATCTGACCACTGTCAGAGGGCCCAGTCACCTACCAACACCACTCTCTTCTTTCCTACTAACAGAAACACATTTGTATCCAGGGTGACAAAGTGCTCAGCTAAAAAGGCCACAACTTCCAGCCTCCGTCACAGCCAGGGCTGCTTACATGACAGTTCTGGCCAATGAAATGAAAGCCAGGAGTCACTAGACAGGGTTTCCAGAAAGCTCTTTAAAGCCCTGTTATTAAAAAGCGTGACACTTTGTTAGAAATACGGAATACTGGGGGGAGGGGGCACCTGAATGGCTTAGCTGGTTAAGCGTCCAGCTTCAGTTCAGGTCATGATCTCATGGCCTGTGAGTTCAAGCCCTGCATTGGGCTCTGTCCTGATAGCTCAGAGCCTGGAATCTGCCTCAGATTCTATGTCTCCCTCTTTCTCTCTCTGCCCCTCTTGTGCTTGTATTTTGCCTCTCTATATCTCTCTCTGAAAAATAAAACATTAAAATAAATTTAAAAAAAGAAAAGGTAAGAAATAAGGCCCAAGAGTGCCCCACTCCAGACCTAGAGACTTGGGGTGTGCATTTTAATAAGATCTCCTGTTGATTCACATGGGCATTTCAAGTTCTGAGAAGTACTACTTTAAGGGGTGTTAAGCTTCGTCTTTCTTCCAGCCTGGAATGGGAATGTGGTGGCTGGAGCTACAGTGGCCACCTTTTGACCATGATGTGACCTCACAGGAGCCGCATGCTAAGGAAGATGGGAAAAAAAAGCAGAAGGAGACTGGGGCACTGATGGCATCATGTCATGGGGCCACCACACTGCCTGGACCTGCCTGCTCCAGACTTTTTTTTTTTTTTTAAAGTAATCTCTACACCCAATGTGGCACTTGAAGTCACAACCTCAAGATCAAGAGTCCCATGCTCTGCTGACTGAGTCAGCCAGGTGCCCCAGCTCCAGACTTCTTTAACGTGAGGGAATAACCTCCACCAGGTGCACTTACTACAGACAAGGAATCACTCCAGATGTACAGACTAGGAGAAATATCAGAAAGCCCGAAGCAAGAAAAAGCAGAGTCAACCATTACTGGATCATAAACAATATACAATCTTTTGATTTCAAGTTAATATATGTAGGCACATGTAAGTGTATAAAAATGTCCAGAGGATGGAAGTATATACATCAATTGGGGATCCTGGACGTCTCAGTTGGTTAAGCGTCCGACTCGACTCTTGACTTTGGCTCAGGTGATGATCTCATGGTTTGTGAGATCGAGCTCCACGTTGTGCTCTGTGTGCTTGGGATGCTCTCTCTCTGCTCCTCCCCTTCTCGTGTGCTCTCTCTTGCACGCACACTCGCTCTCTCAGAATAAATAAACTTAAAAAAAAAGTTCTCATAACAAGAAAACATTTTTTAAAAAGTATATACATCAAAATGCTCAGAGTGTAGGTGGTGGAATTAGGAGTAAATTTAATTTTCTTCCTTACACCTTCTGTTATTGACTGAATTTATACTTTGCATGAATTTTATAGTAAGAGAAATTGTTTTAAAAGCTAGAAAAGGGGCGCCTGGGTGGCTTAGTCGGTTAAGCGTCCGACTTTCGCTTAGGTCATGATCTCGTGGTTCGCGGGTTCGAGCCCCGCGTTGGGCTCTGTGCTGACTGCCAGCTCAGAGCCTGGAGCCTGTTTCAGTCTGTGACTCCCTCTCTCTCTGACCCTCCCCTGCTCATGCTGTCTCTCTCTCTCTCTCTCTCTCCTAGAAATGAATGAAACATTTAAAAAAAAAAAAAGCTAGAAAATAGGGGCGCCTGGGTGGCTCAGTTGGTTAAGCGTCTGGCTTAGGTTCAGGTCATGATCTAGCGGATTGTGGGTTTGAGCCCTGTATCGGGCTCTGTGCCGACAGCCAGCTCAGAGCTTGGAGCCTGTTTTGGACTCTGTGTCTCCCTCTCTCTCTGACCCCGCCCTACTCACGCTGCCTCTCTCTCTCTCTCAGAAATAAATAAAACATTAAAAAAAATAAAAATAAAAAGCTAGAGGGGCGCCTGGGTGGCTTAGTCGGTTAAGCGTCCGACTTTCGCTTAGGTCATGATCTCGCGGTTCGTGGGTTCGGGCCCTGCGTCGGGCTCTGTGCTGACTGCCAGCTCAGAGCCTGGAGCCTGTTTCAGTCTGTGACTCCCTCTCTCTCTGACCCTCCCCTGCTCACGCTGTCTCTCTCTCTCTCCTAGAAATAAATAAAACATTAAAAAAAAAAGCTAGAAAATATATGTACCTTACACAAAAGGACACCTTAACATGAAAAAAGGTACAGGGGCCCCTGGGTGGCTCATTCAGTTAAACGTCCGACTTCAACTCAGGTCATAATCTCACAGCTGTGTTCGTGGGTTTGAGCCCCACATTAAGCTCTGTGCTAACAGCTCAGAGCTGGGAGCCTGCTTCAGATTGTGTCTCCCTCTCTGCTCCTGCCCTCTTCATGTTCTGTCTTTCTCATTCTCTCAAAAATGAATAAACATTTTTAAAAAAGGTACAATATTGAACAGGATAAAGAACTGCCACGGTGGGGCTCCTGGCTGGCTCAGTCAGGGGAGCAGAAGCTCTTGATCTCCAGATTGTGAGTTCGAGCCCCACCCTGGGTGTAGACTAACTTAAGAAATAAATCTTAAAAAAAAAAAAAAAGAATGCCTGGCTGGCTCACTTGGAAAAGCATGCAGCCCTTGATCTTGGGGTTGTGAGTTCAAACCCCACACTGGAGGGGAGAGATTATTTAAATAAACTTAAAAAAAAAAAAAAGGATTGCCTACTCTTAGGGGTGGGAATGGGCTACCAAGAAAATAGTGAATAAAGTGAGAGAGACTTTGTTTGACTAATAATGACAATGGGCCTAAACCTGAGTATCATTTGCACACTCTACTTCTAAGGGCCAAAAAACTCCCAGGTCACATCACATATACTTAAAAAAATTTTTTTTTTAACATTTATTCATTCTTGAGACAGAGAGACAGAGCATGAGTTGGGGAGGGACAGAGAGAAAGAGGGAGACACAGAATCCGAAGCAGGCTCCAGGCTCTGACCTGTCAGCACAGAGCCCGACGCGGGGCTCAAACCGCAAACCGTGAGATCACGACCTGAGCCGAAGTCGGAGGCTTATCCAACTGAGCCACCCAGGTGCCCCACATCACATGTATTTTTGACTATACATCTGTTCACCGGCTTGAGTAATCCCTTGGTTTTCAGACTCCACTAAATAACGTTTGGCTATATTTCAAAATAACATGATCCTCAAGAGGCAAAGAGTTGTCACGCCTGAGGCCCACGTGCATGTGTCCACGTCAAAGGCAGCTCAAAAAACACCGTACAAGCACAGTAAAACTAACCTAAGTACAGCTTTCCAGGATCCTTCCTTTAAGGGGAAAATGTTCAAATACACACAGAGTTAAGAAGCACCGAAGCACCTTACTGTGTGCACTTCCTTCTTACTGGGCTCTCTATGCTCTCGATGTAAGAACATTTCAAATATTAAAAAAAAAAAAAAACCACATTATTTAAGCTGTCTTTTGAATACAGTTAAGTTAAAATGTGTATACAACAGTCCAAATAGGCAAAAGTCACCCTAAAATGAAACTAGAGCACGAGAGAGTGGCTCAGCCGCTACCATACTGATGTCACACAGTAAAATTCAGTAATACCCACACCCTGCTCCAGTCGCACAGAAATTCATGAGGGAAGGGATTTTTCTCTTTTTTGTTTATCGATGATCTCAAGCATCTAGAATAGTACTTGTCACATATGAGGTGTGGGGGGAAAATGTGAATGACTATAGATAGCAATAAACAAAGTCTTTACTTAAATTAAAAAATTACACACTGGGGTGTCTAGGTAGTTCGGTTGGTTAAGCGTCCAACTTTTGATCTTGGCTCAGGTCACGATCTCACCATTCCTCAGATGGAGCCCCAGTGCACAGCCTGCTTGGGATTCTCTCTCCCTCTCTCTCTGCCCCTCCTCTGCTTCTGTTCTCTCTCTAAAAAAATTTTTTTTAATGTTTTATTTATTTTTGAGTGAGGGATAGAGACAGTATGAGCAGGGGAGGGTCAGAGAGAGAGGGAGACACAGAATCTGAAGACAGGCTCCAGGCTCTGAGCTAGCAGTCAGCACATAGCCTGACGCGGGGCTCGAACCCACAAACTGTGAGATCATGACCTGAGCTGAAGTGGGATGCTCAACTGACTGAGCACCCAGGTGTCCCTCTGCTTTCTCTCTAAATAAATACATTTTAAAAATTACATTCAGACACACATTAAATCAATTTGCAAATGCCTCCGAGAGAAAAGGATACTGAGTAGTTTCCCACTGGTCTATGCATTCACCTAAGAAAATAAAGCTAATGCTCATGTTGTCAATCAAATACTTAGATGTTACAAATCCATGGCAATGAGATGTAAATTATGGGGAAGCATGTATATATGATAGATCTCCATGTTAGATGTTCAGGCTTTAGTCCATGGGGATGCGATGACAGGCATGCAGGACCTTAGGAGTGGCAGGAGAGACAAGCTCAGTCACCTGCCAGACCCACGCACCGCATGCTAGCTGTAAAGGTGAGGATCAGAAGACTCCGACACACGCGATTTGGGCTTTGTCACTGATGTAACTTGGAAAGCTATGATGCGGACAACCTGATTCAAACATCTCCAAATGTGTATTAACAGGCTACCACGTAGCTTACTGATGCTGGTTATTAAGATCAATGCCCTTTTTTTGTTTGAATTCTATGACATAGTTTGGCTTTCTATATCCTTTTTATAGGGAAAAGATGTGTGACCAACTTGCAGAAATAGTCTTGTTTGCTTGCCAGATATATTTCTCATTGTAAATTTGCATGCTGGCTAATTATAACAGCTTGAAAGTTACATAAATGTCCAACAATAGGGAATCAGTTCAGAATAAAATTCATTATAGTGCATATATATAAGACTACACAGCCATTAAAAAACATGATGTAAAAGTAGAGATTGCCATGGGAAAAGGTCCACAAATAGAGGACTTTTAGAAAATCAGGTTACAAAACAGGTATCAAATGATCCCAGCTATGTTTAAAAAACTAAATAGGAGGGGAAAAACCCTGGCAGAACCCTACTAAGCATGGGGCTGTGTCTCAGGGTACAACGAAAGACGCCTTGTTTTTTTCTGTAATTTCGTAAATTTAGGTCTCATTTTTCTGCATTTTCCAAATTTTCTACAACGGAAAATATTTGCTTCTATAATCAGGAAACAAGCAGCAGTAATTTTTTTTTTTTTTCAGTTTTCATTCAGATGACCTTAGGCAAGTTAATCAACCCCTCTGTGCTGGTCTCTTAATTGGAAAGAAAAGCACTCCAACCTTAGGTTAGCAGGACATGTAAATGCTTACGACAACCCCTGGCAAGTGGGGGTTGCTCAGTAAAGGTTAGTTAGCTCTTAGCTCTGAAAGACTTCCAAGGACGCGCATGTGCACCGGAGGGCCAGGCCTGTCTTGAGTAGAGCCAGCCTCGGAAGCCGGCAGGCGTCTCCATCTCACTTCACTGTGAACAGCTAACAGAGGTAGAAGGGGAATTTTGGGCTGGGTTCACAAATTCTCAAGTCTTTAGGCACCAGGGAAAAAATGTAACTGTGAGCAGAGCCGATGGGGGGCTGACAAGGTGCTATGGCTCTCGGCGGAGGGGGGGGGAGCCTGGGGAGGAGGGACTCCCCAGAAGTACCTCAATTTGGCTTATTTTATTGATCTCTACAGGCAGCGTGGGGCTCGAACTCACAACCCTGAGACGAAGAATTGCATGCTTCTCGGACTGAGCCAGTCAGGAGCCCACGCATTTTAAAAGCCTGCAGGGGCGCCTGACTGGCTCAGTCAGTTGAGCGTCCAGACTCTTGATTTCAGCTCAGGTCATGACATCTTGGTTGGTGAGTTCAAGCCCCACATCTGGCTCCATGCTGACAGTGTGGAGCCCCTTGGGATTCTCTCTCTCTGCCCTTCCCCACTCCTGTGCTCCTTCTCTCTCTCAAAATAAATAAATAAATAAACTTAAACAATGTTTTAAATAAAGAAATAAAAGCCTGTACTGGCCCAACAGCCCACATCTACCCTACAGCTGCCCTGATTTGTGCCTTAAAGTATCCACAGAAAAGAACAAGTTAAAGAGATAGATACTTTACAGGTTGTTGCACAGGCCAACGCAGTAAATGCTTAAATAGGCTCCATGCACAATATGGCGCTTGAACTCATGACCCCAAAATCAAGAGTCTACCAGCCAGGCACCCCAACAAGGAACATGTATCAGGAGCTGTTATTAAGGATGGAAACCAACTGTATGACCAACCTGTGGTAAGAAAGGGATTCCAGGGTTGGGGGTGCCTGGCTGGCTCAGTCAGTGGAGCCTGCAGCTCTGATCTTGGGATTGTGAGTTCAAGGCCCACACTGGGTGTAGAGAGATTACTTTAAAAAAAAGAAAAGAAAAAAAATCTTAAAAAAAGAAAAAGAAAGGGATTCCAGGGTTACACAGTTGACGAGTCCCATAGGTAAGTCAGTCTGACTGGTTCCAGTCCAAATGACCAGGGAGGGAATTCAGACAGTAGGAACTAATTCTGGACCAAATGTAATCTGTCCTAGAATTCCAGGGACCATATGACTTATTGTCACAATGAAGATACTTCTTACTTCTGAGACTGGAAATGAATGCTATTAATAATTCCACCAGAGGGGGCGCCTGGGTGACTCAGTCGGTTAAGTGTCCAACTTTAGCTCAGGTCATGATCTCACAGTTCGCGGATTCGAGCCCTGCGTAGGGCTCTGGGCTGACAGCTCAGAGGCTGCTTTCCGATTGTGTCTCCCGCTCTCCCTGCCCTTCCCTGGCTTATGCACTTTCTCAAGAATAAATATACTTTAAAAAACCATAGTTATAGCAGAGGGCACCTGGGTGGCTCAGTCAGTTGACTCTTGATTTTGGCTCAGGTCTTGGGATCGAGCCCCATGTCAGGCTTCATGCTGAGCGCAAAGCCTGCTTAAGATTCACTCTCTTTCCCTCTGCCCCTCTCCCCTGCTCATGTTCTCTCTCTTAAAAAAGTGGGAGGGGAAGAGGGTGGGTACCTGGGTGGTCAGTCAGTTAAGTGTCCAACTATTGACTTCGGCTCAGATCATGATTTTATAGTTTGTGGGATCAAGCCCTGTGTTGGGCTCTGCACTGACAGTGCTTCTCTCTCTCCTTCTCTCCCTGCCCCTCCATTGCTCACATGCTGTTTCTCTTAGAATAAGTAAACATTAAAAAAGAAGAAAAAAAAAACTAGAGCAGGACATCAGGTCTTGAGTAGAAATGCCTCAAACAAATTGGGACATGTGGCTACCCAATTAAAATCATAGTGTTCCCTAAGGCCTAGGGTAAATTCCAGCTCTTCACGTGAAAACTATCTACTTTTTTTGTTGTTGTTGTTTAATGTTTATTTATTTTTGAGAGAGACATACAGAGGGTGAGTTGGGGAGGAGCAGAGAGAGAAGGAGACATAGAATCCAAAGCAGGCTCCAGGCTCTGAGCTGCCAGCACAGAAATGGGGCTCAAACTCACGAACCGCAAGATCATGAGCCGAGCCGAAGTCAGATGCTTAACCCTGAGTCACCCAGGAGGCCCGAAAACTATCTACTTTTATGGCAGTTAGAAACCACTCTCTTCAAACCACTGTGTACTAGTCAATAACCCAGTAGACCTATTTGAAAGGTTTACTGCCCACGGAAGTTTGGATCTTCCTTTCTGAAATTCTTGGGCTGAAAGTGAAGAGGCCCTACAGCCAGGATGAGGGCCTGGTTCCCAGAGTTGATACACTGAAGTGTCTCGGAAGGTGGCAGCGACTAACTGCTCTCTCAGTTACTGGTCCCTCCCTAGATCCTGGACACCACATCCGCCTCAGGGAGGAGGGAGGAAGGGGACTGCTCTGAGTGGCACCTCCACATGGACTCAGCGGGGTCAGGGGCTGTCCCACCAGCCACCCTGTTCCTCTCCTCTAGGGGTTACAGGTCGGCCACTGGCTCAGAAGCCACCAGTGCAGTAGTGATGGGAGACCATGATTACAGGCCCGAGACCATGTCCATGACTGGGACCAGCTGGGATTTGTATTTGATGTGCATTCTACCTAACAAGTATCTTCCAGATTCTACTGGAAAACAGGACTCCAGTACATCCCCATGGTCTGTTTGAGAATTATCCTATTCAGCTCTTTCCATTTCTATGTTGTGAATTTTTAGCTTCTCAAATCTGTCTTTTCCCTCCTCCTTTACTGATTAACAGAATTCCAAGCCTGGCTTTGAAACTAGACCTTCCTACCTACTGATGAAAAAAGTCTCAGCTAGGTCAAAGGGAAGAACTATTTCTGTTTTCCTATGGCTGCAGAAAAGCTCATACTATTCAATGTCACAGAAGTGTTCTTGCTAAGGTTATTTTTAAGGAGTCTTTCAAGACTCTTGGACTTCAGAGACTGTTACTACATCCTGGGAAAGTGGTCTTTAACTTTTAAAGTCTATAATTCTGATTGGCCTACTTAATAATTTGTAGTCCTGGTAGCATTATTTAAGTAGATATGCTAGGTTTTTGGCTCATGACCAAAAAAGTGTGATTTTTCATTCTTAAACCAAGAGAGGATCATTATTAGCAACCTTCTCTACTCATAAGAGCATAGAGATAAAAATGAACAGAAACAATGGCTTTATTGGATTTTGGTGGTTTTTAAAATTTTTTATTTATTTTGAGAGAGAGAGAGGGAGCGAGCGAGCATGAGAGAGCGAGAGCTGGGTAGGGGCAGAGAGAGAAAGGGAGAGAGAGAGAGAGAATCCCAAGCAAGCTCCATGCTCAGCACAGAGTCCGATGTGCGGCTCGATCTCACAAACCATGAGATCATGACCTGAGCCGAAATCAAGAGTGGAACACCTACTGACTGAGCCACCCGGGCACCCCTTACTGGATTTCATTTTTAAAAAGAATTTGACAATCAAATGTGTAAATTAACTTTATCAGTAATAAACCTCCAACTGTTTAAATGTCTGATGGTTGAAGTTACTCTTTTCGCCTTTGGCAAATCTCTAAGAGGAGTGACGCCAGCTGTCTGGATCGTAGGGAGTCCGTCAGTCCTTTACTAGGGCCAGGGCCCAATCACTCAGCAGCCAGGAGAGTAGAACAGGAATGGGCTCCTGGCCTCCAAGCAACTAGGGAAGGTCTCCTCTTCTACAGGCAAAACGGTCTGTCCGGTCAGGATGCCTTTCCAGTCCTCTTCCTAGTCCCTGGGATGAGAGGTCCCTATGATTTCACTAAGGGGACAGAGGGGAGGAAGGAGGGTTGGAGGCCCCAGTGCCATCACCCAGACACCTTTTCTCGTCCAACATCAGAAGAGGGGCCACTGGATTCAGACTGGGACTTATTTGAACACGAGGGTTCTGAGAATTTGAGGGGATCCAGATCCAAAGTCCCATTCTCTACTCTGCCTCCATTTCCAAGCAAACATGAAGATGCAGATTCTAAAGAGAACACATAAAAACTGTAACTGCTAGGGATGCCCAGCTGGCTCAGTCAGAAGAGCATGATTCTCTTGATCTCGGGGTTGTGAGTTCGAGGCCCACATTGGGTATAGAGATTATTTAAAATATAAAAAATCGATTAATTAATAAAAGAGGGGGAAAAAACCCTGCAAATGCTACTATACTCTGCTCACTTAGAAATCCTAAGTCCGCTGGGAACTGAGGAAGGTGGAAAGAAATCCATTGTAAGCCTTCCTTCACCGTAACTCTGAACCAGAGTTCAGACCTGAGAGAAGAGGCTGCATAACATTGGTAATAGTAAAATAAACCAAAAATAAATAAAATAAGGGAAGATAGAATAAAATAAAAGCTTTTGAATTCTTTTGTTAAGAATATAGGTTCATTCTGGTAAGTTCTCTCCTCCTGGTTTTTTTTTTTTTTAATTTAATTTTCTTCTAAAAAAATTTTTTTTGGTCGGGGGAACGAGGTAGTTCAGTTAAAGCATCTGGGTGCCTGAACTGGGTGGTTCAGTTAGTGAAGCATAAAACTTCGGCTCTGGTCATGATCTCATGGGTTCGTGAGCTGGTTCCTGAATTGGAGCCCCACATCAGGCTCTGCACGGATAGGGCAGAGCCTGCTTCTGAACCTCTGTCTCCCTATCTCTCTGTCCCTCTCCCACTCTCGTTCCCTCTCTCTCTCTCTCTCAAAAAAAAAAAAAAAAAATTAGAAGAAAATTAAATTAAATTAAAAAAATAAACCAGGAGGAGAGAACTTACTAGAATGAACCTCTATTCTTAACAAAAGAATTCAAAAGAATCAAGCTGCAGGCAGGGCAGGGGCCCCAAAGGCCTTCTTGCACTCACCACACCATGGTTCCTTGTCCAGCCCAGATATACAAGACCTGCCCACTTTCCAAATGGCTTCTCAATTCAGTTTTATAGACTGAAAATCCTGTTCGTGGGCAATGAAAAGGGTCAGCATGTTAAGGAATCAGGGTATCAGGGCAACTCTCTACTGATGAGCCCTCTAATTTCATGGCTCTAGTCAAGCTAATTGTCTGCCTCTTGGCTCCTTCCCACTGGCTCTAGATATTCCATTTGATTCCTTCTTTCCTGTCTTCTCATGACCAACTGTAGACTTTCCAGCTTTGCACTATCTTGCTGTCCACTCAACCCTAAAAAAGGCTTAGATAAAGGTTTTTCTGTAGAAAATCCCAGATATACAGAAGCCAGGCAGTTAAAGTCTGGTCTGTTTCTGGTTTTCCTTTTTAGGTAATATTCTGGGAATCTCTCTTCTTTTTAAAAAATTTTTAAAAAAAATATTATTTATTTTTTAAAAAGAGAGGAACAGAGTGAGTGGGGGAGGGGCAGAGAGAGAGGGAGACACTGGATCAAAAAGCAGNCAGAGTCCGACATGGGGCTCGAACTCACAGACTGTGAGATCATGACCTGAGCTGCGGTTGGACGCTTAACCGACTGAGCCACACAGGTAACCCCTCTTTTCTTTTTTAAAAATATTTTTCTTTTTGAGAGAGAGAGAGAGAGAGAAAGCTTGGGGGAAGGGCAGAAGCGAGGGGACAGAAGATCTGAAGGAGGATCTGAAGCAGGCTCTACGTTGAAGAGTAGAGAGAGCCCAATGTGGGGCTTGAATTCACAAGCTTTGAGATCATGACTTGAACCAAAGTCAGATGCTTAACCAACTTAGCCACCCAGGCGCCGCTGGGAATCCCTTTCCTACCACACTTTCATATCAAGTGTGGATTTCAACTCCACCCCATTCATACATACTTTCTCCAACACTTACACTGGGGGCCTCCTTTTCCTAACTACAAAGTATAGGGGGCTGGCAAACTCCAAATGAGAGTCTTGCACCTTAATGTCTCCCCCAAATTTAATATAATCAAATCATTCTGATACAGAACTATAATGACAAAAGGAACTAGACTCATTTCACATATTTGGGGGAAGTTCGAGTCATATGCTCTCTCTGACGGACAGAATATACTCTGAGGTGTGGATGGGCCCAGTAGGCAAATCCTTTTTGTGTCTGGAATGAAAAAATGACAGTGGCCATGGGCAGTCACTCTAGACACCTACCAGTCAGTCCCACGCCCAGATCCTGCTGTGGGGAATGCTTACACAGAGCTCCAGGTAGGAGAAAAGGAAGCACTGAGAACACTTAGAAAACTGCCCACTGTTAATGACTCTTGATCTTAGGGTCCTGAGTTTCAGCTTCATGTTGGGGGTAGAGTTTACTTAAGGGGGAAAAAAAAAAAGAAAGAAAGAAAAAGAAAGATCTTGCCTTGGGGCACAGCAGCACTTCAAGACTCTCTGTCAAAACACTGGGAATCAGGGCCTGCACAGCCCCATCCAGCAGCACTTCCACCAAAAAAGGGCTTGGCATACCAATCAAGGATATTTCAAGCCACGTCACAAGCAAATTCCAAGGCTTTCGTCTGACATAAAAATAAATAATATAAAGAAGAAATAAATATTGACTAAAACAAAAACCGGCAACAGAAGAAGCTTGAGCTCAGCTCTTCGGAAGGTCTGAAGCTCTAGAAGTTCTCCAGACCCTGAAGCGTCCCACCACACACGAGCGGGGAAATGTGGAGAAAAGACCGAGCCACGGTTAGTGAGAAACTGCAGGTAAGCCTTCCAGTCACACCAGTCGGGTCACAGCGAAGTCCTTACTCAGTGCGATGGCGTTCCCGTAATTCTTCAGCATCAGTCCGTGTAAAGAGCCTTCTGGGGGCAGGACAGGCGAGTCTACTCTTCGTTTCGGAAACCCACGTCCGCATCGTCGATGGTCACCGGCCCCTGCAACAGGAGGTTTGTGCACTATGGCCCCGGGTCATCCCAGCACCTGCCCCTCGAAGAAGCAGGGCTGGGAACTTGAGCTGGGGGATGGACGCGCTAAGAGGCGTTCAGGGGACACCGAAGTGGCAGGACACCGATCACCCCGGGCATGGGGAAAGACAATGCCAAAGTCGACCCCCAGGGGGCTCGGGACCTGGACTCACGCACCTCGGGCGCTGGCGACACGGATAGGTGAGATAACTCTTCTGTTACAGAAGAGCATAGTACCGGCCGTCCGCCATCAGCAAGCTTCCGCCCAACACTCCGTAGAGCAACAAAACTCCGCGCGGCCAGCCCACCACGCGTCCGCCGGAGCCTCGGGCCCCGCCCCTAGCCAACTTCCGCGTCCGCTCTAGGCTGCGCGGAGGACCTTGAGTCTCGGTGTGCCGCCCCCTACCTCGCCTGGGAAGGGCTGGTCCCGGCTGAGACAAGGAATATGGCGTCCAGGGCCTCGCTCTAGGGCCAGGGGCATCCTGCGAGGCTTGGCCCCACACTCCTCAAGTTTCACGCGGATCACCTTTTTTTTTTTTAACTTATTATTATTTATTGTTGATTTATTTTTGAGAGAGAGACGGAGCGTGAGTGGGGTAGGGGCAGAGAGAGAGGAAGACAATCCGAAGCCGGAGCCAGGCTCTGAGCTGTCAGCACAGGGCCAGATGCGGAGCTCCAACCCAGAAACCGTGGGGCCATTATCCGAGGCAAAGTTGGCCGCTTAACCCACTGAGCCACCCAGCCACCCTGCGAATCATCTTTAAAACTACTTTTCCCCGTTGTATTTCCCAGTGGACAACTGAAGAGGAAAAAAAAAAGGCAGTGTCACCCCAAATTTACGGAAATAACCACTGTTAACATTTTAGAGCTTTTACTGTGATAATTTTCTTCATATAGTTTGATGTTTTTGTGTTTTTGTCACCTCCTAATTTCCTGCTTGATTTTGTCACGTAAGGGCTCGCTCTCCTCCCCACATTGTGATACCCATTGGAATACTCCGTTGACTGGATTATCATCGATTATTTATTCATTCTGAATCAAATCAGCCACACTGAGCCCAGGAATACCAGCCTTGCACTGAATAGGGCCACCGAAGTGGGTCTCAGCCTGTTCTCAGGGAAGTGCTGTGAAGCTTGTCACTGTTTTCTCTCCAAGGGGGACAGTGCTCTTGTTACACAGCCCCTTGCTGTAATCACTCATAGGAGGACATTTTTATGGTCTTGCTATCAAGAAGAGTTTAACAGAGCAACCGGTTAGTTTTGGCCTATGGACCCAGGGAGTTTTGAATTTGAGTTGAGTTGGTTGTTAGAAAGTTAACGGCAAATCTTACCAAAGGATTAAGAAGACCAACAAGTGCAAAGGTAACTTTCTACTCATCAACTCTGTTTATTCTCAGAATGCAGCCTGCCACCATGTTTCTATAGATAACATCCTTGCCTAGCCTAACAATACGAAAAGTGTTGGTTTCATTGTTTTGCAAAGACTCAAGGTTTCAGTAGAAAACAACCAGAACTGGTTAAGACAGTCAGGCTTCTCTTTGAGCAGGCACCTGTGTCTGGTGGATGAGTATTTGATATTGAAGGGTCTAAAACCCCACCCTCAAATCATACCAAGGAGGCTCTTCTCTGATCATGGGTCATTTGAAGATCTGTGAAGGCGCAGACAATGAAAATCACTTCAATCCTTCCCTTACTTAATAACTACCTTTATCTGATTTTGAAATCATGTACCTCCTCCTCCCTATACCCAGATCCTTTTTCACTTACCTTTAAATACCCCTGACTCCACCTGGGTGGCTCAGTTGGTTAAGCGTTAAACTTCAGCTCAGGTCATGATCACATGGTTTGTGGGTTCCAGCCCCATGTCGGGCTCTGTGCTGACGGCTGGCTCAGAGCCTGGAGCCTGCTTCAGAATCTGTATCTCCCTCTCTCTCTGACCCTCCCCTGCTCATGCTGTGTGTCCCTCTCTCTCAGAAAAAAAAATTTTTTAATTAAAAATAAATAAATAAATAAATATCCCTGACTTTTCCCCTTTGAGAAGAGGAATTTGAGGATTGCCTTCCCTTCTCCTCTTCTCCTTTGGCTGCCTCTTTCCCTTCCCTTTCCTTCCCTTCCCCTCCCTCTCCTCCCTTCCCCTTCCATCCCCTCCCCTCCCTTCTTTCAAGTAAGCTGGATGCCTAACCAGGGGCCGGAACACATGATCCCAAGATCAAGAGTTGTAAGCTCCACTAAATGAGCCAACTAAGAGTCCCTCCTTCCTGAATAAATCCTTTCCTTCCTGAGCATATTTGATGTCTCAGTTGATTGGCTCTGCTGCACATTGGTCATATGAACCTGGGTTTGGTCACAAATTTGGTGAGCCAGCCAGGAGCTCTTTGACCTTGGTTCAATGGCCCCAGCCATTAATGAGAGTCTGGTGATGAGTCCAAGCAGCTGCATAGACTCTTTGTCCTAGGGACCTTCCCCTAGATCCCCCGCCCCAGTTTGGCTCCATTGACCTTCAGGTGCTTAATTTAACTCTTGTGGTAAAGAAACAGCTTTTAGTTTCAGTATGCACAGATATCTCTTTGGTGACTAACCTCAGCACAAGTTACTAAATTCTTATTTCTTCCTCTTATTTGGTTGCCGCCAAATAAGGGGTTTTGGTTTGGCTCTCTTAGCATTCTTTTTCTTGCTTGATTAAGAAAAGGTTGGGGGGAGGGGAGGGAGCCTGGGTGTCTCAGTCTGTTAAGTGTCCGATTGTTGATTTTGACTTAGGTCGTGATCTCACAGATGGTCATGAGATTAAGCTCTGTGTTGGGCTTTGTTCTGGGTGTGGAGCCTGCTTAAGATTCTCTCTCTCTCTCAAAAAAAAAAGTTGAAAAGAAAATATTGACTAGGAAGTCATTTGATTCAGTTGGTGAAGCCCTGACTTTTAGAGTGAATCTAGAGAATTTTTGTTCACAGAGGTACTCTTGGCTTCATTTGGCTCATTTGTTGATGCAGCTTTTGGTATCTTTGCATAAAACTGGCTGTGTTCTAATTGGAAAACGAGAAATGACAATTTGGTACCTGCATGCAGCCTTTGGGCTATATTCTCCAAAATTGGACAATGTTTAGTTATGAATCTATGAAAAGGAAAAAGATGATTTTCTTTTACAACAATGCTTGGCCACAGTATTCATTTGACTCTGGGGGAAAAAATAGCCAATTAATGGATCCCCAAAGCATCATACCATCTTGCAATTAGATTTTCTTTGTAAAAGGGAAGGTAAGTCTTTTTTTTTTTTTTTATATCAAAGTAAGCCAGCTCAGAAAAGAATTAAAATTCTACTCCAACACACCAGTAACAATAAAAAGCCTGTGTCACCTGATTCCCACCAGGGAGAGGAGGAGGATTTATTGATTAAACTCCTGTACAGTTCTTCCACCCTATGGGGGCACCAGAGCTACTGCCCCTCCTCAGGGCCCTAAACCAGGACCCTCAGCCTCAGGGGGCCAATAGGTACAAAGGGTGTCCCCTTCTCATGCCCTGACTCAATTTGGTCAGGGAGCCACTCATTCCCAGGGAGGATAATATCTACTAAGCCAAGTCCCAATTGGAGGCTTAGATGCAGGGGGATAACCTATAGAAATGATTTGGGTCCACTCTCCACCTTGAATTTTTTTTTTTTTTTTTATGTTTCTTTACTTGTTTTGAGAGAGAGAGAGAGAAAAGGGAAGAGCAAAAAGGGAGGAGCAGAGAGAACAGGAAACAGAATCCCAATCAGGCTCTGAACTCTCAGCACAGAGCCCAACACAAGGCTCAAACTTACAAACCATGAGATGATGATCTGAGCTGAAATCAAGAGTTGGACGCTTAACTGATTGAGCCACCCAAGTGCCCCTGAATTTAATTGGTAAAACGACATGCCTGCTTACAGAGATGACCCCAAGAGGATGGAAAATCTGTTCCCATCTATTTTTTGTCATCCACAATCCCACATGGGCAGATGTACAAAATTTGTTAACTCTTCTCCTCACTTCCTCACTTCTGAGGAATGCCACACGATGCTAGGAAAGGCTAGGGAAGATGTTAACTGGCTACATGCTAAAACCCCCAATAACTCCTTAAGAGCTAATGCCGTAATGCCCATTCCTACTGTGGATCCCAACTGGAACCTCAAGGCTGGAGACTGAGGTAAGCTTGAACACTATCAGGGTGATATTTAAGAAAAGGGGTCCCTACTCTGTGCAAAAGTTTTTTTATTTTGATGTAGTCCCAATAGTTTAATTTTACTTTTGTTTCCTTTGCCTGAGGAAAACATATCTAGAAAAATGTTTCTATGGCTGATGTCAAAGAAATCACTGCCTCTGTTTTCTTCATGCCTTATGGTTTCAGGTGTCACATTTAAGTCTTTAATCCATTTTGAGTTGTTTTTGTGTACAGTATAAGAAAGTGGAGGCACCTGGCTGGCTCAGTCGGTAGAGCATGTGACTCTTGATCCCGTGGGGAGTTCAAGCCCCACGTTGGGTGTAGAGATTACTTAAAAATAAAATCTTAAAAAAAAAAAAAAAAAGAGGGGCACCTGGGTGGCTCAGTCAGTTAAGCATCCAACTCTTGATTCTGGCTCAGGTTATGATCTCACGGTCATAGGATGAAGCCCTGCATCGAGCTCTGTGCTGACAGCCCACAGCCTGCTTGGAATTCTCTCTCCCCCTCTCTCTCTCTGCTCCCCCCCCACCGCCCCGTTGTTCATCCTGTGTGTGTGTGTGTCTGTCTGTCTGTCTCTCTGTCTCAAAATAAATAAATAAATAAACTTAACAAAAAGAAAGAAAGCATGAGTGGAATGAGGACCCTTCAGACCTTCTTGAAAGAATTTTTGAAAATGTTCAATATGATGTTTTTTGGGCAAAACGCCCCAGACATTCAAAAGAAATTCCAAAGGCTGGAGATGCATCAGGAATATCTGTGTCACAATTGGTTGGGGTTGCCTTTAAAGTTTTTAACAGCAGAGACCAAGTGCTAGAAAGAAAAGAGCATCAGAAAAAGAAACAGCAGGGTATCTTGATGACTGTTGCCCTAATTCAAGGGAAGCCAAGACCAAACTGAGGACCAGGAAGAAGTCGAGGTCTACCCCAGATAAGAAATTTGAGTTCCTTGGACCCTACAGGATGCCCCAAATTGGGGCTTCAACAGTGTGCCTATTGTAAAGAAGAGGATCATTGGAAAGAGGAATGCCCCAAGCTCACAAGGTCTCTTGAAGAGACAGAGCAACAAACTGCCCACCAGATGCCTGAATTGGCTGATAATGACCAAGACTGAAGGGGCCCAGGGATTCCCTTAAACCTTGCAAACCTGTCATCATTTCCCCTGAGGAACCCCGGGTAACAATGGAGGTAGAAAACAAATTTCCAGACTTTTTGATTGATACTGGGGTCATATATTCAGTACTGAACTCCTGGCTCTCTGTGTTATAAAATCAAACCATGGCTGTAATGCAAGTCTCTTACTAAACCTTCTTACAACCACTAGCCTGCCAAACGGGACAAACTCACCTTAAGCATAGTTTTTTTTTTTATATTCCTGAATGTCCCATCCTTTTACTGGAATGTGACCTGTTAACGAAATTGAATGCTGAATCTCCTTTTGCACCTGTACCTGGATGTAAAAGTACCACCAGAGGAAGCTTATGCCTTTCAAGCAATGGTACCACATCAAGGTGGAGAAGTCCTATCAGAACCGCCTGAAGAAGTTACCCAAAAGATAAGAATCGAATGTTTGGGTGGATGGGAAACTAGGGTAAGCAAAATCGGTGACATTCGTGTATGTTAAACTTTGTGCTGGGGTAAAGATGCTGAACCTCAGTACCTATCAAAGGAACAAGCAAAAAAGGGGGCATTCAGCCCATTCTCTCTGCCTTCTTGGAACTTGGCCTCTTCAGCCCTTGCTGATCCCCATACAATTCACCTATTTTACCTCTACAAAAATCGGGCATCCAAGATGATTCACTTTGTGCAGGATTAAAGGCCCATTAACCAGACTGTGGACTAGGTCCACTCGGTGCTACCCAATCTATATACTCTCTTAACAACCTTGTCTGGGGATTTTGATCGTTCACTGTTCTGGATCTAAACGATGCTTTCTTTTGCATCCTTCTCAGTTCAGATTCCCAAACTGTTTGCATTTGAGTGAGAAAACCCCTGAAAAGTAAAAATAAGCAGCAATATTGCTGGACAATCCATCCCCAAAGCTTTAAAAACTGCTTCACCATTGTGGGAAAAGTCTTAGCTAATGATCTGAGAAATCTCTAATTGGAGATGGGGACTCTCCTCCAATATGTGGATGACCTATGAATTAATTGCTTAGTAAAACAAGAGTCTTCACACTTCAGTATTATTTTGACTCTAAACTTTTTGGCTGAGGGAGGTTATAAAGTTTCAAGCAAAAATGCCCAACTCTTCCAACCCACAGTGAACTACCTGGGTTTTGAGGTTTCGAAGGGACAAAGAAATCAGCTCTCCGATGAAAGGGATGCTCTAGCCTGAGTGGCAGTCCTTACCACCCAGGAGACAATTGTGTGGGTTTCTGGGAATGACTGGGTTTTGTCGAATTTGGATACCTAACTTTGTTTGGCCTGAGAGCTAAGCTCCTTTATGAAGCATTAAAAGGAGGGTATAATGAGCCTCTAGATATGACTGGAGAATGTCACAAGGCCTTTCAGATTATCAAGGAAAAGTTATTAGCTGCCCCTGCCCTTGGGCCTCCTGGATATTAAGAAGACTTTTGGGTCTGTTTGTTCACAAATCACAAGGAATTAGCCTTGGAGTCTTAATCCAAAGTCTTGGCTGTGCTAGAAATAAGACCCGTTGCTTATTTCTCAAAGCAAGGGATGACCTGTCTGCTTGAGAGCTGTGGCTGCAGAAAAAGAAAAAAAAAATTTTAAGCAGAAGAATTTACTTTGGGCCAAGCCATCACCATCCACACCCCCCATAGTGTGCCTTCCTTACTGCACAGAAAGGGGAACACTGGGCAAATATCAAGCTGTTTTACTAGATCACCCCAGTGTTTCTTTGAAGGCTGTCTCCATTCTAAACCCTGCTGCCCTTCTATTTGTTAGCGTTGAGGAAGCCATTTATGACTGTATTCAAATGGTCGAACAAGTTTATTCCAGCTGTCCACACCTAACTGATATGTGTAGGATCCTGACATGGGAATATTCACTGATGGAAGCAGCCTCATGGACCAAGGACAACAAAAAGCTGGATATACGGAGATTATCAGCCAAGGAACTTTGGAGGTAGGAGCTCTTCCACCAGATACCTTCACTCAAAAGGCAAAACTCAGGGCACTGGGGGGCTTAGTCAGTTAAGCATCTGACTCTTGGTTTCGGCTCAGGTCTCATGGTTCATGAATTTGAGCCCCGCTTTGGCCTCTGCGCTGACAGCATGGAGCCTTCTTGGGATTCTTTCTCTCTCCCCCTTGCTCTCTCTGCCCTCCCTCTCAAAATAAATAAATAAATTTTAAAAATTTCTTAAAAACAAAAAAGGAGGTAGAACCCATTGCCCTAACAAAGGCCCTTCATTTAGGTAAAGGAAAAAGGATAACTATACATACTGACTCTAAATATACTTTCTCAGTGATTCATGCACATGGTACCATATGAAAAGAAAGAGGATTATTAACTACAGGAAAGAAAGCAATTAGACACACCCAACAAGTTCTAAACTTAGTAACTGCAGTAATGAAACCAAAAGAACCAGCAATGGTTCATTGTCCTGGACATCAAAAGCCAAATAATTATATAGCTCAAGGAAATAATCAGGTTGATGAGGCCACCAACCTGGCACCTCATATGAAGACTCCAAACCCTCTATGATGCCATTAGTGGCAGACATAGACTTAACTAAATACCAATGAAAATATTCCCTGTAAGATCTAAGAAGAGCTAGAGACTGGAGATTTGGGCAAAATGCTGGCACGGAAGTCAGCTGGAAATATAATGAATAAGGAATATTCCTTGTTCCAGAACGTCTTATGGAAGAAATAGTTATATTCACCAATGCACCCATCATGGATAAGATGCTACTCTTCAGTGGATCCAAAGGTAAATTGTGGGCCCCAAACTCCAGATAATTATCCAAAAGATAGTCTAGAAATGTGAAATTTGTGCTAAGGACAATCCTAAGACTGGGCCCCCACCAGTTCAAAAGATATAAAACTTGGGGGTGCTGGCTGGCTCAGTCAGTAGAGAATCCCACTCTTGATCTCGGGGCTATGAATTTGAGCCCCAAGGTGGATGTAGACATTACTTTAAATACGTATATACATACATACAAACATACAACTTAGAGGCAATGAACCTGGAGAGGACCAGCAGAAAGTCTTCATCATTATGCAGAGAGTAACAGATAAATTTTCAATATTTGCTAGTATTTGTAGAACTGTACAAGTTGAGTTGAGGCCTTTCCATGATGTTCAGAGAAGGCCTCAGAAGTTGTCAAAACACATTTTTAAAAGTATCTATCTATCTATCTATCTATCTATCTATCTATCTATCTATCTATCTAATCTCGATACCCAACGTGAGGTTTGAACTCATGCCCCCCAGATCAAGAATCACATGCTAGCATGTATGGCTCTGACTGAGCCAGGCAGGTGCCCCCTGTCCATACACTTTTAAGCAAAATCATACCTAGGTTTTGAATCCCCACTAACAATTCAGAGTAACAATGGAGCAGCATTTGTGGCAAAAGTCACATAAGCAGTGTCCAATGCTTTGGGCTTTCGATGGAAATTACATGTTTCCTGGAGACCCCAATGGGCTGGGAAAACAGAAAAAATGAATCACATGCTTTAAAAGAGTTTATCAAAGATCTGCCAAGAACCCAAAATTTGGGAAAAAGTCTTGTCAGTTGCCCTACTTTGGTAAGAGTGGCCCCTAGAAGTAGGCGTGATTTAAGCCCCTATGGAATGTTACATGGAAGACCCTTTCTACACAATTTTCATGACTTAGGAGTTCCGGATGTCACTCACATGAAGAAATTGGATACTATCAGGTATGTTCAAGCTTTAGGAAATATTCTAACTGCTACACAGAAATTTGCTTCTAGCAGGTCGATGTACCCCACAGATGTGCCCTTATACTACCCGAAGTCTGGAGACGTAGTGTTGTTAAAAACCTGGCAGAGCGAGCACCCAGAGGACCAACTTCATTCTCATTGGACAAGACCTTAGGAGGTAGTGTTGACCACCCATTCTTCAGTGAAACTGAGGGGAATTCAGCTGCAGATGCCCCACACTCCCATAAACTGGTTCCACAGGAATCCACAGGTCCTCCATGCTCTGTCAGCAAGGAGAACATGGAGGAGAACCCTACTTGGACCGGCAAGCTTCTGACCCTAAACTTCTGCTTAGAAGAACTGGTCGAAGAAACCAATCAATAAGGAACAAATAGCCTGTGACCTGCTAATAGCTTATATGCTATAAATGTTACTCCTTTTTCCCTTGCATCTTTCTATTGTTCACAGCCTCTTAAGCTTGAAACAATTCTATGATTAGGACTTCTCAAACATTGGCCAAGGTTGGCAATCTTTTTCACTGCTCGATATGTCGCCGTAAGTCCCACTGAGTATATGACCACAGCAACCCAGTCTTTTTTTTTTTTAACTATATAATATATTTCATTTATTTATTTATTTATTTACAAATAGTTTATTGTCAAATTAGTTTCCACATAAACACAGCAAACCAGTCTTAATGCCTATAACCAATCTTGCTCTGGTCATTACTTTTTCAATACATCTAAGTCAACACACTCCATTAGCTTATAGAGTCAGGTTAATCAGGCCTGGCTTCCTCACTGATTCCATTCCTTGTTTCTTCCTACCTGTCCCAAAGCATGAGTCTTTTACCTTCAATGACTGGAACTCACCACAAGAAGCTTGCGATTTCTCCTTATACTTAAAGTGTAACCAAAACATTTAATAATTCACCTCTTGTAAAATTAATTGAAATTTTTTCCCTTTCTCCACCCTCCAGAGACTTTTGGGAAATACACTGTTTTCACAACAGTTACTCATCTTTTTCTGCTCCTTTCTATACAATACTGAGAACAGAAAGAACTTGGTGACACTTCTCCTTGAATGCCCTCTTATCAATTACACTAACCTTTACTGTACTTCTTCTTATTTCAAACAATACCTTCAGTGACCCTGCAAAATGAAAATCCTGACTCCCATAAATTAACAGGAGTGCGATGTGTATCTTCAGGTCGTGTGTGTGTGTGTGTGTGTGTGTGTGTGTGTGTATCACTATTTCCCCTGGGGATATTTATTAATGATTGAATGGTTGGAGCATGGGAGATATGTCTTTTGAAACTTTCAGTCACCTCTTTTTCCATATATAATTCCGATGAGGTTAGTCATTGGACCAGTTCTCTCAAACTGTTCTATAGGTAAAAAAGAGAAGCCACAAAATATTCTGATTATCCTCCCCCAAATCAGGAAGATGTAATATGGTACATGTTTGAGAGAACATTATTGCCATGGCACGGAGTGGCCTTACATGAATATATGGTTGGAAAACTTTCAATAATTTTAGAAATCCTATCCAATGAAACTGCCCAAACTACACGAGCCCCCCCAAAAAGCCTTAAATCCTTGGGCAACAGTAATCTTAGATTATAGAATTGCTTTAGATTATATTTTGGCAAAACGAGGTGTTTATGTGGTAGCTAATTCATCATGCTGCACATATATTAATACCTCCTTGGAAGTTGAAGTTCATCTTGACAAAATATGACAAGTTCCTTGGCTACAACAAATCTCCCCTAAAGTCCTGGACTCAGACTTTGGCCATTTTTCAGGATTATTTTCTTGCAACTCCCAAAGAATTAGACCAGTTTTACAAGGATTTCTCAAATGTGGATTATTCATATTTATTTTTATTGTTTTTATTTTTTATTTTTAAGTAGGCTCCACACCCAGCGTGGAGCCCAACACAGGGCTTGAACTCATGACCCTGAGATCAAGACCTGAGCTGAGATCAAGAGTCAGACACTAGAGGCGCCTTGGTGGCTCTGTCGGTTAAGCATTGGACTCTTGATTTCAGCACAGGTCATGATCTCATGATTTGTGGGTTTGAGCTCCCCTTCGGGCTCTGTGCTGACAGTGCAGAGTCTGCTTGGGATTCTCTCTTTGCCCCTCCCTTGCTCACTCTCTCTTTCTCTCTCTCTCAAAATAAATAAATATTAAAAAAAAAAAAAAGAGTTGGATGCTCAACCGATTGAGCTACCTAGGCACCCCAGATTATCCATATTTCTAATTCTCCTGTGCTACTTAATCATAAAATATGGTATACCATGTTGTACAAGAACTATTTTGATAATGCAATTTTGGATTTTGGTACAAGAAACATTTTGGTAATGCAATGTTGGATTTCAACCTGAAACTGAGGGATACTTCAAATAAATGCAAAGGGTCCTTTCTTCCAACCCTGATCTCTGCTCCATTTTAGCAAGTAGTTAGAGCAGGTCTCATCCCAATTCCCTTGAGAATGGGAAATGATCAAAAGACAGTGAGGATTGAAACCAGTAACCAAAGTGTTAATGGGACTTATAAGTGCAACTCTTTGACTCTCTTAGATTCTTATTTCTTCTTCCGATTTAGTGGTCTCCAAATAGGGGGGTTTGGTTTGGCTCTCTTAGCCATTTTTTCTTGCCTATTTTTTTGAAAACTTTTTTACATTTATTTATTTTTCAGAGACAGAGACAGACAGAGCACAAGTTGGGAGAGGAGCAGAGAGGGAGGGAGACACAGAATCTGAAGCAGGCTCCAGGCTCTGAGTTGTGAGCACAGAGCCCGATATGGAGCTCCAACTCATAAACTGTGAGATCATGACCTGAGGTGAAGTTGGATGCTTAACTGACTGAAGCCACCCAGGCACCCCTTTTCTTGCCTGATTAATAAAAGTTTGACTAGGAAGCCATTTGGTTAAGCCAATGGAGTTCTGACTTTTACGGAGGAGCTAGCACTCTCAAAGATACTCTGGGCTTCATTTGGTTTGTTTGTTGCTATAGCTTTTGGTATCTTTAAATAAAATCGGCCATGTTCTTTTCTTTTTTTGTTTTTGTTTGTTTTTGTTTTCTTAGAGAGGGAGAGAATCTTTGTTGTTGTTGTTGTTTTGTTTGTTTGTTTTCAATATTTCCAATGATTTNCCCTCCCTCTCCTTAACTATTTTTTTCCCCTTCCCCTCCCCTATGGTCCTCTGTTAAGTTGAGAGAGAGAGTGAATCTTAAGCAGGCTCCATGCTCAGAGCAGAGCCTGATTTGAGGTTCGATCCCGCGGCCCTGGGATCATGACCTGAGCCAAAATCAAGAGTCTGATGCTCAACTGACTGAGCTACCCAGGCACCCCTTTTTCTTTTCTAAAAATATTTTTATACTATTTTTTATTTTAGAGAGAAAGTGTGTGTGTGAGCAGGGAAGAAGGGCAGAGAGAGAGAGACAGAGAGAGAGAGAGAGAGAGAGAGAGAGTCTTAAGCAGGCTTCACACTCGGCAAGGAGCCCAGTTTGAGGCTCCATCCCACCACCCCAGCATCATGACCTGAGGCAGAATCAAGAGCCGGATGCTTAACTGACTGTGGTAAGCACCGGCCTGAGCTACCCAGGCACCCCAAAACCAGCTGTGTTCTAACTGGAAAATGGGAAATGGCAATTCAATTCCCACATGCAGCCCTTTGGGCTGTATTCTCTAAAATTGGGCAATATTTAGTTATGAACCTATGAAAAGGGAAAAGATTATCTTTTTTTACAACACTTCTTGGCCATAATACTCTTTAGACTCTGGAGAAAAATGGCCTGAATATTGATCCTTAAAATATTTTAAAAACTTTTTAAATTTAACATTTATTTATTTATTTTAAATGCTTTATTTATTTCTGAGAGAGAGAGAGACAATGTGAACAGGGGAGAGGGTCAGAGAGAGAGATGGAGACACAGAATCTGAAACAGGCTTCAGGCTCTGAGCTAGCTGTCAGCACAGAGCCCGACGCGGGGCTCGAACCCATGAACTGTAAGATCATCACCTGAGCTGAAGTCAGATGCTCAACTGACTGAGCCACCCAGGCACCCCAACATTTATTTATTTTTGAGAGACAGATCATGAGCAGGGGAGGGGCAGAGAGAGAGGGACACACAGAATCCGAAGCAAGCTGCAGGCTCCAAACTGTCAGCACAGAGCCCGACTCAGGGTTTGAATTCACGAACCATGAGATCATGACCTGAGCCGAAGTTGGATGTTAACCGACTGAGCCACCCAGGCTCCCTGAGACTGGCTATTTAAAGAAGGAAAACTTAGGACAAAATCTGAATGTAAAGAAAGTTGTAGAAAGTTTGGGAGAAGAGAATCTTTGGAAATCAATTTTATGTGTGGTCAGAATTGACTCTGAGACTGGAGGGAATGAATTTTAGTATCAGAAGTACACTGGTATAAGATTAGAATTTGTTTTTTCTCTCTGTTAAAATGACAATCTTTTTTTATATTAGTGACCTACTCTTAATAAGAAATCGTAAAGGCACCTCTCTGACTCAGTCAGGGTAGCATGCAACTCTTTATCTTGGGTTGTTAGTTTGAGCCCCACATTGGGTATAGAGATTTCTTAGGAAAAAAAGTAAACAAAGATTTTTTTCTTAAAAATTGAAAAAAAATCTTTAAATATTTTATTTATTTTTGAGACCGAGAGAGACAGAGCATGAGCAGGGGAAGGGCAGAGAGAGAGGGAGACACAGAGAGGGAGACAGAGAGAGGGAATCTGAAGCAGGCTCCAGGCTGTGAGATGTCAGCGCAGAGCCCAACACAGTGCTCGAAACCACGAACCGTGAGATTATGACCCCAGCTGAAGTTGGATGTTTAACTGACTGAGCCACCCAGGCGCCCCTAAAAAATTTTTTTTAATGTTTAGTTATTCTACACACACACACACACACACACACACACACCATGAGCAGGGAGGGGCAGCGAGAGAGGGAGACACAGAATCTAAAGCAAGCTCCAGGGGCTTGAACTCATGAACCGTGAGATCATGACCTGAGCTGAAATTGCATGCTTAACCGGCTGAGCCACCCAGGTGCCCCGATTTTTTCGTTATCTTTAATGCAATTGATCTAGAAAAACAAAGTATGTTTTGTCTTCTATGTTCGATCTTTGATCACTTAAGAAAGTTGAACCTTCTCAATATTAAAAGGGCTACATTTTGATAACAACTATGTAACATTCTCTAATTTGCTTTTAGAATCTTCTACTGCCACCTTGGTTAAATAGATAATTAAGTATTAAGTTTTGTAATGATCCGTAATCCTATTTAGGCATGTGCCTGAAGCTGATATTTTTGAGACATTTCTCAAAATTCAAATTTTAAATGAAGTCTCCTTGACTAATTAGGCTTTTAAAAAAATTGGTATATCAAATTACATGGGAATCATTGTCAAACATGTGATAATAAACCTTCTGAGGTTATATGAATGAGTGCTATAACAGTTCCAGAAATTATGTAAAATTGCTAAGATTTTGATATGTCCTGGTATAAAGTCATTACTTGTAATTCTAATTATTGAAGTGTTACGTGTCACCGAAATAACCAGGTTTCCTTGTCACCTGAACCTGAACTCTCATCAGATCTTTAACCACTTTAACCATTTTTGAGTCTTTGATCATTTATAGTTATTATTTTACTCTGATGCTCTTGCAAATGAATTTCAGCTGCAAGGAGACTCATGGAGAGGATTTTTGACAAATATAGTTTCTGATACCTTTACAATTGTAAAATGAAACTGAGTAAGAATTTCCAGAACTAATGGGAAAACTGCACTCAAACAGAACAAGAATTAATAACATGGAACTGAATGAATTGAGAAAGATGATTATATTTTTATGACTCTTATTTGAAACACTGTTGCTTCTCTAATGTTTGCTCTTCCAGATTTATTTATTTATTTATTTTAATGTTTTATTTATTTCTAGGAGACAGAGAGAGAGACAGTGTGAGCAGGGGAGGGTCAGAGAGAGAGGGAGTCACAGACTGAAACAGGCTCCAGGCTCTGAGCTGGCAGTCAGCACAGAGCCCCATGCGGGGCTCGAACCCACGAACCGTGATATCATGACCTAAGCGAAAGTCGGACGCTTAACTAACTAAGCCACCCAGGCGCCCCTGCTCTTCCAGATTTAAAGTAACTCTTCCTCTTATCTATGACTTAGAGATATTTGTTAAAATATTCCTTTGTGGGGCGCCTGGGTGGCTTAGTCTGTTAAGCGTCCGACTTTTGCTTAGGTCATGATCTCGCGGTTCGTGGGTTCGAGCCCTGCATCGGGCTCTGTGCTCACTGCCAGCTCGGAGCCTGGAGCCAATTTCGGAGTCTGTGTCTCCCTCTCTCTCTGACCCTCCCCTGCTCATGCTGTCTCTCCCTCTCTCTCCTAGAAATAGATAAAAAAATATTAAAAAAAAAAAAGTTTTAGGTCAGTGTTATAAGGACTACTGAGATTTGGGTTACCTATACTTTTTGATGGGATTTTGGAGTGATGGTAGGGGTTTGGAGCTGACGGCCACATGTTGAAGATGCCTTAGGTGCAAAAAGGTGATTTTATTTTTTTATTATTTTTTTAATGTTTTATTTATATTTGAGAGAGAGAGAGAGAAAGTGTGTGTGAGTGGGGGAGGGGCAGAGAAAGAAGGAGACACAGAATCCAACGCAGGTTCCAGGCTCGGAGTTGTCAGCACAGAGCCTGACACGGGGCTCAAACTCACAGTCGTGAGATCACGACCTGAGCCGAAGCTGGATGCTCAACCAACTGAACCACCCAGGCCCCCTTAAAAAGGTGATTTTATTGAAGCACGGGGACAGGACCCATGGGCTGCACTGGGGTTGTGAAGAGTGACTGGTGGAGTCACTGTGGAGTTGGAGGAAGTAAAGTCAAGAGGAAGCCTCTTAAAGTGATTTCCATATGCTAAAGAAGACTCACAGGACACTGGAGGCCTAGCTATTGACAAGCTAAGGTTGTTTTTCCCTCTGGGAAAGCATTATCCTTAAAACAGTAGGAAGTCCCTGGAGATGACGCTGTTGATCAGATTGTCCTTTTCTTGTAATATTACTAAGATATTTGGAAACTGATGGAGACTCTATTAGTTTAACCATTTGCCTTCTGTCCTCTCCTTTGTTCTTGGGCAGCCAGGAGTGCCTGCGGAAGGTCACACATATGGAGGGGAGGCAGTTGCTAGCTTGTGCTTCGCCCTCAGCTTGCGTTATGGTCCGTCATGACTTTTCACTTATTAATTGGTTATATACTAATCAAATGTACTAATCAAATTGTTACTGATGTTGCTCCAAAATGGCCAAAGAAGGAACTAATATTTTGGTCACGCAGAACGTACATGTTAAGCCAAGGACCAGGGAATATTTCCAACAGCGTACAAAGCTGTTTCATCCCTCAAACCCTGAAACTGCACCCCTTTCCAGCACGAAGTAGTGAGAGCGGTCATTGTCCCAATTCCTTCCAGATTGAGGAATGGTCATAACTCGGGGGGACTGAAAATGTGCCCCATTGGATTAATGAGGTTAAGGGGCGCCTGGGTGACTCAGTGGGTTAAGTGTCCGACTTCGGCTCACGTCATGATCTCACGGTTCGTGGGTTTGAGCCCTGCGTCGGGCTCTGTGCTGACAGCTAGCTCAGAGCCTGGAGCCTGCTTCAGATTCTGTGTCTCCCTCTCTCTCTGACCCTGCCCTGCTCACGCTGTCTCTCTCTCTCTCAGAAATGGAAAAAAAAAAAAAAAAAGGATTAATGAGGTTAAGACTAATAGGAAATTTAAGGCTTGTTTTTCAGAGGCCCGTCTCTCCCTTATCAGCTATTATTTCTTTTCAGACCCTACTAACAAACCCACTGGCTGTTTTCATAGAGGGCTGGACTGACAAATGAAGGTCACTGATACCCTTCCAGCCTGAGAGCAAGCAATGCCCTGCATTCTGTCACTGAGATAATGAGCCCAAGATCCCATGCAGTGTAAACAGGCTTTCAGAGCATGTGCATAACCCCTCTTGTCCTACAGAAGACCTCCTGATCTCAGCGGCCAAATCTGGCTCCATTGTAATGTTCCGTCTCCACCCCAAAGTGAACTTGGGATGTCTGTTACCGGCACCTTTGCTCAATGCTCATGCTCCATCTTTCCTCATGAATACTCGTGAGTTTACCCGCTGTTGCCATCAATATGTATGTAATCCCAACTCCTAAGATTATAAAAACGTATGCTACTCTTACTTGAAGGTGACAGATTTGAGCCAGCCTCTTCCGTCAGTTCCTTTTGCTGCCTCTCAAGCCTTCGTGCTGCATACTGGACGTCTCTGTGATTGGCTTTGCTACGCGTCAGACAGATGAACTTGGGTTCAGCTATACTATTTGCAGTTGCTTATGTTTAAATCAATTCTCAATTAATTAAAGTTGTAAATTTACGAACAGATTTTCTTTAAGTTTTTAGGTTTAACTTGTATAACTTTGATGGTCTATTTAGAAATCTTGTAATTTCTGTATAAAAATAAAAGCAATAACTTGTTCTTTGATTAATGTTCAATTAGCCCATGGGCTTGACATATTAAATTTGCTTGATCATTACTCTTGCCACTTACAAAGCTAGCTAATTAAGTTCTCTTACATATTTAAACTGTAATTATACATTTAATATACGTGATATTTTCAAGCAACTCAAATTCCTCACAGGGTAGATTTACAAGTCAAACAAGAAAAAACCTTAAGCATGTAAATGACTCTCATAAGCCTAATAATTCAAGCTTCTAAACGTACCAAATCAAGTTATCTTAAAGAGTTCAATACTGTTTACAAACATAATCAAATTATCTCATACCTTTCAGCTTCAAATTACAAGTCTAAGATAAATTATATAATTCAATTTGAAATCACAAGACTAATCTGTCAGATTCCCTAAACATGCCAACTTCTTTTAAATATTATACACACATTAAAAACACACACAGAGACTATCTTAATCTTCAAAAATCTTTTTCTTAACCTTACACAAATGAAGTAACATTAGGGACTTACTTTTATATAGTCATTCCTATTTTCCTCCTGAAGGTGGTAGAATAAAATGTTCTTTGTTCGTATTTTTCTTGCCATAATTCTACAGTCATCTTATTGATTTTTCCCTACAACTAAAGAAAAGTCTGATAATTATTCTTCTAAATGTAATCCTAGATTTAAACTAAACTAATACATGTATTAATTTATATTATTTATCTATGCAAAGTGACAAAAATAACACTCATGAGAGATGAATGATGCAACTAACCCTTACTTGAAGAACCATCCCGTTCTTCCTTTAGAATACTTTTTTCTTCATCTATAAAATAGGAATAGTAATTTCTGTCTTAGAGAGCTGTACAGCCAAACGAGACATCTGTCATGAGTATAATAACTCAACACATGTTCATTTCCTCCTTTTTCCTTTTTTGGCTCTACAACATTTCCCCAGAACTCAGAATAATGTGGAGAAATTCCAGGGTCTCTCCTTCTTCTGAGTGTAATAGGTAGGGGGCATATCTAGGAGGCATTTTGTGAGACGGAAGGAAAACGACTTTCTCCGGAAAGGAATCCCTCTCCTCACTCTGATCCCTCCACTGTTCACAGTGGGGTTTTGAGATGATTTAATGCTTTTAAAAAATAGAAATAGGGGTGCCTCACTGGCTCGGTTGGTGGAGCAGGTGACTCTTGATCTTGGGGTTGCGGGTTTGAGCCCCACGTTGGGCACAGAGATATCTTTAAAAAAATGGAAACAATGTGGATATGGTCTTTATATCTTTGTTTAAAGGATGTGTTAAGGATTCTAAGGCCATGTGAAGACCTGTTCCATTACACTACATATTACACTATATTACATATCACTATACAACCTGGGTGGGGTACGCATTGCCCCACAGCCTTACCAGGATAGCACTTTGCTCTGAACCTACACGCAACTCTTCTCTCACACAGCCCAGCGGCTCAGCCTCCCGGAAACCTCATTCTTTTTCACTAAACACGAGAACCCATATCTCTAAGCCCAACACAGAGTTTCCCTTGCACTCTGATTCACAACATCTCCAACTCAGAGATGCTGGACATGCCAAATTCACCCCATCTTTCCCTGGTGTGGGTCCACCTGAGAATTTTAGCAAGAAAATGTTCCCATTCTAGAGGAAGCCTCAGTGCCTGCCAGATATGAATTGGAGAAGTTGTTCTCAGTAAGGTCAGAGGTCAGGTGAGAAAGGGGGTCAGATCCAAACACGAGAAGGTTGGTGAGTGCAGCCTGCATGTGGCCAATCATCACAGAAGCCTGAATGTTGGAGTAGTTTCACTCTGTGATGTGATGGAACAGACAACTTTGAAGATCTGTCTTCCTGCTGTGTTCTTAGCCAAAGCTGGGAAAAGTGGAAGCACCAGGCACCAGGAATGATTCCAAGATTGTAAAGCAAGAGTTGAGATAGTGGAGCGGAGAGGTGTTCTGATTTGCATATTGATTTCAACAATGGATGCCCGTTCAAATGTTACTCTCCGGGTGTCACACGCACACACCTTCACATCCTCACATATGTTTGGTCGCCAAATCTCATACTCCAGATGGAGGGAGATTCTGCGGCTTTAGCCCCTTCAGCTATTAAGCGACTTCTCCCAGAAAAGTACGGTTTCTGCTCATATCATTTCATCACCCGACCTTGGTCTTGTGAGACTGCCCCTCTACTAGATCATTCATACAAATTTGCTGGGGATCCCCTACCTATCATATGCTCAATAGGCCAGATCACTGCTTTTTGTTCCCTTATTATCTGGTGGGCTGAATTTCCCCTCCCCCACATCTTTGATATGCCAGTAGTCTGGTGTTCACCTTTTTTTTTTTTTTTTTTAAATGTCTAGCAATTGGTGAAACTGCCTCAGAAGCTGGGTTTGCTGCTGTTTTTCTGGTTCCTGCTCTTTGGGTACTTCAGAAATCTTTGGTAACTCCATTCCTTCTCTCCCTCTGTCTCTCCCGTGCATGCACGCGCGCACCTGGCCCTGGGATTAGAGATCGAATTAAATCCATACTTTACAAGTGTGTTTGATCGAGGCCTTTACATCTGAGGTGGGTACAACTGGATCAGGATATGGTGGTGGTTTTATTTTAATTAACTAATGAATTAATTTTAATTTATTTCAACGCTATTCAGCTATTTAGATGGTCAGGTCATAAAAACCTATTCACTTCACTGAGCGGTTAGGGCCAAGGAAGGATTTTCTTGTTTGGATGGACACCTAGTGACCTAAAATAAACTTTTTTTCAGACGAGGTAAAATGGCAGACACACGAAAGTAAACTGTGGGGTGGGGCGGGGAGGCAGGGAGGTGCTGGGTACCAGGCGAGATGGGCTTTACACCCACACCGCGCAACTGAGCGGATGACACCGGAACACACTTCTCTCCCGGGGCTGGGCTGGACTGTCCCAAGTCAGTGGCCTCATAGACTGAGGACCCTAGACCTCTTAGATGGAAACGAAGCTACAATTTCAGAAGAACTATAATTTTGAGAATTTAACTTCCTTAATACCCGCAGAATCCAATCAGCTCCCCTGCACCCCCATAACCCCCCGCCTTATCCTATGCCTCCCAGCTTCTCACGCCTTCCTTTCAGCAACCCCGGAATGCACTTAGATTTCGGTTTTGGAAACTTCATCCTGGCGGAATAAAGGGTGGAGTGGAGGCGACCGGGGTAGACTCCAGCCAAACGTTTTGGGGCTTCTCATGCCTTTCAGAAGAGAGTTCCAACCTCTTCTTACAGCGGCAGAGCTCGCCACACGTCTAGCCACTGCCCGCCCCCCTTCTTCCAATGAAGGTTCTCGAGCGGTTCTCAAGCCCCCGTGGGGCGGTGCGCCTGGGGGCCCCGCCCACCAGAGGGCACGCTGGCGTGCTCCGTGCGGCGACGGCCATCTTGGATTCGGGCAGCCCGCCCACCTTCACGGTCTTCTGAGCCGTGCGACCGTGGCGCTGCGGCTGCGCGAGGGGGTTTGAGAGGAGGGATGTACCCCATCCCCGCCTGACCCCCTGGCGGGCTTGTGCTGGAGACCAACGGCCCCAGTTTCCACCTGGCCGGCTTCTACAGAAAATCTTGAGCCAGTGCCCTGGTGGCAAGTGCCAGCTACCGCCCATTCTACCTGGTGATTCTGGGCAGGTACCTCAGTTTCCTTTATCTGTAAAGTGGGAGTTTAAAGCCCCAGCCCACCTTCCAGTCCCCCAGGCCACCAGCTTTAATACCTAATAATTGGGCGTGGATGATAAATTTCTCAGCGTAAGGCCTGGCACGGAGAGTGTGTGTTCTGTGTAGGTGGTCTGTGAACTTTTCCTGCGGGTTGCAGGGTGCCTTGGAGCCACCACCCTTCCAGCCACCATTGCTGCAGGGGGGCGAGTCTGTACTTGGGACTCTTTGAAGAGTTCAAAGGGAGAGGGGGTTAGCAAGACCCCCTCAGGGAGTGCAAGTGAAGCCCCTCAGTCCTTTAGGACCTGCATGTGACCGTTTTGGAAAGGTGTCAGAAACACAGACCAGGGTGCCCAGTACTGGAAAGACTTTGGAACATCTGAACGCCCCCGCGGTTATTATTTTTATCACTCCTAGCTGCTTTTTCCCAGAGGGACTCCTATGTGGCACAAAATTCCTGGAATCAAAAGCCCTGTGTGCGCTAGTTGTGGGGGATACGGAGAAGAGAGGACTGGGACACTGTGTCCCAGGCAGAGCCAGGTGTGGGGGAGAAGGGCTTTTTGGGCCAGCATGGATGGTGGTCCCAGGGAGAGGCATTGAAAGCAGCTCTAAGAGTCCCCAGACATATGCAGATGCTCTACCAGCCAGAGCCCAGCGATTTGGAGTCTCCCAACTTCCTAAAGGGTGGGAAATTTACCTGACACACACATCCCTGGAAGAAGGGGCTAGGAGAGGTGGGGAGGAAGCCGAGGCCTTGTAGGGAGCTGGGGCCTGGGAGAACCACACCCAGCCCTCTACAGGATTCTGGAGGCCCAGTATGAGCTTTTATCCAGTAATAAACCAGGTAAAAGCCAGGCACACCCAGGTTCCCCCAATCCAGACCAGTGGAGAGAGGCGTAGCAGAGGATGAGACAAAAATTACCAAATGGGAATCAGAGATTGCAGTTTATTTCAGACACACTCAGAAGGTGGGGGCTGGCCAGTCTCCATCTGCACCCCCTCCCTGCATTTGGTTTAATCTACCCCCCAAACCCCTAGACTGTGCAAGAAAGACCAGGCACTCCCCACCCCCACCCACAGTGGGGGCTTAGGCAGGTGAGGAGTGAGGAGACTGGGGGGTCAGGGGTTGAGTTCAAGTATTCAGTTTCCCCACCCACACCCCCGGATTACACTGTGCCCAGGCCGTGAGGGAAGATCCCAACCCTGGGGTTCCTAGTGACGTTAACATGTCTTTTCTCAGAAACCTCAAGTTGAGTTCCTTACCCCCTTTCCCTGACAATAACAAACCAGTCCTAAATTCTATAGTCTGGGCAAGGAGGGAACTTCAGCTCTCCACTGGCCCAAGACCCCTCCTTCCTTATCTGGAGTGATGGGGGTGGGGTGGGCTTCACTTGTAGTGAATAGGTTGGGTTTGAGTGGTAATAGATGAGGGGAAGGGAGAGAACTGAGGATCTTGGGAGGTGGGCTTCGGGGGTGCTGATGAAATCCTGACAGCTCTGGTCTGCACCCACAGCTCCATCTCCACCCCACACCTAGGCCTAGAATCCCTGAGAGTCTACTGCAGAGGAGATATGGGGTGGCGGGAGTAGGGGCAGGGGGAAAGCTTAGGAAGGGCCAGGGTTGGGCTCCAGGCCCAGCAAACAAGCTCTGACCTTCTAGAACAGCTGAATCCTAGGGAACACAGGGTGGCCTACTAGCCCCCCACACCCCAGAGTTGCTGGCTTGGGCAGAGCGGTGGGAATGGGGGATGGTCCTTCCAAGGGTATTCTATAAAGATAAAACCATTAAAAATTTTGAGGGGAGAGGTGACTCTCAGCCTCTTGCTTCCCCAAGTTGTGAATCTCCCCAGTGCCTAATAGGTAGGGCTGAGGGTGTCCCAGAAAGCTGAGGAAAAGGCTATAGCTCCTCTCTGACAGGATGGGGACTAGAGAGGGGGCCCATTAGCACCATGCAATGTTGGGGCATCTCTGGCAGCCTGACTGACCAGGCAGGGGCCCTCCCAAAGCTGGAGTGCCCACTTCCTAAAGCTTCTATATTCTTGAGGGGGACCCCTAGAGGGGAGGGGGTGAGGGGAGAAAGCTTGGCTGAAGCCCAGGCAGGGGTCTTAGCTAGGACCCCAAAGGGCCCTCAGGGGGAGTCATGATTTGAAGAATCTTCGTACCACAAACTGGCCCAAGAGAACCACTGACAGAACTATCAGCACGTTCACGACGGGGCCGTTTCCCAAGTTCAGGGCTGCCACCTGCCAAGAGACAGAGACAGAGGGGCTGACGGCACATACAGGCGCTCCGGGGCTGGGGTAGGGCCGGGGGAGAGGCAGTCCCAGGAGCAGGGAGGAGGCTGCCGATGTTTGGGCACTTACCCAGCCGCCCCTCTGTGCAATCCACCGGGCAATGCAGTGACGCGTCATGATGTTGACCACCAAGGTGGTGACCCGGCCCAGGAAGCCGGTCAGGCCGCGCTGGTAGATGTGTAGGGCCAGGCGGTAGCCGAAGCCCAGGAGAGCCACCACTCGGCCCCAGTTGATGCCGCTCTCAAACAGACTGCAGGTAGAGCGTTGGTACTGTCAGTGGAGACCCCCGGAGGGCCCTGCAGCCTGCTGCTCCTCTCCCACCATGTGGTGGCAACCCACCCCGCTCCCAGCTGGAAAGCAAAATGGCTTAGCTGTGACTCAAGGTGGCAGAGGTTGCCCCAGCCTGGCCTCAGTTTGGGAAGAGCCTGCATCTCTGTGAAAGGAGGAAACTCAGAGGGCGTCTGGGCGGGCGGCTGCCGCCAGGTTGTGGCCCCAGCGCCGCCAAGTGCGGAGGGGCAGAGAGCAGGGAAGGCAGAGCGAGCAGACGGAAGCAGCACGGAGATTACCTGTGGGTGTTGCTGCTGGCCTGGCAGCCCGAGAGGCAGCAGAGAGAGAAGGACAAAGAGGAGGTTAGGACAGGACCTGGAATCAGAGCGGAGCGGGGGAGGCCTCGAAGGACAGGGACAGGATGTTTTGGCTCTGAGCGCTAATCCTCAGGCTATCGCTTACTCCGACCTTCACCCCAGCTCCGGCCACCACCTCGACGCTGACTCGTAACCCAGGTGTAACAGCAGGGGACACCTTTAAGTAGGGACGCTGGTCTGTCTTTCCTCTATTTTACAGATGTGGGGACTGAGGGCCATAGTCTCACAACGTCAGTAAGCGGCAAAGCTGAGATTTGACCCAGCCGCCTGGGCTCCTAACCACACCAGACTGCCTTTTGGACACCACACTGTAGCAAAGGGAAGCCATTTCTAGGACATTTGCCATCTGACTGGCTGTGGTATGAAATATGGTTCCAAATCGGAAGGCCGGCTGTGTCTCAGCTGGGCTGGGGGAGCTCTGGGGATATCCCCACTCGGGCATCCCTATCTGGTCATGTCCCCAGTGCCCGAGCTCACAAGAGCTGTGAGCTTATGTACCAAAGCTATGAGGAGTCTGGGGCCCAGAGAGAGAAAGACAGGGCCCAAGGCCGTGTGTGAGTCAACAGCAGACACGGGGATGGCACGCATGTCTCTTGACACCGACACAGAAGCGTGTACCTCCCATCCCACGGGCAGGGCACAGTGCGGGGCTGTGAGCCCAGCACAGAGGCCGGGCCGGGGCTACCTGGAGGCAATCTTGGTGAAAAGCTCATAGGCGTTCTCTGCTGTGGGTTGCAGGGACTGCAGCATGGCCTGGAACTCCGAATCGTAGCGCTGGTTGATGTTGTCGCCAATGATGGCGAGCTGCCGGCCCACCTGCCCCATGGTGCTGGGGGAACAGGAGGCAGGTAGGTGAGCAGAGGGCGGGCAGGGGCCTGGACTTGGGGAGAAGGACAGGCTTCTGCCCAAGATGCCCCTGGTCTTGTGGACCCTTCATGGAAGTTCCTGACATGAGGGCAGAGCCCAGAGGCATGGGACAGGCGTATGTTGTAAAGGGTCCAAGGTCCCAGATCGGTGGGGGGGAGCCCAAATGAAAAAGGCCTCCCCAGTTCCCAGGATCTGCACAGTGACACCCTGCGAGCCTCCAGCTCCCTGAAGATGTCCCTGTGGGCCCACAGGGCTGTTGCTCACCTGCTGGGTTCTAGAGGCAAGGTGACCATTTCCGGGTCAATAGGTGCCGCTGCCCCCTCAGCCTCCTGTTCCTGCCGATGACGGTAAAACACATAGCTGCGGAAGACCTCCTCGGTGTCCCGGACTACCTGCTCCTCTGAGGATCAAAGGCAGGAGTCAGGGACAAAGGGCTGGATGGGGCGGCCCCATGCGTTGGGGATGGGCCCCTCTTCCTCAAAGCCTCGGCCGTCCTCACCCGTGGACAGAAGCGTCCCTACTCCAGCCCTTAGTCAACAACTAGTGCTTATTGTATACAGGGTATTTTTTCTAGCACTTTTCACTTAAGCCTCACACGAGCCTTGTGAAGGAGATGGAACCCCGGTTTACAGACGGGGAAGCCGAGGCAGGGGGTGTTTACATAACTTGTACAAGGTCATGCAGTTAGCATGGGGAGTGGAGCCAGGACTTCGTCCCAGGCTTGTGGGCCCCTGAGTTTTAGTGCAGGCTGGGGAGCCCTTCTGGCTCAGGGAACATGGGACCTAAATTTGGAACTGTAGCTTTGGGCCCAGAAGAGTCACACAGGGACACAGTGACATACAGGAGACTTAACCCAAAGCCCAGGGAGCAAGCAGTGTGTAGTGGGCTGGGAACCGCAACCCTTTGATGGTCCCCTTGGAAAAGGGAAGAAGGGCAGCCATCTTACTTCCTCCCCAAAGTCATAACAATTGCTTTCAGCAGTCAGCAGGCCTGACCGGTGATAAGCCTAGGAACTTCCTTCTTTCTCCTGCTGTAGGAATACAATAGCCACGCCCCACTCTCCTTTCTTTTCCTCAGCCCATCCTGCCCCTCTTCCCTGAGATGGCGCTGTGCCCACCTCACACTCACTCCAGGGCCTCTCCTAGCCTCTGGCCCCCATCCCCAGGCCCAGACTCGTCCCCGCTCCCAGGGCTTAACCTGGATGGCACTCCAGCTTCTGGGACCACCTGCACACACCTGCCCTGGGTGGGGAGATGCTTTTCTCCTTCACCGGAGGTGAGTGAATGGGGGCAGGAGAGCCTGCCTGTAAGCCCTGCCTGGCCCTGTCCACTCCTGCTCTCTCCAACTTCTCAGACAGCCCTGGTGGCTGTGGGATGGGCGAGGGGGGCAGAGAGACCCTTACCGGAAGTAGCAGATGGGGCAGTCTCTCCACACCCCTGCCTGGGAGGGCCTGGGCCTTGCCCGGATGCCATTTCTCAGGTCCCAGTGGAGGACAGTGTTAGCCTGTGGGGACGGGTGAGAGACAGCAGAGATGGGGACGGGCTGGGACTGTTTGAGGAGGCGGTCCCCTGGCCACACAGGGAGGAGGGCGTCCCCCACTCCCAAAATGACCCCACCATCCTAGCTCCAGCCGGGTCTCATTGCACCACCTTGGGTCCCCGTGGAGTCGGTTGGCAGAATCAGAACCTACCATTTCACTAGCGAGAGAGAGCGAGAAAGGCAAGGCCCTCAGGATTTGTACCTAGGGACCTGGACTCTGAGGCTAGGAGCCTGGGGAGGGGTGGTTGTAGTGGCGCCTTCAAGGGTCTCACGTCATCTTTCACCTTGCTCCTGGGCAAGTGAGGCTAGTTTTAGAGGCCGGGGTTCTTTCTGCTGTTCCTGGGACCTCCTGCAGCCTCCCTGGCACACACTTACCGCGGGATTGCCACCACCTAGCCAATGACCTATGAAGCCTTGAAGGTCCCACTTCCCCTTGGCTGGTCAGAGCACGCCTGTTTTCCAACTCAGGCGTGTTAGCCACGAACACTTACTGAGCACCTCTGGTATACTCACTACCACTCTCCCAGGGGTGTCAAAAATGCACATTAGGGGCGCCTGGGTGGCTTAGTCGGTGGGGTGTCCGACTTTTGCTTAGGTCATGATCTCACGGTTCGTGGGTTCAAGCCCCGCGTCGGGCTCTGTGCTGACTGCCGGCTCAGAGCCTGGAGCCTGTTTCAATCTGTGACTCCCTCTCTCTCTGACCCTCCCCTGCTCACGCTGTCTCTCTCTCTCTCCTAGAAATAAATAAAACATTAAAAAAAAAAAAAAAAGCACATTAACCCAGCAAGGTAACCATCATCATGCACGCCCCTTTTACAGGTAGGAAAAGTGAGGCACCAAGAAGTTAGAGCCCGAGGCAACATAGCCACTCAGGGAGTCAGGCTTGTAATCTGAATTTTTGTGAGTTCATACACTCAGTAGTCACTTAAGATTTATTTTCCAGTTTGCGCACCTCAGAGGGTACCCTTTCAAGGCGAGATTACCTGTTTACATCCCACCTGGGCTCCTCCCAGTCCTGCCTTGCAGTGCGCTGAGGAAGCCTCCTCCAGAGCTCCCCCACCCCGCCCCCCACCTCCCATTCGTACCCCCACCACATACCTGCTGTCCTATCTCTGGCCCCAGCTCTCCTCCTTGCTCAGTCCTGGCCACAGCCCTGATCTACTCTGTGAACCCTCAACACAGGGAGGATTTCCTGGATGTGAGCTGTTTCACTTTCAATTTGCACCCCTTCATAGCCACCCCAAAGCTGCCTCCATCACTTTTTTGGGGAAGTACCCTTCCTCCTACCTCAGGGGAAGGCCCAGTCCTACCCTGGGCCGAGCTCAGCCACCTCCTCCTCCCAGGGCAGCCCTGACTCCCCCCCCACCCCGCCCCACCCTCCTGCCTTTCAGGCCTGGGGCCATTTTCAAAAGTGCCCCAAGGCAAGAGCTCTCCAGAAGGTGTGGGGGAAGGCTCTCCACCCCTCCACTTACTGGGGGCAGGGATGGAGGAAGGCCCGTCCTCCTTGCCTCCCCTCCCCGCCTCCGTCCCTGGGAGCCAGCTTGAAACAGACCTTTGCCATCCTTACTCCTTCCGGAAGATTCCTTTCCCTCTCCCCTTGTCCCTGAACGAAACCGGGAGCCCTCGGGACAGCAGGGCAGGAGGATGCTGACTGCAGCACCAACTCTCTCTACTGCTACCCCAGGGGCTCACTGCTGTAGGTGGAGCATCAGAAAGGCCACCAGGGCCAGAGGCCTATGCCGACCTGGGCCTACCCTTGCCCTCATCTGAGTGGCCTGACTTCCTGGTAAGGGGAGTCCACTGTCTCTATTTGCCGGGCTTAGAATGTTCCCCAGGGGGAGATGCCTGTTTGGGCTGCAGACCCAGTCTAGGGGCTCCTAGGGCAGCAGGAAGCACCAGGAAATTCTCTCCCTGACCTTGACCTTGGCTCCGATCTCCACTCCCCACCCCGCCCCAGGTTACTAAAGGACCTGGTTCTTTAGCACCCGATTTCTTTGGTAGGAAGGGCAATGGGGGGAGCTGTCTGAGGGGAAGCCAGAGGGAGCCCCAGCTGGATCAGGGCCCCAGCAGGGGTTGGCGGAGCTGCCCAGGCAAGTCTCCAGGCCTCCCCGTCCCCACCCGGCTGCCTGCAGGTTCCCTGTATCCCCCTGGGCCTGGGGCTGCCGAAAACTGGGAGGATGGGCAGGACCCTCCCACCTTACCTGTCCGGACGCTTGCCCAGGCCCGGGATGGCTCACAGGACCAAGGCCAGAGATCCTGATGAGGGGCCAGCGGCTGCTCCTGGGGGTCGGGTGCCCAGGCTTGACTTCCTGGAACAGGCGTCAGTGCAGTCTGGACTGATGTCTGGACGCAGCAGCCTCTGCTTGCCCCGGCTTGGCCCTAGGGACCCGCGAGGCTGCCCGGATCCTAGACATGCCGGCACTTCCCGGCTCCAGTTAGCTCCCTCTAGAGGACGTTGCTGTGTGGCCGCCGGATGCAGATGAAGGGCCTATAGCCTGGGGATAGGTCTGGGCTCAGCCTCGGAGAAGGCGCTCCACCCTTTACACTTGGCTCCCTGCCCCNAGGAGGCCTGGCTCCCCTTCTCCCACTTCTGATTCCCAGTCCTGGTCTTTGATCTTTACCCCCTTTCTTCAATCAACACCAATAAAAAAGCTAGGATGGCAGAGTTCCTTAGGCACCACAGTGTGCCTTCTACTAGCTTTATTAATTTATTTGGGGTGGAGGCGCACACACACACACACACACACACACACACACACACACGCAAGCAGGGGAGGGGCCGAGGGAGAAGGGAAGAGAGAATCTTAAACAGGCTCCACACTCAGGGCAGAGCCCAATGTGCAGCTGGATCTCAGTACTGTGAGGTCATACCCTGAACTGAAATCAAGAATTGGATGCTTAACCGATTGAGCCACTCAGGTGCACTTCCACTGAATCTTTTCAATAACTCTTGGAAGTAGGTGCTGTCTGTTGTACCATTTTACAGACGAACAGATTGAGGCTGAGTGGGTTTAAGGAACTGCCAAGGTCACTAAGCTGGGTTTGTAATCAAGTCTATAGGTGCGGTGGGGAATAATAATACTAAATAGAGATTCAACGTGCAATTAAGATGGGAGCACGAGGCACCCTTGGTAGTCTCTGGAGATCTGAAACCCTAAAGGTGATAAGCAAGTAAAAAGAGACAAAAACAGGGGTGTCTGGGTGTCCCTGGGCACGTGCAAGTGGATGCTGAGAGGCAAGAAAAGAGGGAGAGGGAGGACAGACACTCTCTAGCTGTGAGGAATGGTTCTCAAGGACACGTAACCCGCAACCATGGAAGGACAAGTCACAGGGAGAGAGGTGTGTGCAGGGGCCCCGAAAGCCCCTGCCCCATTCTCAGTCCAAGTACCCCCAGCTTCCTCTGCCTGCTCCCCACCCCCATGCCTACTCAGCCTCACCAGACACCTCCAGTCGGCCTTCCCATACCTTCTTCCCCTGCCTCATCGACCCCACCCCGCCCTCTCTGCCCCCAACAAATCACCTCCACCATGTCTTCCTCCTAGCCTCCCCATCACCCCCCCCCCACCTGACCTTTGCCTTCTAGAACTCCTGGAAGTTTCCAACTGGAAGTTTTAATTTGAAAACCCCTCCTGTTCTTAAGCCGTTAGTAGGGTGGCTGTGACGGCCCCTTCCTCCGAGTCAGGCTCTTTCTCAAGATGGAGCCCCCAGCTCCAACCCCTCAATCCCGAATTTTGGGCCGCTCCTCCATGTTCCGCTTTTTCCGTAGCCTGGTGGGGAGCAAGGGCAGCCCAAAGAGCTCTGATAAGGCCCTGATAGGGAGTCGGGCATGCTCCTCTCGAGAGCAAGATGCCACCCCACTGATGATGAGCCGCCAGGGAGGGGTGGGGAGGAAGGAGCCAAGGCCATCCACAACACCGTCCTACACGCTCTCTGTGGCCTTGCCACGGCAGGATCCTTTGGGGCTAGGGATGGGGGACACGGGGGCCCAGACCTCCACCCCCATAGAAGTCCTGAGAGTGGGGGCCCAGGGTGTAGATGTGAAGCCCGTCCTGCCCAGAGGAAGCCAGGAGGTGCTGGGCAGCCTGCCTGAGAAAGAGGAAAGGGAAGAAGAGGAGGAGTCAGCAGGGGAGGCCTCTGGGGATACAGGGACCTCAGACAGGTGAGGGACTGGGCTGTGGATGGCAGGCGGGAGCCTGGGATGGGGGTACTGGGGCAAGGATATGGGAGGACCCAAAATGAGGGAGGCCCAGGAATGTGGGTCTTTGGATGGGTAGAGGCATGGGGGTTGAGGGGGGAACAGATGTATCGAGGATGGGAAGGAGCGTGGTGGGGGGATGTTGGGGGAGCAGAGATGGGGTGGGTCTTCCCACAAGTCAGGGGTTGTGGGTGGAGGTGCCAAAGAAGGACAGGCTGGGGACTGGGACAAGAGAGTGCCAGGGTGAGTCAGGCCGCCATTGCTTCCCAGCTCCTTCCTGATCCCCGCTCCACCCTGCCTTCCCTCCCCACTCTCTCCCTCCTCGTTCCCACTCCCTGTGTGGAAGGAGGCCTCCCTCTGCCTCTGCTCCCCACCTTCCTCCTCACTCTACTTTCAAGGGAAGATAGGGGGCTGAGCAGAGCCTATAGGAGGGCCCTTGGGGACTCGGGGGTGTTTAGGGAGCCTTTGCCACATGTCTGGGCTCACCTGCTACCCCCATCTGACTATGCTCTGGGATCAGGGGCCACTTTGCCCAAGCTTTGGAGGCGGAGCAAGAATGCCTGCAGAGGGCCATGGGGCCACTGGAAGTCAGCCCTGAGACCTTCGCCGGGGAGGAGGAGGAGGAGTGTCTGCTTGACGGTGAGTGTGGTGGCTGCAGGGGTCAGGGCAGTGCCAGAAATAGAGCCTGTTCCTCAGATGCCCCAGGGGCGTGACAGTGGCCAGCTGCTCAGCTTTTCTGTGTCTCAGATTCCTCATCTATAAAATGATAAGTATCTCTCTCAGAGGCCAGTTGCAAAGAGTCAATGGAATGTCCTTTGCAAAGTGCCTTGTGTGGGGCACGTAGTAGGTGTTTGCTGAAGGAAATGAGGGGACCTCAGCCTCACTTCGACCTGCTTGATGTCCTTACCTGCCTGGGCCTCGGCTACCCCTTGTTCCTGTCAGCCCGTCAGTGACCCTGCCCCTCCACAGGAGACCTCAGGCTGGCCTCTTCGAAGGTGGGGGCAACTCCTTGGAACCGCCTTCTCACCTTGTACAAGCAGCTTCAGAAATCAACCACGCCCAAGGTCTGTAGAACCAGGCTGGGGCAGTGTGGGGGGCGCAGCCTGGGTGGGGCTCCTCCCTGCATGTGCCTGGGTCCCAGGGTTTGTGGCTTGGGCAGACCCCTCTCAGCCTTTCGGGTTCCCTCCTGCTTTTGGTTTTATCTGGGGGTGGGCCTCCAGGCTTGGGTCCCTGTCCTCCGCACCTGCTCAGTGGCCCGGCATGCCCTCAGTTTCCTCTCAAGGAAGGCTTGCCTGATGAGGAGAAAGGCAAGGAAGAGGAAATGGAGGAGGACAGCTCACTCAAGGTCTGTGTCCCAGGCATTGTCACCCTGCAGTCACCGCTGCATAAGACTTTTAGGTCAACAGATACAGTGGGTAAGTGGAACACCCGACCTGCCCTCGGGCCACGGGGGCTTTGGTCCCGGCTCATAAGTGTGATACCAGTTCTCGCCACCAGGTGGTACCAGAGGACCTGAGATGACCTCTGGAGATGGGGTTGGGGGACCCGTGAGGTGGCTCAGCTGGAGCCACAGGCTAGGTCTAGCTGGAGTCTTCCTTTCTCAAGGTTTGGGAGGCAGTAAGGTGGGGACTGGGACTACAGCTTGCGTTGCAGGAGCACCACCCACTCCAACCCAGAATTCTAACTTGTTCAGCGGGCACCTCCATCCCTGGTTTTCCCATCGCACGCTGCTGTGAGGGTGCCCCAGCGCTACCCAGACATGGTGAGCAGATGGGTCAACGGTGGCAGTATAACATGGTCACACGACACGATCGTTGTCGACATTCACACAGCCATTACTATGGGCCACACCCTCTTCTGAGCACATTTCATGAAATACCACTTCGCAACTCGGAGGGAGGTCCTATTATAATCTCTACTTCGTAGTGAGGAAACTGAGGCACAGAGAGATCAAGTAACTTGCCCAAGGTCACACAGTGGTAAGTGGCAGAGCTTGAACATATGCAGTTTGGGTAGTTCCAGATCCTTTCTCATGAGTCTGTGGCTGGTGGAGGGTGGGGTCAGATGTCTGCCCCTCACTCGCTCTCCCCAGGAGGGGAAGAAACTCACACTCACACAGGTGGGAGGGAGTGCTTGGCAAGTGAGTTTCCTGGCGAAGTCAAGGGGTCTGGCCGGCTCCAGGTAATGGGAAACATAGGCGCTGGGGCTGGGGCTGGGGGTGACCAGGGACTGCACAGGGCAGGGATGCGGCCTGGAGAGCCAGAGCCACCCCTTCTCCCTTCCCACCCCAGCAGGTTGCTCCACCCTTCTGCCTGTCCCACGCCCATCTCTCTGACTCTCAGGTTTCGTGGAGTCGGAGTTAAAGAAGCTTTTGGTAGTACAACGGGAGTCCCGCCTCTGGAAGATGGGCAGCCATGAGGGCCGGGAGCTGCTGACCCAGCCGGAGATCACCCTGGAGGAGGCGGNTCCCGCTCTGCGTAAAGGCGCTCAAGAGAGTGGGGCCTCCCACCTCTGTCAGCCCCTGGCCCTGGCTCTAGCCTCCCACTGTCTGGGTAGGGAAGGCAAAGTCCCTTCTTGGTGGTGGTATTTCCAAGGAGGACCTGAAGCCCCGCGCACATACACAGTTCTCCATCAGTCTCTCTGTCTCTCACTTGACCCAGAGTCCAAAAATCCATTAACATTAAAAAAAATTTTTTTTTTTAATATTTATTTATTTTTGAGAGACAGAGAGAGACAGAGTGCCAGAGAGGAAGGGACAGAGAGAGAGGGAGACACAGAATCCAAAGCAGGCTCCAGGCTCCAAGTTGTCAGCACAGAGCCAGACATGGGGCTTGAACACACAAACCATGAGGTTATGACCTGAGCCAAAGTTGGACGCTTAACTGACTGAGCCACCCATGCATCCCTAAAAGTCCATTTTTAAGTTGTAACTTTGCCGTTCACTTGCTGTGTGGCTTTGGGCAAGTCCCTTCCCCTCTCTGGGCCTCAGTTTCCTCCTCTGTACCATGAGGGGTTTTGTCTAGGTGGCTTTAAGTCTTCCTCATGCATCTGTAATTCACATAATGTTGCTCTTATGCTTTCTCTGCCATTCACACCCGCGCTCACTCCCACAAACATACCTGTAGGTTACCCGTTGTGTCACAACAAGGACCACCCACTGCCCACCTCCCGTGACACTGGCCTTCAAGGTCAGGCCCGTCCCAGACTCTCTTGAGTACACATTGATGGATTTGTTGTTAAAAGAATGTGTGTGTCCTTTTTGAGTTCATTTTCCTTCCTCCCTCCCTCCCTCCCTCCCTTCCTTCATCAACCTGTTCTTTCATGCAGTGGACATTTGCCCCTGATGGTCTGTGTAGCTTCCTTTTGTGGGAAAGTAAAGGACAGAGAGTCAGGTTCAGAGACCAAAGCTTTAGTTGCAGCCCTGCTCTGGCACCGACTTGCTCTGTGACTCTGAATGCAGGCCGTGGCTTCCTTACCTGCGAGGGGACACTGGTGGAAGGATCACTCAAGAGGGAGAGGGGCTGCCTGCCAGTCGCCAGGGGCGCTCCAGTGCTAGGGAGCTGACGTACCCCCTCGGGGGAAGGAGTGCCAGAAGCACATGCCCACCGACACTGAGGGGCAGCCTCTCATTGTCCTAAGCCACATGCCTGAGTCACAGGACCCCCCGTGTGCTCTGGGGAGCAAGGCTGTGCCCCGCACCTGAACCTACACAGCTGGTCAGCTCTGGCAGGGGCCCTTGCTTTTGCCTTTTCCCACGAAAGGGATCTCATCACCCTCCCCGCCCCCTTCTCCTCCCTCTCTCCTCCGGAACCACCCCTGAGCCAGGGGCCATAGTCCTGGGGTAGCCTGAGCCATATTGGGGGGGTGGCTAGGGAGTTTCTGGGTGGTGGCAAATCAGGGCCCAGCTCGGTCCTCACTGTGGGGACAGAGCTGCCTCCGGAATATCTTCCTCCTGTGGGTGTGTCAAGGGTCCGACCCTCATCACCATCCCCACTCTCTCCTTATCTGCCCTCAGGGACACCAGGCTGAGGGGGAAGGAAGCCGCCCCCCAGCCTTTGGGGAATGCTGGGGGCCTAGGGGAGGGGCGCTGAGGCAGCTGGAGCACCACCCTAGGCTGGAGGGAAGGGTGCAGAGCCCCCTCGGTGTGGTGTCCAGGACAGAGGTGAGGGAGGGGAGGGGTTCCCTGGGGTGCCTGACTCCTGGGGCTTCCAAGGACCACCCCCAAGTTGGAGGGAGAAGGGTCTCTCATTTAGTGGGAGGGAGGTGGCTCGTGGATGGGGGCCCAGCTGTGCAGATGTGGGGGAGGGCCTGGCGTGGCCTCAGGGTGCTTATCTCTGGGGGTAACAGGGAATGTTCTGGGGGTGCAGAGGCACCTTTTTTCACCCACTTCTGCCCCCTAGCACCTGCTCCTGGAGGAGATGGACGAGATGGGAAACTGGCCTCCAGAGTGAAGCTGGTGCTGGCCCTGAGTCTGCCCTGCTCTCAGATCCCTTCAACCCGAGTAGGGATTTAGCCTCCCTCTTCTGAGGGCACATCCAAGGAGTCCCTGGGGCCAAGGGGGTCTTGGGCTAAATGGAATCCATGTGTCTGCAGGGTGGGTCTGCCCAGCAGAGTGCTCCTACCCATCAGACTCAGGCCTGTGATATTAATAAAACCCACTTTGACTTTGGCTTCCTTGGCTGTCTTTGGATCCTGCCCCTCATCCTCAAGCCAGGAGCAAGCTCACAAGCTCAAGGCTATCCAGGGTCTCAGTCTAGTCCCCAGTGTGGTAGCCACAATTGCAGAGTCCCGGGTTCCAGCGGAAGGGCCCCAGTGGGGCATCTGGGCTGGAGGATGGGAGGTTAGGCGCACCTGCCCTGGGGGGTGGGGAAGGACTGGTGGCCCAGAATGCCAGGACAGCCCCTGCTACCACAAGACCAGACCCTGTTCCTAGGAGCATCCCTGACTTCCCTCCCTCCTAAGTTCCCAGGCCAGGCTTGCGGCCTCATGGGGAGGATCCGGGAATTCTCCAGCAGGAACTTCCTGCCCAGCCAGCACAGGGACAAAGCCAGGAAAGCAGCCCTGGGACCATGGAGACCTGCTTGGAGGGCTGGCTGAGGCACAGGTGAAAGATCCTGGGGTGATGCAGGAGGGCCCCTGCTGCAGGGGTGGGGGCAGGGCCTCAGCCTGCTGCCCCTGACCCTGGCCCCTGTGCTATGCTCACTGCCAGGTACCTCTGGGGATCCTGGTCAGAGGGAGGTCCCAACATCTAGAGAAGACCGAGCTCTAAATCCCAGAAGCAAGGATAGGCTTGAGTTGGGGATGCACGATCCTATGCCCTTACTGGCCATGGAAGGGCCCAGCCTCATACCTGGCTTTTCAGGGATCCAGTGGGAGGGCGGAAGAAGCCCAGTTTGGATACCAGGAGGTGTTAAATCCTTGACTCAGGCTCTGGGCTGGGGAAGATCCTGGTGGAATGGCTCATCTGACTGTCCCCTGAGTCAGCCAGGAAGCCACCTTGTGACCCTATGACTCACCTGTGCCCTAATTATTTCCTCTCAGAGTCTGGGCCATGGGGAAGAGTGGGGGCCCTAGACAGCAGCCTGCCGGGGGTCCCTGGTCACCTGGACCCCGATCTCCTCCAGTGCAGATGTAGCACACCTCATGGACCCCGTGGAGAGGATACCTCCTCTCCCTCCCCCATCCTAATAGGCCATGACCTTGTGCAGGCCATGCCCAGGCTTGAGGGGGAATCCCAGGGTCCAGAGCGCTGCAGGACAGAGCTCCTGCCTTCCCCTCCCCCCCCCCCACTGCCGTTGCCCTCTGGGTGGGGCCAGCCAGTGGAGTACACAGGCAGCCCCACATATGGTTGGGTGCAGCAGGTCACCTCCGCTCCTGGGGAAGGGGAAGGAGGGTCGCTTCCTCAGCCCCCACAAGGGTGTGGCTGCTCGGGACTGAGGCAGCAGAATCTCTATTTAGCATGAGAGACTCTGAGGCGATGGCTCCCCTCTCTGCTTCTCTCTTGTCCTTTCTCTGGAGGGAGGGGCATGCTACTTGGCCCCCCCCCCCCAGAGGCGGGGGCGAGTTTCCTATGAACCACAGAGAAGAAGGTCTGTGAGGCAGGGAGGTGGCCTGTGGGAGCAGGAAGGGGGTCTGTGCGCTGGCACAGGCGTGAGGGCCTGGTCCCGGCCCCTCGGAGTCCTGGGCCGGTTTCTGTGGGTGGGACTGGTTAATCACTCATGAGTGACAAAGGCAGGAGTGACATGGCCCAAGGACCCGCTGTCAGGGGAGGCCCAGTGGGGAAGTGCAGAGGGCTGGGTTCAGGCTCACAGCCCATGTGGAGAGATCCTGGAGTTTCCAAGGGGCTTCCGGGGACCACTGCATAGACGCGTCTGTGGGTCAAAGCCGAAGACCCGGTGTCATTGGAAGCTGCCTTCCGTCCGTGTGCAGGCAGCAAGGGTGGGCTGCGGTCACTGCCCTGTGGGTTGGGCCCTGCAGCGGGGTGCTTGGCTCAGACCAGAGGGCTCTGGAACTCGGCCAGGGTGCCTCTCTCTAATTCACTCAGAAGGGCCGATGGGGTTGGCAGTGGCCCTGGGCCGGCATGTGGGTTTGAGGGGAGCCATTATTTTGGACCTTGTCAGGTCTTGGCTCCTTTTTGGGTTTCTCGTCTTTCCCATCTTCTCCTGTCTCTCTCTCGTCTCCGCGTGTGTATCTCCAGTTTGTGCTCCCCCCGCCCCCACTGCACTTTCTTGCTGTGTCACTGCCTCTTGCTGCACGTCCGGTGGGATGAAGGTAAGAAAAGCAGCCCCCAGATTATTCTGAGGGTGTTTTGGGGACCCACAGGTGGCTGAAAAGAAAGGGGAATATAAGGGGTAACGGGGGGGGGCAGATGGTCCCAGGGAAAAGTGGTCAGGGTCAAAGCTGGGCCTGCCTTCCTGGGGAGCCGGTGGAGTCTGTCTCCCTGCGGGCTCCCGGGCAGGTCCTTTGAGGGGAATGCTGCCTGGGGCACTGGTTGCCAGTGAGTCTTGCGCATCCTGGAGCAACAGAAGGGTAGAACGCCCGTATTCTTTTCCAGGTGGGAAATGAAATGGAGAACAGAGAGGCAGAGAGGAGAGACTCACTGGGTTGGAGCCCCAGCTCCAACGCTGGCAAGCTCCCGTGGCAGGTCCCATGCCCCTCTGAATCTCAGTTTCCACATCTGCGAAGTGGGCAAATCACGGGGCTTCTCTTGTGGGCCGAATGAAGTGCTATTTGGCACAGAACAAGTATTTATTAAGCTTCTACTCCATCCCATTCCTATTCCAAGGCACTGGGGAATAGAGCAGAACAAGATGTACAAAACCCCTTTTTCTGGAGCATTTATTCTGTTGCTAGTAGAGACAATAAGCAGATAACACGTAGGGGAGTGACAAGTGCTATGAAGAAAGATGAAGCTGGGAGCTGGGTAATGGGATGCTGCTTTAGACAAGAGTGTTGAGGTGGGAAAGGCAGCTCCCAGGGGATCGTGTGTAAGCAGGGACTGGGAGGAAGTGAGAAAGGGAGCCATGGGGGTGTTGGGGAAAGGGCATTACAGCAGAGGGAACGGCAGTGCAAGTGCCCTGAGGCAGGAGCAGGCACCTGTGTGTTTGAGGAACTGGAGGAAGACCCTTGTGGCTCCCCGGGGAGAGAGTGGGAGGGAGAGTAATACGTGAGGTCAGGAGTTAAGGCAGAGTACAAGTATTTTGCGCATCTGGGTCTTTTTTTTTTTTTTTTTCCAAGGCTTATTTAGTCCGCGGAAGGAGTGACATGATGCGGTTTACAGTTTTACTTTTTTTAACATTTATTCAGTTTTGAGAGACACGGAGAAACTGAGTGTGAGCGGGGGAGAGGCAGAGAGAGAGGGAGACACAGAATCCGAATCCAGGCTCTGAGCCGTCAGCACAGAGTCCCACTCCGGGCTTGAACCCACAAACCATGAGACCATGACCTGAGCTGACGTCCGCCGCTTGACCGGCTGAGCCACCCAGGCGCCCCGATGTGGTTTACAGTTTAAAAGCCTTCCTCGGCTGCTGAGGGGGGGGAAGAGACCATAGGGGGCGGGGACTGAAGCAGGGAGGCCGCCTAGGTGGTGAGCAGGTGGTCTCACCGGCTGCTGTAATTCTTAACAAAGGTACTGGGCGTTGCTGGGGGTGTGGGTGGGGGTCCTTTCCCACTAGGGAGCGCCCCCTAGCCCGCACCTGTGCAGTGCTCAGCCAGCGACTCCCGCGGTGGCACCTCCCAGCCCCGCCCCAGAGGGCGGAGAGGGGCGGCCCCGGGCGTGGATCCCGGAAGGCAAGTAGGCGGCCACGGTCACGCGTGGGCGAGGGCAGCCCGAGCGCGGGAGCAGGCGGTTGGCGCGGGCCGGGCGTATGCGCACCGAGGCGCGGCAAACGCAGCCTGGCCTCGACACCCCTGCCACCCGGAGGCCCCCGGCGCGCACACAGCGTGCGCACCTGGGCCACGGCGCGGGAGCCACGCAACCGCAGGGTATTTCCGCTCCCTGAGGCCTCGAGGCCTGCCTGGGCTACCTCTGCTGAAGGCAGTGTGATTTAATTTGTGAGGAGGCCAAGGATAAAAGACACCCTGGGGCGCCTGGGTGGCTCTGTCGGTTGAGCGGCCCTCTTCTGCCCAGGGCTTGATCTCACGGTTTGGGAATTCGAGGCCCCGCATGGAGGGCTCTCTGCTGTCAGCGCGGAGCCGCGTGACCTCACGCCCCTCCCCCACGCACGCTCCCTCTCTCAAAAGTAAACAAACATTTAAAAAACCACTGTAAAGAAGATGCATAATTAATAGGACTATATCTTGGAGAAACTTAAGAAGGAAAAAGACGCCTCCCTGCCCACATAAAATTCACAGTCGGAGGTGTGGGGTGACCTCGGACCCCTGCCATAAAATCCGATGATAATGTTCCTCTAATACAGGGTTGGAGACCACAGAGGAAGGGGCTGGTAATTCCAGCAGGGAGGAATCCAGAAGGCTTCAAGGAGGAGGCGCCCTTTGTGCTTTGGGCTTGCAAGGGGAGGGGGAATTAGATGAAGAAGGTCGGAAGGGCATGCCCGCCAGGAGAACCCTGTGGTGACCCGAAGGTGTTCAGCCTGCACGACAACCCCGCCGTCCACCTCCCTGAGCCATCCTGGACTGCTCCCCTGGGCCTCCTTGTTCCGGCCACGTGTTCATGCTTAGTCCGTTGTTCTCTGCCATCCATCCCTCCTCACACTTGCTCGCTCGGGGCCTTGCCCGGGGCCCCACTTCACAGCCACAGCTTCCCGGTCCTCTCAAAGCCTCTGCGCCACCACTGCCCAGTCTTCTCTGCTCCCTCTTGATGACTCCTGCCCATCCTGTGCACCGCTTCTCCTGGAGCGCTCACGTCTCCCTGGCGAGGGACACACGGGGTCCGCGGGTTCACCTGCTCTCCCCAGCCCTGGACACGTGTACAGTGAAGGCAGGGGTCTGGTCTCCCTGTCAGAAGTGTCCACCATGATGGCTGGAACACAGCAAGGCTCAACACATGCTCCTAGACTGAATGAATGGTAGGGGTGTGGTGTGGGGAGAGGGGGCTCAAGGATATTACCGGAGAGATAGGCAGGAGCCAGATTATATAGGACCACGAACACCGTCCTTGACATTTACCCTCAGGGCACTGGGAGCCATAGAGCGCTGAGAGCTGGGAGAGTGGCATGGCAAGACCTACCGTAGGGGATGGAGTGGAGGGGACAGGGGGCCGCCTGGGAAGGAAGCTGTCACGACTGTCATAGTGAAGAGGTGTGGGCCTGAGCTGGGACGGTGGCAGATGGGGTGGACAGGAGGACACTTGGGTAGTCGTTCTCAGTTGGGGGCATTTCTATCTGCCAGGAACCACGTGGCAATGTCTGGAGGCATTTTTGGTGTGTCACCAGTTGGAGGAGGGTGCTGCTGACCTCTCTCTGGTCAGTTTCCTCATCTCTGATAAAGGTCATTAGAAGGATTCAATGGGCTAATACATGTTCGGTGTTTAGAAAAGTGGCTGATACGTATTAAACACTATGTAACATGAGCTACTGTTACGTTAAACCAAATCCTCTGTTCGGAGCCCTGCACTTGCTCCCCATCACCTAAGTGTGAGCCAGAGTCCTTTCCCAGGGCCCATAAGGCCCTGCTCATCCAGGTGCCTCTCGGTCTCTGACCCCGTCTCCTGCTGCCCTCCTTCTTGCCCTGTATGGTCTGGCCTCACTGGCCTCTTTGCTGTGCCTTGCACAAACTCAGCCCCCTGCTGCTTCAGGGCCTTTGCACTTGCTGTTCCCACTGCCTTGGAGGCTATGCCTCGAGGAACTTAAGTGATGAACTTCCTTACCGCCTTGAGGTCTTTGCTTAGCTGTTACCTTCTCAGGGGGCATTTCTTAACCACCGTATGTTGGGGGAAAAATCATCTGTTTCCCTTTATCCCCTGCACCTGGCTCTCTCCCTGTGCTCCGCCCTGCTTTATTTTCTTCAGGGCACTTTCATCACTAACATATCACATATCTCATTTATCTAGGTGCTTATTGTCTCTCAACTGGAATGTAAGCTTCCTGCAGGCATTGTTGCCTGTTTTGCTTGCTGCTCTGTCCCCAGGGTCTAGAACCTTACTAGCACATTCTTTTTTCTTTTAATTTTTTTATATCTTTGAGAGACAGAGACAGAGAGCAAGCGGGGGAGGGGCAGAGAGAGAGAGGGAGACACAGAATCTAAAGCAGGCTCCAGGCTCTGAGCTGTCAGCACAGAGACCGACGTGGGGCTCGAACCCACGGACTGTGAGATCACGACCTGAGCCAAAGTCGGACACTCAACTGACTGAACCACCGGGGCACCCCATTACTACCACATTCTAAGTAGTCCTTAAATATTGCTTACATGAATGAATGGAGTGAGTTAAGCGAAAAATCTAATCAGGAGTCAGAGAGGTAGGAGGTGAATGGAGAGAAGGCAGAATTGCAGAGGAGAAGGGAGGGCCTGAGTGGACCTCTGAGAGGGGCCCAAGGTCCTGGCATGGCTTGGGGCACCGAGCCTTGTGAATCTTCCCTCTCCAGGCCTTCTAGCCTGATCCATTCACTGGGATCTGACTACAGGGAGCGCCCTGCTCTGCCTGCCAGGCCTGAACAAGGGCCCTCAGCCCAGGCAGATGGCCAGGCCTGAACAAAGCGTCCTTTCCCCTCTGATAAGCTGCCTCCTTCCAGGGGCATGTAGGGCAGGACATGTCCTGCTGCTCAGGAAGCGCCTGAGGGCCTGGGTGGGCCTCTGACACGGGCCTGAGGGATGGCTGCAGAGGCCACCCTGCCCGGAGGCTGAGCAAAGGAGCAAGGGCCAGGGGCCAGGCAGACCCCAGCCCCAAACTAACTCCCACATGCACCCGCTCCTGTTTCATCCAACAAATGTCTATTGAGAGCCTGTCGGGAGTCTGGCTGTGGACAAGTCCCCGCCCTGGAGGGGATGAAAGAGACTGGGTGACCGGGTGCCACACACTGGGACACTGGTCTGCCGTGGCTGCTTTGCCGTGGGCCGCTGTGGTATGAGGTTGGGCTGGAGGCCTAGAGCAGCTTCCGGGAGAGCAGGGGCAGGCAGGGTACTGAAGAGGTATCTCACCTCTTGGCCTTAGGGTTGGGGGCTGAGGTCAGTGGTGTCTGATGATTAGCTGTTGCCAGCTTCTTGGGCGCTCTGAGCCCCGAGACCCCAGGACCAGAGTCCTAGCTCCTCCAACCCCCACAGGCCTCTTTCTCGCCCAGCACACACTCTTGACTTGGCCCCTTCCCCCCGAAGCCCTTGCCTCGCTATGGTCCTGCCTCAGCGTTTCCACTGCACTGCATAATCTGTGTCCTCCAAGAGGGGAGTTTGCTTACAAACACAACAGTAGTTTCTAGTTACTACAGACACAATTGTAAGTAAGGGGAGTGACCCTTCCCTGTTCATCCACACATGCCAGTGCTTGTGCACACGCAGGCACACACTTACATGCCCCTTGGGCATACGCATCCCCCCACCCCCACCCCAAGCCTCTTCAAGTCGCTGATCGGCCCAGGGCTTCAGGGCCTTAGGATTCCCTGACCTTCACTGTCAGGGACAGGCAGGATGGAGCAGAGGCCGGTGCTGAGAGCCAAGCTCTGCACTCCTAGGGCCCCAGTCTTCAAATCCATGGGATGGGTGCTAGCCGAAGGTCTCTTGGTATCCCTCAGGGCCTATAACCTGCGGGGTCCCAGTTAGCACAGGGAGAGACCCATTCGGAGATGTTCCTGTGGTAGTTTAAAAGCATGGTCCCTTTAAGAAAGAAAACAGATGTACACATGGGAAAGGGGAGGGAGAAAAAGAGAGAGGGAAACAAACCACCGAGTCTTAAAGATGGGGAACAAACTGAGGGTTGACAAGGGAGGGAGGTGGGTGGGAGGTGGGCGAGATGGGTGATGGGTACTAAGGAGGGCACTTGGGATGAGCACTGGGTGTTGTATGTAAGTGATGAATCACTGGATTCTATTCCTGAAACCAAAATTGTGCTGTAATGTTAACTAACTAAAATTTGAATAAAAAAAATAAATAGGGGTGCCTGGGTAGCTCAGCTGGTTAAGCAGCTGGCTTCAACCAGGTCATGATCTCATGGCTAGGTTCGTGAGTTTGAACCCTGCATTGGACTCTTTGCTGTCAGCTCAGAACCCACTTTGGATCCTCTTCCCTCCCTGTCTGCCCCTTCGCTGCGTGGGCGTGCACTCTTTCAAAAATAAACAGAAAAAAAAACAGTTAAAAAATAAATAAACGCGTGGTCCCAACGTCCTTTGGCCCTCTTCCCAGGGAGTGGTGGGATCTATGTCTTCTCCCCTTGAATCTGGGAGGGCTGTGGCTGCTTCCACCAATAAAATACAGAGGAGGTGCTGCTGTGTGACTGTGGAAGCTAAGTTGGTTCCCCTGCTTCTCTTCGGACAGTTGCTCTCGGATAAGCCAGCACCCATGCGAGAAGTCCAAGCAGCCTGAGATTGCCAAGCTGGGGAGGCCGCATGGAAGGAGCCTCATCCACAGCCCCAGCTGAGCTCCCAGCCACAGGAGGGGGCTGTGCTGCTCATGCAGCCCAGCTGAGCCCTTCAGATGCCTCCTGACATCTGCCAGCAATTGTATGAGACCCTAAGCGAGAGCTGCCTAGCAGGCCCTTCCCAAATTCCTGACTCATAAAACTCTGAGCAAGAGAAAATGGCAGTTGTCTCCCACTACTAGGTTTTGGATAATTTGTTATGTGGCAACGGTAATCCAAACGTTTCCCTTAAACTGTTCCTGATCCTTCTTTTAGTCTCCTTCCCACCTTGTCTCCCAGACTGAGCCCCTCTTCCACTAGCCCCAAAGCTGGGGGGTGACTCCCTGGGCTCTCAGAGTGCACTGGGGAAGCTGGGACAGGATGGCACCCCCTCCCACTGGCTCCAGGGGGTAAATAGGAACTACTTGGCTTACCCTGATGGCCATGACCAAGTACCTGACAGATGAGCTGCTGGGTGGCACCACCACCCTGGTTCCTATATGTCCAGGGCCAGGGTATCCTCGGTGCCCGCCTCAGCCAGGCCCTGCCCTCAGCCCCTGGGACTCCATGTTCTCCAAGACCCAACCTCCTGATATCCATTCTGTTGGTCGAGCAAGGCTGGAGCTGGATGAAGACCCAAGAGCCCGTTATCAGAGCTTAGAGCTGCAGGAAGCAGGGGCCTTGGACAGGAGTCAAGGGTACATCGGAGATGTCTGTCGTGCTGTTGAATGCTCACCACCATCCCCTATGGTTGGTTCTTCATTATCCCCACTTGACAGATAAGGGAACTGAGGTTTAGGGAAGTTGTTTATTCAAGGTGGAGGCCTAGGAAGTGGCAGCTTGCCCTGGAGAGCTTGGGGGTGGCCCTTGTGCCCTGACTGCCCCTCGGAGAGCAGAGGTCCTTGGTGTGACCTGTTGGGGAGGGGGACGCTTAAGCTGAGCCCTGAAGGATGAACACACATTGGGAAGATGGAGAGGCCTGGAAAAGGCCTTGGGCCTTGGTTTCCTCCCCTTTCAGGTGGACATAATAGCAGCGCCCCTTCCATAGGGCCACTTGAAGATTAAATGCATTGGTAGAGACACAAAGGGACGGTAGTAAGGTTCAGGAAATGCTCATCCTTCCCGGCTCTGAATGTGAACGGCTGAGCTGCTGGGTGTGCCCTGGCTGGAGGTCTGAACAGACCCTGGAGGTAACCTTTCCCGTTCCCACCCCCCATCATTCAGGCCCTAAGGGAGAGAGCCGGACAAGCCAAAGGAAGCTAATTAATTTGGCACCCCGGAATTTGGAGTTTTACTCGGGCAGCCTGGCATATTCCTCTTTTAAAGAACTCCACAACCTCTGTCACCTGGGGCCTCTGCATCTTCCATCATCGACAACCTGGAAGTCCTCCCTGATGTCTGACTTCTTTTCCTCCTGCTGTGCCTTTTGTCTCTTGGGACAAAGGTGGTTGGTGCTGGAGTCTGAAGGAATCAGGGCAGGTGCGGCCTGCATGTGGCCCTCAGACTGCGGTACCCAGAGAGAACCCATCCTGAGGCGTGGGGCCCCGCCTGGCTCAGGATGGAGGGAGCCGGGGCAGGGCCACTGGAAGGTGAAGTCAGAGGAAAGATCTAAGCGGAGGCTGGAGAGACAGGTCTTGGAAGGGTCCCTGTCCCAGTGGGGAGAGGCTCCTCCCAGCCACCACGGAAGAGTGCCAGACAGGGTCTGTGAGGGCACAGGAACTGCCCTCTGTTGCTGGCGAACACTCATGAGCGAGCAGATTTCCCTCCCAGATGCCCCGTCTGTGGCCCTTCTGCAGAAGGAAGGTTAAACCAGGATGCTCTGGGGGTCAGGCCGGCCTGAGTTTGGGTCCCAACGCTCACTTACTAGCTGTGTGGCACTGAGGAAATCCCTTCACCTCCCTGAGCTTTCCTCCGCTACAAAATGGGGACAGCTTACTAGCTGTACAACCCTCACCAACCCGTGAGGTGGCCGAGTTTCCACTCCATCTGTAGAATGGGGATGAGCCATTAGCCGTTTGATTGCCTTCAAGTCCCCTCGATGGTGCGAGCCTCAGTTTTCTCATCTGAGGGGCAGGGATGAGTCCAGAGTAAGAGCACTCATGCAGCCATAGCACCCCCTAGGGGTGGGCGACAGGTGTTGACACCGGCCCAACATTAATAGTTTCCCTTTCCTGGCCGGCCAACCCTGGACAAATCCTGAGGGCTGGCTGATGTGCTGGGGGCCGCTCCTGGGTGTGGCTATGTTTAGAAAGAGGGTATAGAATATCAGCAATGCCGACCAAAGAAGGAGCTGCTGAGGTCCAGCTTGCCCAACCCATGTTTGCCCAAGGTCTGCTCTGGGTCAGGGGCTGGGCAAGAGCTGGGTGCTTAGGCCCCCAGGGAGCTGTCGACCTGCTGTCCCTGTAGAGTGGCCAGCACACAGCACCTACTCAACAAGTATCTGCCAAATGGCTAAGGGCAGCCCTCCTCACCTGAAGGGCTGAGACTGGGTTTGCTCCCTGCAGACCCAGAGGGCGCCTTCCAGAGAAAATCCTGTCCAGCTTTGACCACTGAGACCCAGAGGTGTTACAGCACTGGGGCCTCAGGAAAGCAGCACCTTGCTCAGCAACTTGGGGTGCTTCTGAGTACCCTGGGACTGCCTCCAGATGTTCTGATGTCTGGGTGGGAGTGGGGGCTGGGCTTCAACGGGCCTCAGTAAGGCTCCTCTCCTCCTCTTGGGCCGGAGAGGAAGAGAGCCCCAGGAGTTCAGTGGGGGTGTGGGAGGAAGAGGCTGACTGCTCAGCCCAGCAGTCCCTCCTCTCCCCCGGCTGCTCTCCATCTGGCCAGAAGCCTCCCCCGCTGGCCCAGGACAAGGGCCCTAGTGTCTGCTCAGCTCCTGGGCAAACAGCAGGCCTTTCTCTCCCTCCCCTCTTCAGCGCGCCTCGGCGGTGACCCTTCCCTGCCCCCTTGGAAGGGCATGGCACACCCCTTGCTGCAGGACCTCTTCCTTCTGACTGATCCAGAAGCAGAGGCTGGTGAAGCTGGCATAGGAGCAGGTCCTGTTTGGTGGGTGAACCCCTATGTTTCAGCCATTCCCAGCTTTGGCCAGGCAGCCCAGGCAAGGGCCAGCTCGCAGGGCCTCGGGCCTGCCAAGGTGGGTGTGGGGCGCGGCTGGAGGCCAAGACCCAGCCCAGGTGGACTTGACGTCATCCTGTTCCTCTCCTGCCAGACAAAGGCTGCTCCTGCCTGGTCTTAGCCCCAGGGAGATTTTCCATGCTGGTCCCCTTTCCCAACAGGATCATCGGGATGATGTCCCCCTCTCCTTCTGACCAGCCTCCCTTGTTGGCAGGTGAGGTGCAGAGGCCTGAGCAGCTTGCCCCCGATGGTGCAGGGCCCTTTCCCCAAATCGGAAAAGAGGCGGAATTGCCAGAGGCCTGCCCTCTCCTTGGGGGCTCCAGCATGCTGGCTTGGTTATAAGGATGGGGTGACCCGGCAGAGTGACTGCGAATCGTAGTCAGCCTCCATTGTAACGTCCACCACTCCAACTCTGACTCAGAATTCAGGAGGGTGAGCTCAGTCCGGCCCCCTGCACTCCCTCCTCCTGGCCAGTGGGTGTAATGGGTACTCATTAACTGATTATTCAGTTGCGGAGGGGACTCAGGCATGATTTGTGGAGAGCTTGATGCAATCTTCTGCCTTATCAATTTTCCCTCTTTGGTAATCCCGTAAAACAAAATCCACCGTTAGATTGTCACTTCTCTAGATCCACAAGCACTTCTCTTTACTAAGACCCTCAGGACTATGCAAATAAAGACAATTACACAGAATATTTGCTGATCAGTCAGACTAAGGGCTTTACAAAGTAGTTCTTTATGCAAGATATTCTCCATTCACTCACTGCCACCCCCCACCCCCAGGTCCACTGACCACTCTTGTGCGCTTGCTCAGTCCCCTGGGAGGCTGACCTCTGTGGCCTGAATTACTGAGGCGCCCTTGCCCTGTGAGCAATGAGAGGCGCTAGAAAGACTGGAGGACAGGGGGAGAGAGAGGTCTGGGTGTTTGTTCCATTGGCTCCGAGCGGTAACAGCTCTCTGCAGTTCTTAGCTCCAGGGCGCATCCCTTCTTGGGGCGCTTAACCCTTGTCTCAAGTCCATTCATTAACTTCTCTTTAGTCCCTCGTTGGGGATGCGTTGGCAGTTTCTGCCAGGATCTTACTAAATCAGTGCTGTATTCTTGCTTTACACACAAGACCACTGAGGGCCAGAGAGGCGGCCTGGCTTCTCTCCGCAGAAGAGACCCTGGTCAGAGCCGGGGTCCCAGTGGTCTCGCTCCAGGGCTTCCGCTTTTCACTGTTTGTGAAGGTGCCTGGGGGATGATGCCACCTCGCCTGCCAGCACACCTCGGGGCAGAGGAGGAGGGAAGACCTGGAGTAGGGACGCCTCAGTTTCAGGACTCCAGAACCAAGGGGCTTCTCTTGCAAGAGGTCAAAATCAGAAGGCCTCACGCTTCCTTCTGTGACCAGAGGGAATGCCAGGGCAGATTCTTTCTCTCTCTCTCTTCAGCAGCCCGGCACCGCGTGTTGGGCTCACTGGCCACATTCTTACAGTCAGTTTCCCCTCTGGTCCCTTGCATGTGGTAGGTGGTTAGCAATGTCTGAAATAAATAGATAGGGCATCGATGTCTGGGCCATGGGGGTGGGGTGAAGGCAAACAGAACAAGTATTGTTTCCTTTCAGGCTTCCTGAGAGGGTGAGTGGGTGAGTGTGTGTGAGGGTGTGGATGAGGGTGTAGGAGTGAGGGTGTGAGGGAAAGTGTGTGTGGCTGTGTAAGCATGCATGAGGGAGAGTCCACGAGTATATGAGGGAGAGTGCTGGTGTGAGTGTGTGACGGAGAGTGAGTGTGAGTGAGTCTGTGAGGAAGAGTGTGCATGTGAGGTGAGTGTTGGTGTGAGGGAGGGAGAGAGTGTGAGTGAGTGAAGGCTCCTGAGGCAGCAGCCCCGGTGGTGGCCAAGTGGTTACTGCAGGCTGGGGTGCCCGCCCAGGACAGCTTATGGCATGGGGAAGGAATTCTCTGGGAACCCCAGAGGGCTTGGGCTGGCACCCCACCCACGGCGGGTGACCGGGCTGGGTGGTTGCTGCACTGAGTCAGCCCTTCTGGCCCGACTTTGCCCCTCCTCTCCTGGCCCTGCTTCCATAAGAGGGGTGAGAGGCGGAGGAACCCCTTAAGAAATACCTGTTGTTTGCACGGGACCACAAGATGGCACAGCTCGCGTGGGTGTGGCATTCTTACTGCCCCCCCAGCTGTGGTCATGGAGGGCCGGAAAAACGTTAAAGGACAATCAGAGCCAAGGGTGAAATCTGGGAAGGTGATGTGAACTCTGTTTACAAGAAGCAACCTGTTGGGGCGCCTGGGTGGCTCAGTCGATTGAGCATCTGACTTCGACTCAGGTCAAGATCTCACAGTCCGTGGGTTCGAGCCCTGTGTCGAGTTCTGTGCTGACAGCTAGCTCAGAGCCTGGAGCCTGTTTCAGATTCTGTGTCTCCCTCTCTCCCTCTGCCCCTTCCCCACTCATGCTCTGTCTCTCTCTGTCTCAAAAATAAATAAAACAAAACAAAACAAAAAAACAAACAAAAAAACCACCCCAAAATACAAGAAGTAACCTAAGGCCCAGAGAGGTCTTCACCTTATGCAGAGTCACAAAGCAGAGCGGGGAAGGAGTCTGCAGGAGGCCGTTGAGGTGGGGGCATACTGGTGAGGGAGGCCTGGGGTTCTCAGCTGGTAGCCAGGGAAAGGGCTCCGTCTGAGTCCAGGGAGAGGGTCTGAGCACCACCCCCCTTTCTTCCCTCATCTCTTCAGGCCCAAGTTGAACAGAGAGTGGAGGTAGGTTTCCTGGAAGTCTGCCTGCTGGCTCTTGGGGGTGATGCTTTATTTTGTAACTTCACATTTTATAGTTATAATATGTTTTATTTTAATAAATAACATCTTTATTTTTATATTAAAAATGTTCATTTATTTATTTTTAGAGAGAAAAAGAGAGCACACCCGCATGCACATGAGCAGAGGAGGGGCAGAAAGAGAAGAAAGAGAGAATCCCAAGCAGGCTCCGCGCTATCAGCTCAGACTCTGAGCTTGAACTCATGAACCGTGAGATCATGACCTGAGCCAAAATCAAGTGTCAGATGCTTAACTGACTGAGCCACCCAGGTGTCCCAAACATCTTTTTTTTTTTTTTTAATTTTTTTAATGTTTTATTTCTAGGAGAGAGAGAGCGGGAGCAGGGGAGGGTCAGAGAGAGAGGGAGACACAGAATCTGAAGCAGGCTCCAGGCTCTGAGCTGGCAGTCAGCACAGAGCCCGACGCGGGACTTGAACCCACGAACTGCGAGATCATGACCTAAGCGAAAGTTGGACGCTTAACCAACTAAGCCACCCAGGCACCCTGAAACAAACATCTTTATTTCTATTTGTGTTGGGTGATAGGCTATGTATCCACATCGTCCAAAATTCAAAAGTTAAGAAAAGAGATGGTGAAAGGTAATTTCCCCGCAACATAGCCCCCAGTTCCCCCTCTTAGAGGCCCCTGCAATCACTGGCTCCCTGTGTATCCCGAGTTTGGGATTTCTGACCAGAGTTTCCCATCCACCCTGTTTTCCCTCTAGAAGAGGCTCCCATAGGAGGTGGGTGCAGGGCCCCCCCACCTCCACTGAGGTTGGGGCCTGGACCAGGCAGACAGCTTGCCTTGGGGTGGTGGTCTCCTTCCTGGGCATGAAATTGGCCTCAGCTTAATAGCATCCTGCTCAAGCCACTCAGGAGGGGTGGGACCTGTTGCTTCTCCTTTTCAACCACTTAGAGCATCCCTCAAAGCTCTGTACCCTCCACCCAGGGGACCCAGGCACCTGACACCCTGAGCTGGGGCTCCCACAGTCTCCTTTTATCTCCTGGTGTAGTTTATATACTTTCCTCACCCTCTTCCTCCTTGACAGATCAAATCTACACAGACTTGGCTCAGCGGGCAAAGCATGTGACTCTTGATTTGGGGGTCGTGAGTTTGAGCCCCACCTTGGGTGTAAAGCCTACATTAAAAAAATCCACACAGACCTACTATGTGCTTGGCCTGACCTGGCTTGGAGACACAATGTGAAGAGCTCACAGTCGGCTGTGGGAGGCCAGGAAGGACAGAGGTCATGACAATACAAGACAGCCTGTGATATGTTCCGTGGCAGTGGTGGGGGAATTTAAAGATTCCACATTAAAGAGTCTGACAACACGTAGTGTTGGTGAGGGTGTGGTTCAGTGGGCACACTCCCAGTGGCTGGTGAGAGGGTGAGTGAGAGCAGCCACATTAGTGAGTGATTTGGCAATTCTAGGAAGGACCTACCCTGTGATCCAACAGTTCCCTTTTCAAGGTCTCGCTCTAAAGTAGAGTTTTTAAAAATTTTTGACAAGTATCTTCAATAAGCATACTGTAACACTGTGACCCAGAACTCTCTCACTCTGATAGTTGTCCTGATGATGACATACACACGTTATGCTATGTGATATATAGTTGCAGTTTAATGCACGTTATGTTCTAATCAGTTTGGAGTTTTATTTCTTTGTTCATTTTATTCCTTATCATTTTAAGTAGGCTCTCCGTCTGACGTGGGGCTTGAACTCACGACCCTGAGATTAAGAGCTGCGTGTACCGACTGAGCCAGCCAGCCACCCCTCGGTTTTGAGTTTTAAAAATGCTGACTGGGGCAGCCTGGGTGGCTCAGTTGGTTAAGCGTCTGACTTCGGCTCAGATCATGATCTCACGGTTCGTGGGTTCGAGCCCCGTGTCGGGCTCTGTGCTGACTGCTAGCTCAGAGCCTGGAGCCTGTCTTCGGATTCTCTATCTCCCTCTCTCTCTGACCCTCCACTACTTACGCTGTCTCTCTCTCTCAAAAATAAATAAAACATTTAAAAAAACGCTGACCTTCACCCATGAAATTGATTTGGCCCATTAGAAGGTCTCAATCCATGGTGGGAACAATGCTCTCATGTGGACACACAGGAAACAAGAAGGCTTAGTGCAACATTGTTGTTATAGCAAAAAACTCAAGAGGGGCTTTCAGGATCATGGAGCGAATGGATAAACAAATTGTGACATGGGCAGGAAGTATCCCACTGTCATACCACAGCTACATGTATCAAAGGAGAGACACTGGGAGAAAGCACCTTTATAAAATATAAAACCCTACAGAGTGATGGCATAATATTATTTTGATTATGATGCACCCATATTATTTATGAATACATCCCTATGTAGCATAGGCATAAAAATTGCACAAAATGATACCCACATCAGGATAGTGGTTATCTCTGGAGGGAGAGGGAGTGGAATGGAGTTGCGGGGGGGGCGAGCCTAAGGAACTTCAACAATTTTTCAGGTTCAGTTCTTTAAAATAAAGACATTGGAACCGAATTTTGCAAAATATTAACATTGGATAAAGCTGAAGGAAAGGCACCTGGTTCTTACTCTATTTTTAATATTTTATTTAATATCTTATTATTTTAAAAAATATTCCGTGATAATACTTACAGGACTGATGTTCCAGAACATCAGGGAAGGAGTTTTATTCTGACTATGGGACTAGAGAGAGGGAGCATAGAGGGAAGCCCATGAGCATAGGGCTAGGAGTAGATGAGGTTCTGGGCAGTGAGAATGAACACCCAGTCCTTCCTAACCGGGGACCCTGTGCTGATGGATGGCTTTATCCCACTTCCCTCACGTGTTGGCACCAACTCTTCCCATTTAACAGATGAGGAAACAGAGGACTTCCTACTGAACAGACGGAAACAGAGATTGGGATTCGAACCCAGGCCTGTGAGTCAGAGCCTGTGCTCTTGAGCAGTCTGCCGCATGGTTCCTGCCTGGGGAGCCACCTTTGGTCTGCCCAGGGTGCAGGGGCGGGGAGGGGTGGAGACACACAGGGTCTGGTGTGCTGAGCTAAGATGTGTAGACATTATTCTGTCAGGGATGAAGAGATTCAGCAGGATTTCAAACAAGGGAACAGCAGAGTGAGTTCACGGCAGCTGTAGCATGTTGCTTTAAAAAAACCAACCAACCAACCAACCAACCAACCTTTTTTGGGGTGCCTGGGTGGCTCAGTTGATTAAGGGTCGGACTCTTGATTTCTGCTCAAGTCATGATCCCAGGGTCTTGGGCTTTGCGCATCGGGCTCTGCGCGGAGCATGGAACCTGCTTGGGATTCTTTCCCCCGTGCTCTCTGCCCCTCCCCTGCTTGCGCACACACACACACACACACACACTCTCAAAGTAAGTAAGTAAACATTAAGAAAACCCCACCTTTTTCTAACCAATGGAAACTTTCTTTAAACAGCTTCTAACTCAGAACCCAGAATATAAAGAGTTTACAGTGGAGTTGATTTGGCAGAAGCAGGTGACCGGGGCCTAGAACCCAGGGACAGCTCTCTGGGAACACAGCACGGATGTCATGTTCTAGAAAAACACCCGGAGGCAGTGTGTGTGGCAGGAGGCCGGCAGTGGCCTCCCTTCTCAACTGGATGACTGGCTGTGCTCTTTTCCCTCTTCCCCCCAGTCCTCCTGGCTGGCGGAGCGACAGAGGTTCAGAGCACTCCGGGGCTGGGTGTGGAGGGAGAAAGGATTGGCATGTGCTTTTGCGGGAGAGAGGCCTGACCTCCACTTCCTGGTGGTGAGACCTTGGCTAAGGTATGGAATCATCTATCTGAATCTCAGGAGAGAGGAAGGCCATGGGCTCCTGGATATTGCTGGGGCAAGGAAGGCACACGTCCTGAGTGTGGCCATTGGGGAGCACATCACTCTCCGTCCCTGCTGTGTGGGGAGGGGAGAAGGCACTTGGGTTGGGGCTCCAGCTTGATGAGAGGCTTGGCACATAGTAGTCCCTCAATAAATGCTTATAGAATGAATGCATATGTTTCCCTTCTACCAGTGGGGGCCTGACTTCTGGGAGCAAGAGAAGCTGTTTTAGCAGGGGTCCAGGGATGGACAGCTCCAGCTCCAGGGCTGTGTGTGTGTGTGTGGTGGGATGGGGGGGAGGGTACCAGGTACCGGAGACAGTCAGGGGCTGGACTTCCGGCTCCAGTCTCCCGCGAATATGTGTGTGACCTTGAGGTCGATGCTCCTTCTCTGGACTTCTGTCATCTCTTTTTGGCAGAGAAGTTTGGATGAGGTTTTCCAAACTGCAGTTAAATGTTCGGTTATATATAAAAAAAAGGCAATTAAATGGGTCACAATCAGTATTGAAAAACAAAACAAAATACAGAAATAGAACTGAAAATATCAGAGTGCATCACGGGTCATAAGGGTAAGTATTGTTTTGTGAAACAATTGTTTCACTTATATATAGATGAAGGGGTGGATGTACTGCTCTGATATAAAATGTATTTAGCACTGTGAGTCCTGGTAAGAAACTGTAAAACACCGAAGTCAGCAATCCTGGAGGTACCCCTCCCCATTCTAGGGGTCTTTGTGGAAAAGGCACACACCCAGGGTTCTTCTCTTCATTCCCCTGGGTCAGCAGCTGTCTCTTTGCTCTTAGCTGCCTCCACCCCTCCCTGGGTCTCTCTTCTTCCTGCTTCAATCCAATCCCCTCCTTCCTTTCTCCCAGGGACAAGCACCCCCTCACCCCCCTTCCCAGGAAGTCCGGGTTCAGTGGGGGTTTCAGAAGAGTAAATGTGATCCAGTGGGGGTGGCTGTGGGCACTCCGTGCCAGGAGTTAAGATAAAAGGACTAAGAAGGAAACACCCTAGCACCCAGACACAGAACAGAAAGTAGGCGAGCTGGGGACGTGGGTTTGAGGGCAGGACTCAGTGAGCAAGAGCTCGGCGGCGACACCGCAGCGGGTCACTCCCAGAGGGCCAGCTCCGGCCTTGTCATTGTTGGCACTCGGTGCGCTATTAACGAGAGAAGGTAGCTTTCTCTTTCGCCACCTTCCCATCCTCCCCCCGCCCCCCCTTAAAAAGAAAGAAAGAGCCAAGAGTTTTGAAGCCAACTCCTGGAGAGGGAGCGGCTGAACTGATTCGGAAGTTGGATCTCTTTGTACACAGGAATGTGGAGAGAAAAAAACAAAACCCACCCCATTGCTTCATTTCCCCTCCAAGCCCAAGTATTTTCTATTGTGCAATGAAAAGGCTTTTTCACGTTGAGAAAAATGAATCCCGATTTGCGCTGCGAAGGAATGAGCGCGCCTCTCGGCACGAGACGGCTCTCAGCTGGGACGCTCCCGGGTCCTCCGCGCGCGGCTCAAGGTAGCGCCTGCAGGGGCGCTGGACCCCCTTCCGCGGGCGCCCGCACTGGCTCTCACCGACCCGAGCGCAGACGAGCAGACAGTAGCTCCGAGGGCTCTGCCTGGGGAGCCCCAAGGGCAGGGAGCCCCCGTACGGCTGGGCCTCCCAGGGATGGCGGATCCGCGAGTCTGTTTGGGGAGTCGCTGCAGCTGCAACTCCGAACCCGGGATCCAGCGGGAGCTCTGGGGCTCCTCGGAGTAGCGCAGGGCAGGCGTCCTGGTCGGCACCCGGGAGGCCTGGCCCGGGACGCGCGAGGGGCGCAGGGCGCGGGGAGGCAGGCCGG